>NW_024070194.1:59670879-59850083 GCF_014754425.2 Oryx dammah
TTGCAGCCATGAAATTAAAAGACGCTTGCTCCTTGGAAGGAAAGTTATGACCAACCTAGATAGCATATTCAAAAGCAGAGACATAACTTTGCCAACAAAGGTCCGTCTAGTCAAGGCTATGGTTTTTTCCAGTAGTCATTTATGGATATGGGAGTGGTCTATAAAGAAAGCTGAGCACCAAAGAACTGATGCTTTTGAACTGTGGTGTTGGAGAAGACTCTTAGAGTCCCTTGGACTGCAAGGAAATCCAACCAATCCACCCTAAAGGAGATCAGTCCTGAATGTTCACTGGAAGGACTGATGTTGAAGCTGAAACTCCAATACTTTGGCCACCTGATGTGAAGAGCTGACTCATTTGAAAAAACCCTGATTCTGGGAAAGACTGAAGGCGGGAGGAGAAGGGGACGACAGAGGATGAGATGGTTAGATGGCATCACCAAATCAATGGACATAAGTCTGGGTAAACTCCAGGAGTTGGTGATGGACAGGGAGGCCTGGTGTGCTGCAATACATGGGGTCGCAAAGAATCGGACATGACTGAGCGACTGAACTGACTGACTGACACTGCCTTCTGATTTTGTTTTTTAGTAAATTGCTGTGGTTATTTAAATTAACATCACAGTTACCAGCGAAGCTGTCTGAGAAACCCATTTATAAAAGGGTCATAACTTTAAGTAATTCGATCAGTTTGTTAAAGTCTTGTGAAAAGAGAGGCCTAAGGTCTTCAACATACATGATATTTTCTTAAAAGACAACTTTAATATCTTTATATATACTTAAAAATATTTTTTAGTCTCATACAGTATTAGATAAAGGTTCTATGGCAGCAAATATGTGCTATTTTTACTTAATTTTACTAAAGCTGATTGTACTAAATTATAAGAATTTGGCTGGACTCTGTTTACCTAGTTGTTTTTTCCCCTTAAGCTTCTTGGTGGCTTGGGGTAGCCTGTGGATTGAGTGCCTTAAATGACCTCAGATAGTTTCCCTCAAAATCCCAGAAAAGAGCTTCTTTTTGCTTTGGTTGTACTTATACAATCCCAAAACAGGATCTGACCTGACAAAATAAAGGAGTTTTCCACTTAAATTCTAATAAATGAACCCATGGGCTTCCCTGGTAGCTCAACGATAAAGAACCCACCTGCCAATGCAGGATATGCAGATTCAGTAACTCGGATGGGAAGATTCCCTGGAGAAGGAAATGAAAACCCACTCCAGCATTCTTGTCTGGGAAATCCCATGGACAGAGGGTCCTGGCAGGCTCCATTCCAGGGGGTCGCAAAGAGTCAGACAACACATTTAACTTATGTGCAGAGCACACCTTGTGAAATGCTGGGCAGGATGAATCACAAGCTGGATTCAAGATTGCTGAGAGCAATATCAACAATCTCTAGATATGCAGATGATATCACTCTGATGGCAGAAAAAGAAGAGGACCTAAAGAGCTTCTTGATGAGGGTGAAAGAGGAGGGTGAAAGAACTGGCTTGAAACTCAACATTCAAAAAGCTAAGATCATGGCATCCGGTTCCATCACTTCATGGCAAATAGATGCAGAAACAATGGGAAAGAGAGAGACTTTATTTTCTTGGGCTCCAAAATCACTGCAGATGGTGACTACAGCCATGAAATTAAAAGATACTTTCTCCTTGGAAGAAAAGCTATGACAAACCTAGAAAACGTTTTAAAAAGCAGAGACATCACTTTGCTGACAAAGATCTGCCTAGTCAAAGCTATGGCTTTTCCAGTGGTCATAAACAGATGTGAGAGATGGACCATAAAGAAGGCTGAATGCTGAAGAATTGATGCCTTCAAAATGTGGTGCTGTAGAAAACTCTTGAGAGTCCCTTGGTCAGCAAGGAGATAAAACCAGTCAATCCTAAAGGAAATCAACCCTGAATATTCATTGGCAGGACTGTTGCTGAAGCTCTAATACTATGGCCACCTGATCTAACAAGCTGACTCATTGGAAAAGACCATGATGCTGGGAAAGATTGAAGGCAAAACAAGAAGTGGACAGCAGAGGATCAGATGGTTAGACAGCATGACCAACCCAATGGACAGGAATTTGAGCAAACTCTGGGAGATAGTGGAGAACAGAGATACCTGGCATGCTGCAGTCTACAGGGTTGCAGAGAGTCAGACATGATTTAGTGCCTGAACAACAACTCATTCTTCTCCCACCATACCCTCCTCTCCCCACCCTCAATTGTGGAGTTGATTTCCTGAAAATGAGCAGGTCTTTCTAAGTCTCTGAAATAAATGAATAATCAGAGTGAATAGAACATGTTTCTGCAGTGAATGCAGATGCAGTGCTGGGCATAGAAACCAAAATATCCTCACACTGTCAAACACAAAGTCCCCAAAATCAAACACTGAGTGTTTAACACTGAAATATTTTTTTTTCTTTAATATTTTCCTACACGGACTTTACTTCGTTTTTAACTAAACAAAAATGCCATAAACTAAGCACTGCCTCTTCCGACCAAAAACAAGCAGCAGCAAACAATGCTAAAAACACACAAGTGAATTGTCGAAACTGATCACAGCTCTAGAGACCAACCTCAGGAGCACCTGGGATTCACTGACGGGCCTCACATCCACTGTTTCCATGTGGGTGGAGGACATATATGCCATCAATGTGTAGATGCTATCAGTTTTGTTCAGTCTTCTTGACTACTGTAAATAATGTTATGTAAAATGGTGTTTACATCATCAGTGTGATGAAACTTAGTAATTCTGATGAACGCTTTCTATAACTCAGGTGTTTACATTATGCTTTACAGTTCATAAGGCATTTTCCTTCACTTTCTCTCATTTAAAGCTCATACCCACGGTTTTGCTCTTATTACTGTTCTCCTTTCACAGCTGAGAACACTGAGGCTCAGACAGGTTGGGACGCTCTGAGGTACTGAGTCACAGAGCCAGGCGGTCTTTGCGTTCTCTGCACAGCATCCCATCACAGCTACTTTCCAGTTTCCCAAACTAGTAGAAGTCCTGTTCAGTTTCCTTCCGTTCAGTGCATGTGGGTTCAAACTGCTTCCTATACCTTTATACCACATCTGACTTGGGCAGTCATGGTTGGCTTGCCTTGTTTATATTAATAGCTCTGGAAACCTGGGGCCTTCTAAGACTCACTCCCATGGCTTCCCCAGAGATCAGATAAAAACAATCAAACACTAATCCAGGTGTTGCTGTGAAGGTAATTTGTAGATGGGATTTAAGTCTATAATCAATTTACTTCAAGAAAGATTATTATAGACAACCTGGGTGGGCCTGATTCAATTAAGCTGAAAGGCCTTCAGGGAAGAACTTAAGTTTCCCAGAAGAAGAAATTGTATCTGTGGACAGCAGCTTCAACTCATGCCTAAGAATTCTAGCCCATCCTGCCTGAGACTCTGCCCTGTGAGTTGTGGACTTAGCTAAACAGTTCCCACAATCGCATAAACCAATGCTTGCAATAAATTTAATATATAGCTCCTACTATATATTTTTTATAATGGAAGATCAGATCTGATACAGATCTTCCAGAGCTTTTTCAATAACAAAGGGAAGAAGCACTTCTGGAATGGTGGGATGAAAACCTCTGAAAATCTACTCCCCCGTGAAAGCATCAGGACTAGCAAAAACAGTCATACTCTACTTTTTCTGGACATTAGCCAAAAAGCATGCAGCAATCTGAAGAGTCTTTATTCAAGAAAATAATTGAATTTTGGAAAGAACAGTGAACTTTTTGAGTTTCATCTTGGTTTATATAAACATTAAACGAGGTCCTTTGAGCTGAATTGAGAGTGAAGTCAGCAAGATGGTGGCATAGGAAGCCCTAGAACTTCCTCCCCAACAAACACACCAATTCATCAGCAGTTCACAGACAAAGTTGCTTTATGAAAAATTCAGAAACTAACTGAAAAGCTCCCGCACCTGGGAGAACCCAAAACTAGATGCAACAGAAGTCAGCAGGGAAATTTAGGGCTCCCTCTCGCTGGAGTCCCTGCACCCGGCACAGCACCGAGAGATCAGGAAGAGACCCCCTCCCCCCTGCTTATTGCAGGGAAGGAAGGGGGTGGCTTACACATTCAACACTTCAGCTCTTGCAAGCAACCTCCTCAGAGGACTAGCTGCTTCTTTTTTTTTGGCCATGAGGCTTGCAGGATCTTAGTTCCCCCATCAGGGGCTGAATCAGGCCCACAGCAGTGAAAGCCTCAAGTCCTAACCACTGGACCAACAGCAAACTCCTGACTAGCTCTGCTTGCCAGTCCTGGAGCTATGACAGGTCTGGAACAGTTTAGCTGCCTGGGGAAAAACAGACATGGGGGCTTGGGCTGGCAGATGCCACAGACCTGCCCCCTACCTAGCAGAGAATGAGTAGATGAGAAACCCCAGAGGTCAGCACCCTCTAGGGAGGGAAAGAGTTGATCTGTGTGTCCACAGACCCAACTTCTCCAGGACTGCCCAAAGCACTAGCATCAGTCTTGATCTCTGACAGGTGCACACAGTCTAGCTGCCGGGCAGAGAACAGAGACAATGGTTTGGACTGACAGGTGCCGTAGCAACCCCCCAGCTCCCACTCAGCTGGCAAAAACAACAGCAAGCTGCTTCCCCCTGAAGAGGGAAAGAGTTGGTGGAGACCCTCCAGAAGCTCTAACTGGGCTGACTGATGAGAATTTTCTCCTTTACAAGACTAGCCCATGAAGACTGGAAGAGGCGCCCATTTTGTACAATGTACAGATACCAACACAGAAAGTCAAGGAAAATGAACAATCAGGCAAAAACGTTCAAAACAAAGGAACAAAACTTAAGAATTCATCAAGAACTCTTATAACTCAACTTATTAATAAAAGAGACAAATTTTTAAATGAGGAAAGAATTACAACAGGTATTTCTTCAGAGAAGATACACAAATGGTCAACAAGCACTTTGAAAGATGCTCAATATCATTAGTTATCACTTCACCCCTGACTAGGATGGATATAATAAAACCAGACAGACAACAGCGAGCATTGGTGAAGATGTGGAGGAACTGGAACACTGAAAACACTGCTGGTGGAAATGTAAAATGGTGCAGCCACCTTGGAAAACAGTCTTAGGCACAGTTCCTCAAATGGCTAAGCATAGGTTACCATGTGACTCAGGAATTATACCAGTCATTCTAAAGGAGATCAGTCCTGGGTGTTCTTTGGAAGGAATGATGCTGAAGCTGAAACTCCAGTACTTTGGCCACCTCATGCAGAGTTGACTCACTGGAAAAGACCCTGATGCTGGGAGGGATTGGGGGCAGGAGGAGAAAGGGACGACCGAGGATGAGATGGCTGAATGGCATCACTGACTCAATGGACATGAGTCTGAGTGAACTCCGGGAGATGGTGATGGACAGGGAGGCCTGGCGTGCTGCTATTCATGGGGTCACAAAGAGTCGGACACGACTGAGCGACTGAACTGACTGACTGACCCAAGGAGAAGGGCTGCATTTCTTCTGGAAGCCCCAGGGAAGAATCTATTTCCTGCTTTTCCAGTGTCTAGAGGCTGCCTGCATTGTGGGCTTGTGGCCTCTTCATCTTCAAAGCCAGCAGGGTAGCATCTTCAAATCAATCTCTCACTCTCCTTTCTCTCTCCTTCTCTTCCCCTCCTTCCCTCTCTCTCTGACTCTGCTTCTGTCATCAAATCTCCTTTATTAAATTAGTTAGTGATCCCTTCCATACTTTTTTCCCAAAGGACCAGAATTTTGATTAATAGATTTGATCTACTATTTTTGTTTTCACTCTCAACATAATCTCTGCATTTATCTTTATGATCTTGCTGTGCTTTCACTTAGCTTATTTTATTGTTCGTTTTTTCCTAGATTTCTGAATTGGGATCTAATTCATTTATTTTCATTCAAAATGTTTACTTGATACAGGTCTTTAGGGCTATGAATTTTTTTCTGATCGTTGCTTGCTTAAAATAGAAATATATGCTCTCAATTTATAGCCTTTTCATTATCATAATTTTTCAGAAATTCTGAAGTTTTTCCTATTTCCTCATTAACCCAAGAGTTGTCTAATAGGATTTTTTTTTAATTTCCAGGTGGAAAAGTTTTTGTTGTTGTTTTTAGTTTCATTTTTAATTTCTAGCTTTCTTGTACTGTGTTCAGAAACTGTTACTAACATTTAACTTTGATGAAGCCTATCCATGGTTTCTTTATGCCCTAATAGATGATATTTTTTCCAGGAAGGTTAATAAGTACTTTAAAAGCAGATGGTCCATCTAGTCAAAGCTATGGTTTTTCCAGTGGTCATGTATGGATGTGAGAGTTGGACTATAAAGAAATCGGAGCACTGAAGAATTGATGCTTTTGAACTGTGGTACTGGAGAAGACTCTTGAGAGTCCCTTGGACTGCAAAGAGATCCAACCAGTCCATCCTAAAGAAGATCAGTCCTGAGTGTTCATTGGAAGGACTGATGTTGAAGCTGAAACTCCAACTTTGGCCACCTGATGCGAAGGGCTGACTCATTTGAAAAGACCCTGATGCTGGGAAAGATTGAAGGCAGGAGGAGAAGGGGAGGACAGAGAATGAGACAGTTGGATGGCATCACTGACTCGATGCACAGGAGTTTGAGTAAGCTCCGGGAGATGGTGATGGATGGGGAACCCTAGCATGCTGCAGTCCATGAGGTCGCAAAGAGTCGGATAGACTGAGCAACTGAACTGATATTCTACATTAACGAGGAGTAGTGTTTGATATGGGCTTGCCTGGTGGCTCGGTGGTAAAGAACCCTCCTGCCAATGCAAGAGACGTGGGTTCTATCCCTGGGTCCCGAAGATCCCCTGGAATAGCAAATGGCAACCAGCTCCAGTATTCTTGCCTGGGAAATTCTATGGACAGAGAAGCCTGGCGGACTACAGACCATGCGATCGCGAATGAGTCGAATAGGGCTTGGCGACTAAACAACAATAAAGTGTCTGATATACATCCAAAGGATGCTAAGTAAGACTGGGCATGCACGATCCATTCTTTTGGGGGTACTGTCCGAATTGTAGTCCACAATAACTGCAGGTCCCAGTTTTTGTTACTTTGCTCAAGTTTATAAACACTTTCAGATGACCAATAGCCCCCACCGCCATCCCACACTATCACCCTTAGCTTCAGTCAGGTTGGCTCTGCTATTAAATCAGTGGCAAAGTTTTCCCTCACTTTCCTGATGACTTACAATTCGAATTTTCCTGTAGTCTTTAACGCCACAATCCTGGCCAGTGTGCATGACCCCTAAACAGTTTGTGCCCTGGGGCAGGCTCAGGGCGGCACGGCGCTTCTGGCCCAGCAGCAGGCAGTTCCGCGCCAGGCCGCCATCTCCCTGGACTGACCTTTGACCTGGCGTGCCATTGCGTCAGTGCCTACGCATGCTCACTCTCATTTAATAGGCATCTTTTGACTCCTATGACTTACACAGCAACATACAAACTTTCTCTGCTTTCCTGTCTTCTCTTCTCATTTTGAGTTGCACTCCACTTTCTCAGACCACACATATGTTTCTATATTATTCTTATACCCATAACTTTTATTTTAGCCATGGATTTGCAACTAAATATAAGACATACTCACCCTCAGTCCTTTTACACACGGTTTCTCAATCATCTCTAATTAGGTGAATCTCATCCCACTGAGCCTCAGGTGAGACCCAGGGCTGACACTTTAATTGCAGCTTCATGAGAGACCTTTAGGCAGAGGTACCCAGATAAACTGCTGCTGGATTCCGGACCCACAGAATCTGTGAGATCCCACAGAATTGCTATTTTAAGCTGCTAAATTTGGGAGTAATTTGTTATACAACAATAGATACCAAATACCCCCAGGATATCTCAGAGTTGATCATACCAGGTTCATTTGAGTGTGCCCTGTTGTTCCCTTTTTTTAAAAATGTGGTAAAATACACATAACATAAAATTTTCCATCTTAATCATTTTGAAGTGTAGAGTTCAGTAGTGTTAAATAAATTCACATGCACATTCACACTGTTGTACATCCTCCAGACCCTTTTCATCTCACAAAACTGAAACTCTCTACCTATGAAGTAGCAGCTGGCATATCCCTCCCCTCCCTGGCAACTACACTTTCACTTTCTGTGAACTTGACTACTCTGGATTCTTCATATTAGTGGGATCATAAAGTATTTCTTTTTCTATTGACTGGCCTATCTCACTTAACATAATGTCCTCACGTTCACCCATGTTTTAGCATATGTCAGAATTTCCTTCCCTTTAAATAGAGTATTCCACTGTATGTATATATCACATTTTATTTATTCATTCATTCACTGACAGACTTGGGTTGCTTCCATCTTTGGCTACTGTAAATAGTGCTATGAACGTGGGTAGCAGTAGCTCCTTTTAATAGATTCGGGGTTTGTTGGTTTTTCCCAGGAAGTTTTCTTCCATTTTAATTTTAAATATCAGTTTAGTTCCATTGCTTTGATCTTATGCAGGGTCTCCAAGTATAAAAATACTGGATCAACTTAGCCCTTCATTTCAACCACTTTTTCTGTAATCCATTTCACATCTTTATTTACCTAGTTTTCTATCTGTTGATTTTTTTCTCTATGTTTTTCTTCAATATCCTTTATTAAAATTTCACTAGAAGCTATTCTTCCTTGGGTATTTTGTAATTGAACCTTCATTTCTGAGATTTTTTCCTTTTCTATTGCTTTTCTGAGTTCCATATTCCCTTGTCTTATTTCTTACCTTTGTTCTTTTCATTTTTGCTCTTCATTTTTGTATTTCTAGTTCAAGATGTTTCATCAAATCCCCAAATGCTATTTGAACATATTTTGAAGTATTACATTATAGTTTTCTTCAGCTTCACAGTCATTGTTCTGGAGAGAATTTTCACTATCAGACTCCTGTATGTTTTGTAATTTTACAATAGGTTTGTATGGATGTGGTCTGGCCTTGTTTATTTTCTTGCATTTCTTTAACAGGGTGGGAGGAGGCATTGGCATGCCTTTTGTTTCTGCAGGATCCTTAATTTTCTCCTCTTGTTTCTTTCTTTTCTTCACTACCACATCTCCAGTAAGTACCTTCCTTCTCTATGTAGTTAAGACTCCCCCAGAAGCAGTGCTTCTCCAAGAGGCAACTTCCTTTCCTATACACTTTCAAGCTGCTTTCCTGTAGCCAGTGCTATGAATTTCCGAGTCCTGACTTGCATTCAGTATTTTGCATTGGACTTTTTCTTTATAGAGGTAACTTTTCTGTCTGATGTACCCCTCTTTCTATTTAATTGAGTCTCTTAAGCTTCCTTTCCTCCACTGTCCACACCCAAAGGTTTGCAGCAGTCAGTGGATGAGGTGATCATGGGAGCTACTGGAATTTGGGATTTTCTCTAGGTCATTTGAGCATGATGACAGTCTCTGTCTCTTCATACTGCTGAAGAGGTGGGTCGTGTGTGGTTTCATCTGCTCTCCTTATTGGTTTATAGATATTTTGGGAGGGGAAGTGGGAAGATTCAGAATTAAGCAGCCACCATTGTCCTCCAAACCTGAAAGTTCTAACTGAGCTTTAAATGGTTTCCTCTGGAGGCTGGACCTGGGTCCTCTGCTCACTGTGTAAAACCAATTCTAGTCAACCTCGGCTACTTTCATGACTCCAGTACAATTTTATCATTAACTCCCACATATAATCTCCTACCCAAAACTTTAGCCAATTGCCTAATCATCCTCTATATCTGAGCTTTTCAAAAGCCCTTAATTTACAGATTTTGAAAGTACCAAACTAAAGTTATGCTATTATCTTCCCCAAACCCAGGCTTCTTTCGGTGTTTCCTATCTTACTCCCTCCATTTAGGCATATAAGCCAAAGTCTTAGGAGCCATTCTTTCCCAGCCCCGATTCCGTCACCCCTGCCACATCCAGGAATACCACATCCTCCTCATTCTCCCTCCTTAACGGCCCTCAAGTTCACCTACTTCCTCCAAATCCATCCACCCTGTTTAAGTTCCAGGCTTCATCCAGCTATTCAGTCCACAAATCTGGGAACCTCTGTTATTTCTTTCCCTTACTACCATATTCCACTAATTAGCAGATCCTGCTGGCTTTTCCTTCACAATCTCTCATTCCATCAACTTCTCTGTTTCCACTGCTACCCATCATCCCTCCCTGAGCATCCTTTTGCTAAAAGTTATATTCTCTTCTCCTGAAAAGGTAAATTGAAGCATGTCATTCACATATATAAACTTTCAGTGGCTCTTATTGTACTTAGAATAATATGCCCTCCTGACATGGCCTGCCATGCCTTAGATCATGCCAGGCCCCTGCCTGGGTTTTTTTTGCTTTTTTCCTTAAAACTTATTATTGTCTTATTCCTTCAAAAGAATGATTTCTTATTAAAGTATAATTGACATGTAACATTAATTTGATTTCAGATGTACAAAATGTTTCGATACTTGTATACACTGTATCAATATTCTATACACTCTATTCAATACATGTATACACCCTGAAATGATCACCACAGTAAATCTAGTTACCATCCATCTACTGTATCAATATTCTATACACTCTATTCAATACATGTATACACCCTGAAATGATCACCACAGTAAATCTAGTTACCATCCATCTCCTTACATAGTTACAAATTCTTTTTTTCTTGTGGTGAGAACTTTCAAGATCTACTCTCTTCCCAATTTTCAAATATACAGTACAGTATGATTAACTTCGTTGTTGTTTAGTCACTAAGTCGTGTCTGACTCTTTGCAGCCCCGTTGTCTGTAGCCCTCCAGGCTCCTCTGTCCATGGGATTTCCCAAGCAAGAATACTGTAGTGGGTTGCCATTTCCTTCTCCTGGGGATCTTTCTGACCCAGGATTCAAACCCCTGTCTCCTGCTTGGCAGGCACATTCTTTACTACTGAGCCTCCAGGGAAGCCCATGATTAACTTTAGTCATGAGCAATTTGTTCTCAGACTGATTTAAGGTTTGATTTCTTGAAGCCTCCTCTGGAGTGAGGCTGTGGTCAGGTGTCTGTGCTTCGAAGGGCTCTCAGAGAAGACGGTGGGACCAGAGCTGTCAGCACAGCAGTCCAAGCACATGGTTAATTCTCCTTTCTCCTAGTGGCTGCGAGCCTAGATATATCTGCTTGTGCACTAAGCAGATAGGGTGATGCATGGCAGCTTTTAAAGCACTTCTGTTTACAGAGAAAGTTGTGGATTCACCTTGAGCTAAATTCTCACATCCACATTCTCCACACTCTCAAGTAGATTTTATGTCTGGTAATACCTAGGTGCTGATTGGCTGGGCCTTCTTGTGGCTGAATTAAATCACACATGTCAGGGATGGTACCAGATGTAGATTCGCCTCCTCATTATTCTTTGAATGAATGTCTGTTCAGCACTTATAACTTTTCTTGTGAAAAATGGGATGTGAATCCCCATCCTGCCCCTTTCTCCTTTTTTATTTCCTCACTTGTTTTCATGTATTTGTCATTACCCAGTCGGAATTCTCACAGAGGCAAAAACAATTGAGACACGTGAATCAGATGTCAACAATAAGCCCTGAGTTTGTGCAGGGAGCAGCCTTAACAGTCAGCAAAGGAAGGGAGAGGTCTGTGTGGGCAGACAAGTTCCCAGACGCTTATAAAATCAGGCCTGAGACTTAGAAAGTGCTGCCAAGAAACAAGATCTCTGGATGAATGGAAAAGGCCTCCAGGATTTGATGATACAGAATTGGCATCATAAACTCTCATCTAACAAATTGTATGGAGCTCCTGCTATGTGCTAAGCTTCGTGAGAGCCACTGATGATGTAAAAGTAAGTGAACTAAATCAAAAGGCTTTCAGGCTAGCATAAATGATAACTGCAATGTTCTGCCAGCATTGGAGGGCTAGGGCTCCCCAGGAGACTGGACCGTGTCCTGGGTGCCATTGTGCTAAGGGTCTGGGCCCCTGTTCTTTGCTCTCTACCTGTAGGTAGATCTGTATCTCCCTCGCACACTCTGCAAGTGCATCTCCCTTGAACACTCTGTGAGTGGACAGCTCAGTGTTCTTTCATATCCCATCATGAGAAGAGCACAGACTTTAAAATCACTCAGATTTGAGATGAAATCTCAGCTCTACAGCATGACCCCAGGCAGGTTTCTGAGCTTCTGTTGCCACATTTATAGAAAGTGGATGATCTACAGCTCACGTGGCTGCTTGGTGATGAAGGGAGATAACCTACACTATGCACGAGTTTTAGGACCTAGCACATAGTAGATACATGTGTTCCCCACATCACTCAGGACTCTGGGTATTCATCAGATATTCCTGGTTTATTAATTAGAAGGAATTAATGGAATCCACTTCCATATAGTCATCTAACACGACAAATGAGTACCATATGGGTGGGATGGTTGGAAGAGATCTGTCTGCATCCTGTCCTCATCCATGGTTTTCATTCCTTTTTATTTCTGAATCAAGTTGTCAGAAAATGGCTCTTCCCTCTATTTTTTCTTCCTTTAAAACTTCCTTCCTTAGGTATTCTTATGCTGTCTCAGAGCAAGGTCACCCATGTCTAACATGTCAGAGCAAGGATAATGTTTGGGACTTACGATTTGATGTGAAGGTACGGTAAAGTAGGTTTCAAGGTAGTAGGAACAAACGGGTCA
This sequence comes from Oryx dammah, assembly GCF_014754425.2. NCBI lineage: Eukaryota > Metazoa > Chordata > Mammalia > Artiodactyla > Bovidae > Oryx > Oryx dammah. The sequence goes on from NW_024070194.1 coordinate 59,683,488, forward strand.
CCAAACAGGATCAGATTTTGCCCTAAATGAAGTGATATCTTTTCAGGCATTTATAGAAAGCAACACAGTGAGGGACTTCCCTGGTGATCCAGTGGCTAAGAATCTGCCTTGCAATGCACGAGCTGCGGGTTTGATCCCTGCTTGGGGAACTAAGATCCCACATGCCACTGAGCAACTTAGCCTGCACACTACAGCTACTGAGCCCACACACTCCAGAGCCCATGTGCCACAACTAGAGAGGTCCAGTACCACCACTAAGACCTGACACAGCCAAGTAAATAAATAAATAAATAAATAAATATATATATATATATATATATATTTTTTTTTTAAAGGCAATGCAGTGATGAGAGGGTTATAAGTGTTTAGAACCTGCCTCAGAGCCCAGGCTCTGGGGGCAAGGAAGGGGAAACAAAGGTGAGGAAGGAGGCTGACTCTTCACCCCAATTCTATGAGAATTTCCTCCCAAGATGGCATGACAGACTCACCAGCAACAACAGAAAAATACCAATTGCAGGACCTGGTGTCCACACGGCTCGGACGGGTTTTCTGTTGGGATGAGAATTTTATTTGAAGGCGTCGTGATAACATGTTAGACATGTTTTTCTTCACCTTCACTTTGCCTCATCATCACCTAGCTCCTTGCTCAAGTCCTCCTGAAACCTTCCTTTTTGTCTAATGGCTTCCAGTCTGATTTTTCTCTACCAGTAAAATGTACACAGACCTCTGTCAGGGGGTTCTTTAGAGGATCTATGATGCAACTCAGAAAAAAAAAAAAGCTTTATTGAAGTAGAAATTTGGATAAAGCATGTTGATGGGGATGTTTTCATCTTAAGAAGTCAGAGGGATGGTGTTGGTGAATGAGAATAATTCTTCGCTTCTTGGATGTTATAACTAAGTTAACCTTAGGTGCTTTACTAAATTTAAAAGGCTAAATAATGAAAACTTTCCAAAATGTTTTTGAAGAGCAATGAAAATGCTTTAAAAGTATAAGGAAAAAAAAAAAGATGTCCAGATCATTAAATTGTGAATACAGGCAAAGTCACAAAGAGAAAATGACATAAATCCCCAAATCTAAGTTGTTCTCTGTGGCTTAAATCAGATGATTCTTCTCATTTCCAGAGGATCCCATTCTCAGAGCTTCCAGCAGCCACTGAGGAATCCCACTTAGCAAAGGTCAAACCCATCAACCAAGGTCAACACTGGTGGCCCCTCCAGCAAAATTCTGTCAAAACTTGGATAATAGCATGTTTCATAATCTAAAAGCAAGAATAAAAATGTAAGTAAAATAAATTCCTATTTATCAAGAATCAAAGTTATCTGAAAACAAGGGTTGGCAGGATGCCTTTGTTGAACTGTGAGATGATAAATGATGACCAGAGGCCGCTCTGTCCTAAAGAGCTTTATGGAGAGTCGCGTCAATCATGGCTGGATTGGTTTGTGTGGTATATTATCAGGGCCTCTGAACACTTTTTTGAAATTAAGTGGTTCATTTAGGGCATATTAATCAACTTAATCAGAAGTCCCCATTTCCCAATGATCCAAGGTGGTGGGGCGGGGAGGGGAGATCTACAAGGATAAGCACTGATTGACCTTTTTTGTGATCACAAAACCTTTTGCTCCATCCGTCCCATCCAGGAAAACAAATCCCTACAGATACCTATGTCACGTCCCAGGAGCTCTGTGGTGCCTACAATTCCTTGATCCACCCAACACCTCCACTGACCCATTTGTCCTTTTCTCCTTCTCCTCTGTTTCCATTCACCTGCTGGTCCAGTCATTTGTGCCAAAAATTGTAAAATAAAGCCAATTTTACAATTTGTTTTCCCCAAACTTCTCATAGGTGCACAAATTGACTGTTGAACGCTCGGGACTGAGACCTGTCCTCAAATGCATGACTTTCTCTGAGACATATCAAGGCTTTAATGAAACAAAGTATTCATTTATGCCCTGCTTCTCAAAAGTCTTGTTTTTAAGGTGATTTCATGCTCAGAACCAAAGGCAGACATCACCTCATTTGACTGTCACGTGGGTCTCATACATTCACCCAATCATCACTCTGCTGCTCAGAGCCTGTTCCTGAGACAGAGGCTGCTTAGATATTACTACTCTTTCAAGTAGCTTTTCAAAAATAAATTTACCAGAAAATTTCACTTTCCCTTCATAAATCCTCAAATTAGGGGAAAAAAAGAATTCATTATGGAGGAAATCTGAAATAATAGGATTACCTTCTAAGCAATTAAATACTTAACCATGTTTTCACCCTGTGGATGCGAAACCCAGCCAGATATCTCTTTAACACAGAACGATGTTTTAACAAGGTGAGGGCAACTTCTTTTGATGAATACGCTTTAGTAGAACTTTAACATGGCTCTTTATTTGCAAATAGTAAGTGTAACCTGTATAAATGTTCACACAGTTGCAAACCTTGTCTTTCCTTTTTTTTTTTAAACTTTGTCAGGAATCTCCTCTTTCTAACAGCAGCTGATGCTTTCTTCTCTAAACGATAACACTATTTTTTAATTTTTTTTAATCAGTAAAAAATGCATCCACATTCATCTCCCCTTGTTTTGCCAGGACTGCAGGTGCTTATCAACACACACTGGCTCTACTTTGTGTCTTTAAGTCAGTCAGTCTCCCTCTGATTCTTAATACATGTTGACTTGGAGAAACCGGTCAAGACATTTTAAGGCATTTCAGAAATGTAACATGCCATCACAGGGCAAATAAATCATCATGATGAGTATGGAAAGCGTGGTAATGTTTACCACTGAGTCTATTGCCCTGATGTGAGAGGAAACACGGGTTGGGGGTGACTGGAGGTGAAGGACAGGGTGCTTGGTGAGGCCATTCTGCTCCTTCAGGAAAATCACCTTCTCGATTTTTTTTTTTTTTTTGGCCATATCATGTGGCATGTGTGATCTTAGTTCTCCAACCAGGGATAGAGCCCACGTATCTTGCAGTAGAAGACTCTTAACCACTGAACCATGACAGAAGTCCCACATTCTAGCATTTTTTGCATTTAACTGCAATGGGACTGCCAATAGTCAATAACTCTTTCCTGTTTCATAATAATTTCTATTGACATGCATGTTTCTAATTCTGGCCTGAATCAGCCTGTGGCTCTGGGACTGATTTCAGAAATAATCTGAAAAGGGTCCTGATATGTACGGGGATCTGATATGTCATGAGAGTACTTAAGCCAGCTCTTCTGACATTTACTTGAAACTCTTAATAAAGGCTCCTAATACCTGCTCAAACTACCGCACAATTGCACTCATCTCACACACTAATAAAGTAATGCTCAAAATTCTCCAAGCCAGGCTTCAGCAATACGTGAACCGTGAACTTCCAGATGTTCAAGCTGGTTTTAGAAAAGGCAGAAGAACCAGAAATCAAATTGCCAACATCTGCTGGATCATTGAAAAAGCAAGAGAGTTCAAGAAAAACATCTATTTCTGCTTTATTGACTATGCCAAAGCCTTTGACTGTGTGGATCACAATAAACTGGAAAATTCTGAAAGAGATGGGAATACCAGACCACATGACCTGCTTCTTGAGAAACCTATATGCAGGTCAGGAAGCAACAGTTAGAACTGGACATGGAACAACAGACTGGTTCCAAATAGGACAAGGAGTACGTCAAGACTGTATATTGTCACCCTGCTGATTTAACTTACATGCAGAGTACATCATGAGAAACGCTGGGCTGGAAGAAGCACAAGCTGGAATCAGGATTGCCAGGAGAAATATCGATAACCTCAGGTATGCAGATAACACCACCCTTATGGCAGAAAGTGAAGAGAAACTAAAAAGCCTCTTGATGAAAGTGAAAGAGGAGAGTAAAAAAGTTGGCAAAAAGCTCAACATTCAGAAAACAAAGATCATGGCATCTGGTCCCATCACTTCCTGGGAAATAGATGGGACAACAGTGGAAACAGTGTCAGACTTTATTTTTGGGGGCTCCCAAACCACTGAAAATGGTGATTGCAGCCATGCAATTAAGACGCTTACTCCTTGGAAGGAAAGTTATGACCAACCTGGATAGCATATTCAAAAGCAGAGACATTACTTTGCCAACAAAGGTCTGTCTGGCTTCCCTGGTGGCTCAGAGGTTAAAGCGGCTGCCCGCAACGTAGAAGACCTGGGTTCGATCCCTGGGTTGGGAAGATCCCCTGGAGAAGGAAATGGCAACCCACTCCAGTATTCTTGCCTGGAGAATCCCATGGATGGAGGAGCCTGGTGGGCTACAGTCCACAGGGTCGCAGAGTCGGACACGACTGAGCGATTTCACTTCACTTCAGTCAAGGCTATGGTTTTTCCAGTGGTCATGTATGGATGTGAGAGTTGGACTGTGAAGAAAGGTGAGCGCTGAAAAATTGATGCTTTTGAACTGTGGTGTTGGAGAAGACTCTTGAGAGTCCCTTGGACTGCAAGGAGATCCTACCAGTCCATTCTGAAGGAGATCAGCCCTGGGTGTTCTTTGGAAGGAATGATGCTGAAGCTGAAACTCCAGTACTTTGGCCACCTGATGCGAAAAGTTGACTCACTGGAAAAGACTCTGATGCTGGGAGGGATTGGGGGCAGGAAGAGAAGGGGGAGACAGAGGATGAGATGGCTGGATGACATCACCAACTCGATGGTCGTGAGTTTGAGTGAACTCTGGAAGTTGGTGATGGACAGGGAGGCCTGGAGTGCTGTGATTCATGGGGTTGCAAAGAGTTGGACACGACTGAGCGACTGAACTGAACTGAACGCCCCCTGGAAAGGTGGTTCCCTCTGATTTACAAAGAACAAACAAGGCACAGAAGGTGAAGGACGTCTCCAGCCATTCAAGAATCCTGGGGCTACACTAGAAGGTTAGAATTTGATGGATCTGATTCTGAGTTTTTACATCTTGTTAGGTGAACTTTCTCCCTCTCTTTAGGCCAATAAGTCACAGTAACCCAGGAATTGATGTTGCTATTCCAATCTAATTATAAAGTTCATTTTCAGTAATGGGAAAAGGACACATTTGCATATATCACTGGCAGTCCATTGTCCTGTGAATACTGCCACGAGCTAAACAAAGGCTTCCTTTTGAAGGGTAATCACGAGGGAACTTCAGAATTCTTATATGTCTCCACAGTCCTAAATATATGGCCCACAGTATAAAAATACAACTGTCAGCTCAAGGCAAGTTTGTGTGACTCTAAATGCCACAGGAAGCATCTGTGTGTACGTGTGTGTCTCATCAAAGCCATTACTTACTATAGACCAACCTTTTTTCCTTATGACCCTCTCTATAATTCCTTATTTTAAAAGGAGGAGAAACAGAAAGACTGGTGTAGGCAGAAATGTGTGGGGAAAGTGCAAATGTATGTATTGATTATTGCAAACTGCAGGGTTGACCTGGGTTGGGTGTTTTAAGCAACTTTTCCTAGTTGGCAGAAAGCAACGTCTGACAGAGGAGAAGATAAACATCACTGAGAAACACCACAAACAACTTCTGTCTCTTTTCAGCTTTAGCTGTGATGCACTGAAGAGCCATCCTTCCCCAAGGCTGGGACCACTAGACACTGCATGTATTCATCTTCCCTTCAAGGTTTCCTCACTCAGCATCTTTCCTAACATCTATTTCCTCCCAGTCCCCAGGCCAGCCAGTCTTCAGATTCAGGAAAGGACTGGATTGGCTGCTGGCACTGGAAACTTTTCTCCATGAATGACTTTTATATGGTTTTGGCAGACACATATAATATCAGCAGAGAGAGAGATCCCACTGGCAGGAGAAAATAAAACTTTAACATAACTGTAATGGCCTGAGTGGTGTTTTACATGTTCTGTCTGCTCAAGATTTATGTTAAAATCAACCTTGCCAAAGAGGTTTTTTAAAAGTCTATCAAGCTGCCAAAATTTAAACAGCTCTTTCTTTCCTATCCAATGACAGTTGGTTTAACAACCTAAATGACCTGGTACGAACTGGAGTTTCCCAGCAGTCAGAGACCTTGCAGGCCTGGTCTAACTTCACCAGGCAATTTTTCATTTAGTTTGTAAATGTCTGAGTCCTTTTATCCTTTCTCTCTCTCCTCACTTCTCCTCCCTCCTCTCTGCTCCTTTCGCTCTTAATCTATCCTCTTTTCTGACCCAAGGGAAGTAATAGCGATTAATCGAAAGGCATTGAAATCAATATTTTAATTTGGAGACCACATTTGGAAATGCTCTTTCTTCACCCTAAACCCCTCAGACATCTCTGCCAGGCCCTTGTGTTGCCATGATCACTCCTACACCACTAATTGCTGATGGTTTTTTCCTGAGTTACTGGCCATCACTATGCACGCACACCCTTCCCCAGCACTGCCAGCGGGTGGGGGTGGGAAGAAAGGTACAAGTCTCTGCAATGCAGCTCTTTACATCCAGGAAAAAGAAATGCCTCTGTCTCTGCATAACTAAGCAACGTTTACATCTCCCTTAGTTGCCTAATTAATCCCGCAACAGACAACTTTTCAATCTCTGTCTGTGACAGTCTTTCAAGGAAAACTGTTTTCTACCTAGGAATTCCTTCATATGGTTTAAGAATATACTTACCTTGAATGAGGACTGGGTGTCTAATAAGAAACCAGTCTAACAACAAACCAGGAATGTTTCCTTTCTTTCTTTCTTTTTAATATATTCATTATGGAAATGCCACCTGCTTCCAAGAAGGAGCTGAGCCAGCAGAACCAGGCAGGCAGGTAATGAGTTTTCATGCTGACACGGAACCTCAGATGCCCAGTAAGTGACGAAGGGCTACAGGCTGCAGAGGGAAAATGCGAAAGCACTTCAATAACCACCTTCAAGGCAGAGAAGGAGGTTGGCCAGCTGTTTTCCATTGAGTGAGGCCAGAGGAGAGAGAGAGAGAGAAGCTGAGCTAGTGACGTTGAGAGAAAGGACAGACTTGCCAGGAAACCCAGGTCCGGGCTAGAGGCTGGACTGCCTGGCTCGGGAACTACAAGGACCAGATGAGGCCCCTCTGGACGAAGGGTTCCGTGTGAGGACTCTGAACCCCTGCCCAGATTAGGACTCCTCTCCAGCTGATTTGAATTTACAGCATTTTCTAATTGCTCCAACAGTTTATAAACAAAAGGCAATGGTGACAGCCGTCAGAATGAGAGAATATGCTGCTCTGGCTGACAGCTCTGGCCCTTCAGTCACACCAGCCAGGCACTGTTTCCAGAGGTCTGAAGCAATAAAGCCCACACTGCTTTACAAGGTGGGAAGAGTCATCATAGAATGTTCCACACACAGGACTTTCAGGTGGGGATTTCTTAGTGTGAGATGTGAAGGTGGTTGTTCCTTGAGAATATGGCAGGTTGGGAGAGGAAGCCTGTGTCCTGTGAGGACAGATCAAAAAATGCAATGATGGGGCTTCTCTGGGGTCCAGTGGTAAAGAACCTGCCTGCCAGTGCAGGGAGATCTGCGCGTTTGATCTCTGGTCCGGGAGGATCCCACATGCCTCAGAGAAACTAAGCCCGGGTGACACAACTTTTCAGCTGGTGTCGTAGAGCCTGGGAGCCACAACTACTGAGCCTGTGTGCCACGGCTACTGAGGCCTGTGCACCCGAGAGCCTGTGCTCTGCAACAAGAGAAGCCACCACAATGAAAAGCCCATGTACCACAACTGGAGAACAGCCCCCACTTGCCACAACTAGAGAAAAAGCCTGAGTAGCAATGAAGACCTAGCGTAGCCAAAAATAATACATAAATAAATAAAATTGTTATTTGTTTAAATCCAATGATGCAGAGGTTACCATTTGTTTTCTCATGGGGATTGACTCCTGCTCCAGCCCCTGGGCCTTCACCCTACTCCTGAGGTATCTGTGAGCTACTGAGCAGAATTTTGCCCAAGTCCTCCTTTCAAGAACCAGCTGACCTAAGCCCTGAGTAACAAGATGAGACTTGTGCTCCAGGAAGATGCTCTGACAGCATCAAAGACTGTAATGTCTAGGGCTGGGGCTGTGTGTGCAGTGCCCTCCATTGGGAAGGAAGTGGTCCCTGTGGCTTCTACAACACATATACCAAAAGGCAAGGCTCCTACCTTGTGGCAGAATTATCTATAATGAACATGTTTTTCTTTTATACTCAGAAAAGTTCTCTTTTTAAAGCAAAAATATTACCAAAAAGATGAGACTAGCATCAAATTTCAAAGGAATGTTAAGGACTAGGACTAGCCCCATCATTCACTCTACACCTAGACAGTGGAGCTCCGGAAAATCACTCCTGGGATGTCTGTGATAGCACCATTCAGCAACATACCATGCTGGCAGCCACCTTGTGGACATCGGGCAACCTACTCACATGGTGTTTCAGCCTGCTGGCCCTCAGCTGGCACACTGGTCCTCACATGCTGGAGGTTTGGCAACTGTGGTCAAGTGGGCAACGGGCAGTGGGAGTAAAATCAGACATAAAACAAAAATCAAGAAACAGCTGAATCTGTGCAAACTGAGTGCAGAGCAAACCACAGGGACAAGGTGGGTTGGGGGGCTTACAAGAGTCAGAGATGGTGACTAAGGAGTGAGTCAACACCAGACAGCTCTCCCCACCCAGGTCTGGAGAACCCAAAGGTCATTAAAGAGCTGAAGGTCAAAGACAAGTTAGTAATCAGGGGCACAGAAACACCTTGATTTGAGCAAATCCTGATTCAAGTATGGGCTTCCCTGGTGGCTCAGACTGTAAAGAATCTGCCTGCAATGCAGGAGACCTGGATTTGATTCCCAGGTTGGGAAGATTCCCCTGGAGAAGGGAATGGCAACTCACTCCAGTATTCTTGCCTGGAAAATTCCATAGACAGAGGAGTCCATGGGCTATAGTCCACAGAGTCCCAAAGAGCTGGACACGACTGAGTGACTAACACTATACTGACTCAAATATGAAACCTTTTATACTCTTTTATTCGGCTACACCTCAAGGCATGTGGGATCTTAGTTCCCCAGTCAGGAAGAGAACCCATGACCCCCTGCATTGGGAGCTCAGAGTCTTAATGACTGGACCACCAGCAAAGTCCCATAAAAACCTTTTATAATCTTCCTACTGTTGGGAGAAGGTGAAATACTTGCTACAGTTTAGCAGTCTGAGTTGCCAAGCAGATCTTGACATCTAACCAATCATTTTGATGGAGTTACTCATTCAACTAATACTTACTGCTGTGGACTGAATGCTTGTATCTCAGCTAAAATTCATATGTTGAAACCTAATCCCCACTGTGATGGTATTTGAAGGTGAGGTCTTTAAGAATGATTAGGTCATGAGGGTGGAGCCTTCATGGATGGAATTAGTGCCCTTAGAGACCCCAGAAAGCTTCCTCAGCCCTTCCTCTGGATTAGGTTACAGTAAGAACCTGGAAGTGGGCTCTCAGCAGACACCAAATCTGCCAACACCTTGATCTTGGACTTGCCAGCCTCCAAAAGTGTAAGAAATAAACTCCTGTTGTTTATAAGTCACCAAGAATATGGTATTTGTGATGGCAGCCTGAGCATATCAGGACACTTACTGAGCACCTATCATGTGGCAAGGACCCTGCCTGGTGCTGCAGACAGAGAACAAGAAAAACAAGCTGCTGACATATATTATGTCAGTACTTGGAAGCTACCTTGGAAAAAGTAATTCACCATTTTCAAACAGTTGGAGCATATTTAAATTGTGCATTTAGCAATGGAGGTGCCACATTTATAGAAAGTCTAAGTGGTACCAGGTCTTACTGTTGGAAAATGATTTAGTCAATGGGATGTCCTACTGGCATCCTGGGTAAGCAGCCTGGGAGGAAGGAGAGCACCACATGAAATTTTCATTCCAGTCTCCTTCTCTGTGACTCAGTGTTCTGTCAGTGCATGAACTGGAATTTCCTAAAACAATTAGCTTGTCAAATAACACTACTTAGAGAAGTCTCTCTGGATTTTAATATAATTTGGCCTCCCTCATTCTGGTCCACTGTGATGGTTGTATATCAGTGATGGTGATGGTCTGAGACTCACCTTAGGAGTCAATGAAAATCAATAGCATTACCAGTGCTTCTAGATACATCTGGAGATTTTAGAGAAGTGATACTCTAATCACCAAGTTTTCAAGGTTAGGTGAAATCCTCCCTTTGTGCCTTTTCAAGAGACCAGATACCCTTTCTTCCATGGCATTTGCCTCATGTGTGCTCAGTTGTGTCCAACTCTTGGTGACCCCAAGGGCTGTAGCCCACCAGGCCCCTCTGTCCATGGGATTTCCCAGGCAAGAATACAGGAGTGGGTTGCCATTTCCTCCTCCAAGGGATCTTCCGGACCCAGGGATCGAACCCTCACCTCATTAGCAGGTGGATTCTTTACCACTGAGCCACCTGGGTTCCTTGGCGCTATCCTGTTGAAAATTTACACTTATGTGCATGGTTGTTTAATTAATGCCTCTCACTCTGTTGATGTACGAGTCACGAGGGTAGATATCATGGCTGTTTTCTCTCATGATCTTATCCTCTGAATCTAATGTAGTGCCTGGAACAATGTGAGTCCTCCACAGAGACCTGTGAAAGTGTGAAGGGTTGGGTGGGGTAGGGGCAGAGTGAGGAGGGACAGGAAACCGGAGCGAGGCGGAGAAGCCTGCGGAGAAGCCTGTTCTGAAGTTGCAGGGCAGTGCACATTTCCCAGCTGGAGAGGTTCGTTTTGTGTCACTGAATTAAGCTGAAACTGTTCCTCTGAGCTCTCTGCCCAGAAAGGTTCCCAGGGAGATTCAGCCAGGAGATATTTGCACTGGATTTGGAAGCAGAAGGGAAGTGGCAGGACACGCTGATGGTCAGGATAGGACAGCAGGGCCACTGCAACGCCCGCCCATGACCTGCTGGCTCACCCGTTGGGGTGGAGCAGCCCCTGGCCGGCAGCCTCTGCAGCTCCCAAGGAGCTCCGGCAGCTCCTGCCTCATTCTTGAGACCTGGGTCCTCGGTACCAGCTCCTCTGCCGGCCTCCTGGGATGCAAGGTTTCATTCAGTGAGAGAAAACGCAGATTCCAGACGCCTGTGGATTCCAGTCAGTCCCCACTCTCCTCCATTTGCCTCCAGATCATCTTCCCTAGTGCCATCCCTGCCCGTCTCATGGACAGCCATCAGCTAATTCCTATCACAAATCCTTTCTTCCAAATCACTCTCAGTGCTGATTGCTTCCCCAAGAGCCCCCGTCACACCGTTAGAGCAGTTTGAGCCTTTTCTGTTTGGGGGCAGTTGTTCCTATAAATTAAGTGCTTTCCTGACTGATATTTATAATCATCCATAGCATTAGCTACCAATTACCATGTGCCCGGCTGAGAAACCCACCCTCTACCATGCAGCTGAAGCAAGGATTGGAGCCTGGATCTGTCAGCCTCTAATGCCTGTATTCTTTCTGTCACGCCTTTTGTATCAGTAAGGCTTTATTTTTAAATTGGACATTTGTCACAGTTGAATTTCACCCATGAGCCATAGTAAGCTGATGTTTCTTTTGAGCAAAAAAAAATATATATATAGGGCTGTGCTTAGTAAATAGGGCTGCCCTGAGACAACAGGTCCTGTCTCTTCGGCATTAAGAGGATCAGTATTCTATCTGTGTGTGATTTTTAAGTGTAAGATGTCATGAATGGGGGACCTGAGGAAGTTTGACTTTCCAGAAGTGAATTCGGGGAATCCTTCGAGGGCCATGGGGCACTTACATCCATCACAGTGCTTCTCACAATGCAGGGCACACTCTGCTCACCACCACTTTCTTGGGAATGGCAGTTCCATCAACTTCATGTTGCTTCTTCCACACCTACCACTGCACCTGGCAAACGAACAAATAAATGCCTGTTCTTGAACAGATGGCTTGTGAGCAAGTTTCATTTATTCCACCAGCGTACTCTTTTCTTCCTCTCATCACTGTTCTATCAGTCTCTTGGAATATTTTGACATATTCTTAGCTTGGCAATTCTTACTTCCCCATCAGGTTGATTAAATGATGATATGCTTAGCACTTAGGGCAAGATTTGGGAAGTCTGTATGACAAAGAAATGAGCTGCATCTGCCCTAGCTGACTCATAACATGTCTGCCATGAGCCAAACCCCAAATTACATGAAATGATGTAATCGGAGTTAATTCACAAATATATTTTACTTCCCATAAAAGACTCTCATGACAGACACTCCTTCTCATAGGTGGAAATCTACGTAACTTCAAAATACCCTCAAAATTAAAGGGAAACTTTTGTACAGTCAAATGACAAATGGTATTGCAAGATTTCACTCTTCTTCCAGTCTGCAGGGATGTGCCCGGGAAAGAATACTGTGTGTCAGTTAGCAATCTGTTTCCAAAGTGACACATGGTTTTTCTGACAGGCTCTGTCATCTGGCTACTGGTGACAAGTTTTTTAAGGAAGTTAAACTGTGACTTTCTATGCTTGCTGGCCATTTGGAATTTGACAGTGAATTTGCTAATTTATTTTCCATATAAAACATTTATCCAGTCTTTATGAACCATGGACTTTGCCTCTATCGGACCAGCCCCTTTGGGGGATTAACAAACTAACCATGATTTTTGGTAGATCCTTTCCACTTGCCAAGGTCTTGATGTTTTCAGGGAACTTGACGCACCAGGTATCTATTCAGCCCTTTTCACCTTTGTGATTGCTCAAAAACAGTAAGTGGTGTTCCTACATTCAGCAAATATTAATTAGGAACCAGAAAGAATACAAAAGCAGTGGAAGAGAGAGGGCCTGCCCTGGTCATGAAGGGGAAAATAGTTCAGGAGGAGCATGTGGAGAAAGCCTGAGTGATCCAGGAGGGCTCCCAGGAGAAGGTGGGTCAGGTTTCTTTGAGCCCTGAGAAGCTGCAAGATTTTAGAGACCAGTGGGGACTGATGACCAGAGGCCTAGAGCAATACATTTACTACAATTTTAAATTAAAGAGTGATGGCTTAGTAAGAAAACAGGCAACAACAGGGTGGAATAATATGATCTAAAAATAGATCCACAGCCTCAGTCAGAGACAGGAAAGGCCATCAAGTGACTTTAGCTGACACTTGCCTTGACTTCCCCAATTTCAACCATTTTACCTTTCTTTCATTCTCAGTATTCTTTTGACGGAGAACTTGTCAGAGACCTAAAGGGATTCCAGGTTCAAACCTGGATTTAGGCCAAGTGGGACCAACCCCGGCTCCACTGTTATCAGCTTGAGACAGATAAGCCATGTAAGGCTCAGCTCTCTGGTGTTTAAAATCAGGGTCATAACACTTACCTGGACAGATTGTTCAGAATACTTAATAAAACTGCATTTTATTTAATAACGAAATTACAGCCACAATGGCATGGTTTGATTCCTCTAGTACAGGAAGTAGTGTCAGCTGTTTCTTTCAGTGAGGGTATGCAACAGGCATGTACTAAATGTTTACTGAATGGGTGACTGAACTCGTGAAACAAAGGTCCTTGCATTCCATTAAAAGTTACTAACAATTAGATCAATGTGCCATTCACTTTCATATTCCAGTGACACTTGAGCTTGAAGAACACCTGTGACAGAAAATGGTCTTATCTAATACTTGACCTCAAAGAAGTAAATAGTTCTGGTCTACTACCCAAATTGCCAAGTACTGCTGATGAGCATAAGAATCTAGAATGCAACAACTATATTGAAATAAGTATTTGGCTGCCAAATTCAAACCTGAAGAATTATAAGTTACTCCCTTTCTCCTCTCATTGGATTTTTTTTTAATGTATTAAATTTATTACAATGTTGTTTCTATTTCCTGTTTTGGTTTTTTGGTCGAGAGGCATGTGGATCTTAGGTCCCTGACCAGGGATCAAACCCACACCCCCTGCACTGGAAAATGGTCTTTCATCAGGGAAGACCCTCTCATAGGGTTTTTCTGGGTCTTTACAATAAATGGCTACCTCTCTCTTCACATAGGAAGAAGATTAGGTGAGTTGTTTTTTTTTTTTAATATAAACAATCCATTGGTTTAAAGTAAATTGGCTTTCTTTAAAAGGAAGATGTACCATCTAGAGGACACAGTTTCCAACCCCTATTTCTCAAAAAAGGGCTTTGTAAGCTGCTTTGATAGGCTAAAATTGAGATTTTTAAGGAGACATTTCAAGCCTCAGGTATACAGTCAGCTCACTGACACATTTCAAGAAGAAAAGTACCTGTAGTGATGTCAAAATTGAAAAAGGAAAGCCAAAGGGTAAATAGATGGTAGAGTGCAGCGTATCAGGATGAGAGGGGGTGGGGTCAAGGAACACTGATAGTGAACCCGTCTCAGTATGATTCCTTGGTATTTTGGACACCACCTGGGTCAAATTAACTTCATGGTTCAAAGATATCCTGTATTCTGAAGCTACTGTGCTTTGAACAATTTTGTAGCATCTGTTGGAAGTAAAATATAACCTGTACCAACTCACTTGAAATTTTTTTTTTAACTTTGCCTCAGCAAAGCCCTTCAGATGTTCTAAGAGTATGTAACCCATTGTTGAGGGCAGAGCTTTGATGAAAGCTGATGGTCTCCAAGAGAAATGAGAGGCCTCTGCTTCTGGCCACTTTTCTGGAAAGGAAGAGTGACTGAGCAAATGTTAATGGTGGCAATGAAGTCAATGGCCAGAACTGCCTGACGGCCCACCAAGTGCAGGCAGTTTTATTTCCTGACTTCTTTTTATACTTAGATTTGTTCCCTGCATATTTGCAGGAAACAACAAGAAACCAACCTTTCACAATGGCCACAGATACAGATTCTCCTGCATTAAAAAGAAAGAAGAGAGGGATTATAATTCATTCCTGGGGCTGGCCCTGGCTACAACCCAGTTGTTAGTGTTACTCTTCAGGACTCTGGAGAAGTGAGAATAATCCAGGGGTAAACCTCCAACCAGTCCATTCTGAAGGAGATCAACCCTGGGATTTCTTTGGAAGGAATGATGCTGAGGCTGAAACTCCAGTCCTTTGGCCACCTCATGCGAAGAGTTGACTCACTGGAAAAGACCCTGATGCTGGAGGGATTGGGGGCAGGAGGAGAAGGGGATGACAGAGGATGAGATGGCTGGATGGCATCACAGACTCGATGGACGTGAGTCTGAGTGAACTCCGGGAGATGGTGATGGACAGGGAGGCCTGACGTGCTGCGATTCATGGATTCATGGGGTCACAAAAAGTCGGACACGACTGAGCGACTGAACTGAACTGAACTGAAACCTTTACAAAACAGGGGCTTTGTGTGCGGTGGGGGTGGGGAAGGAGGGGGAATTTGGCAGGGAAGAGTAACACCTTCTAGGCCCTGGTAACTACCTGTGAGCAGATTTGTAAAAAAAAAAAAAAGAAGAAGAAGAAGAAGAAGAAAGAAAGAAAAGAAAAATTTTAAATTTCTATGAATGAGTCTTAAAAGATTCAGTGTTGGGGGAGGGGAGAGAGGTTGGTTGCTAAAATGCACATATTTAAAGCATATAGGCAGAGATCATATTAAATTAGGAAAAATAACTCTGATATACATGGTATTTCCACCTCAGAAAGCCTTTATGATTAGGGGAGAACAGTCATGTGTAGTCCCCGGAGGCTGTCTGACTACCTAGTAAGATTACAAAAAATTTTTATTTTCCATTTCAGGAAAGTACAGGTAGAGGGAAGTGAGGACTCAATCTGTGTTAACACTATCTACTCTTTCAGATTGCTCATGTTGATCCAAATGAAATATTGTTCCTGTTCTTTGCTTTAAAATGTTTTTAGAACTAAAAAACATAAAAACCAGAGATGTCTATGCTGGTTTCTATTAAAATAAATATGTTTATTATTTTTAAAGAAAAACAGAGGCTATATAAGCTTACTTGTTACATGATTCTATTTAAGAACTTCTGACTTCAGGGACAGAAAATGCAGAAGTATGTTTCATTTCCCCCCGAAGCTTGAGCTTAATCTGTTAGAGTTGAGGAAGCTCACCCCTAATTAACTTCAAATGATCAACTTCAATTAATTTTGATAAATAATACTGTATAATCAAATCACCACCGAGTCATCTGGCAGTACTGCAAAAGTGATCATTTAAATCATGGAATTATTCTCTTTAAATGTAGTCTACAAAAAAAAAAAAAAATCACAAAATCAGCCACAGGCTTGGACTACATTTTAATCACCTCTGAAAGATGAGGATTATTATGGATAAATAAAAAAGATCATTCAAGTTCATTTAAAAAATTGACCTCTGTAAATAAATGGGCAAAGTATATTAACCACAATTTACATGCAAGAGGAAAGACAGATTAGCAAATGTTTCAAAAATATTTCTGCCCTCATTTTGTAATCAAAGAAATACACATTAAAACAACCCCACAGTCTGACTTTACACCTGCCCGGGAGCATCTTTTTAAAGTAATTAACAACAACATCCAAGGTTAACAAGGTGAAGGTGAGAGTGGTTCTCTTTCTTCTTTGCTGGAAGGATTATACACTCCCGCAACCCCTTCAGAGAGCAATATGACTGGGCCCAGGAAGAGCCCTAAGGATTTTCTTCTTCCCTGGAAACTGATCAATAAAAGACTACAGATAGATGCCCAGCAGCCTGATTGTCACAGAGTGGCTGAGCGCCCATTGGAGGAGGGTGTCCTAAGCTGACTCTGAATCCTAGCTCAGCCCCTTCCTGTGTCTGCTGTCTCAGATCCCATGTCTGTCGAAGAAGACTAATATAACCTATCTTCCAAGGCTTCTGTAAGCCTGAAGTGATATCATATGAACTTTTTTTTAAAGGATCATATATTTTATTTATTTGTTGGCCATGTTGTGAGGGATTCAGAATCTTAATTTCCAGTCCAGGAATCAAACTCGTGCCCCCTGCTGTGGAAGTCCTAACCACTGGACAGCCAGGGAAGTCCCTCATATTTGTTTTTAAAGTGCATATTTTCTGAGTATGAAGTCTATAGAAATCATGAGATGTTTATAAAATAATATATTAAATAATATATAAAATAATAGTTTACTCTTATTGAAATTCTTCATGTGAATGCGGTGTTCAAAAATTAAAAAGACATATAAGGGTAGGGTTATGGTTAACTAAACATGATTTTAATGTTGTCATGTTTCTATTTATAAAATAAAACTGTGTGCTACAATCAGGGCACACAGAACAATTCTACACTTTGGCATATTCTTAGAGCTTCGCTGGTGGCTCGGACAGTAATCTGCCTGCAATGCGGGAAACCCAGGTTCGATCCCTGGGTCAGGAAGATCCCCTGGAGAAGGGAATGGCAAACCACTCCAGTCTTCTTGCCTGGAAAATCCCATGGACAGAGGAGCCTGGTGGGTTACCATCCATGGGGTCACAGAGTTGGAGGTGACTAATGACTTAAGAGGCTTCCCTGGTGGCTCAGAGGTTAACACGTCTGCCTGCAATGTGGGAGACCTGGGTTTGATCCCTGGGTCAGGAAGATTCCTTGGAGAAGATGACTTTTCACTTCACTTTCACTTTAGCATATTAAACCAACCAAATGTACTTTGCAGAGAAGAAAAAATACTAAATCACTTTCCTAACCAGCCATTTACATCTACTTAGATCAAAATATTTCCACTTTAAGAGAATTTCTGTATTTCTATTAAACTAGGACTTTAGAAATTGACTCACTCTGGCATAGATACAGATAAGATTATTCAGAAGAAGACAAAATCTTAAGAGGTATTCTGACTAAATACAGAGTCATAGAAAAACTTTTGGAGTTATACATTGTTTGGAGTTATTAGTAACTTCTTGGTCTAATTAGTCTTTCAAAAATTTTATTATACTAATAGCCAAAAGCATGAGAATATGATACCATATGCTTTTTGGCAAATAAATATTCTGAGAATATTATTAGTTAATTAACCAGTCCCCCTGGATTTCAGCTCATTGATCTGTAAAAAGGAGCTGGTCATATCCATACATCAGGATAAATAAAACAACATACGTAAAGAATGTAGAACCATGTCTCAGAAAACAGCTTCTCCTTATCTTCCCCAATCCTACCTATTCATTTTTTTCTGAGAAAAGATAACATGCCCTATCTAAATCTATGTGAGAATAAATGAAATAATATGCCCCCCAAAAAGTGCTCTACAAAATAAAGCACCCTAAGAACACAGAATACTTTATTTTAAAAAAAAAATGTTTCTAGGATTAGGGAAAATACATGTGTCTAAAAATGTTTTGAACTACAGCAAAGCATTTAATAATCACTGAAACAATAGCTTGAGGGTCAAATAATTCTCTCTGAACATCTTTCATCGGCATTGATAAAAAGCTGTGTGTGTATTAATCTAAGCATTCCTCTTCATTCTCTTTTTATTCTTTTCAATGCATTATTTTACGTTTGGTTTTATTCTGTTCACGTCTCATTTCTCTGCTTTATTACATCGATTTCAGTTAGCTTTATCCCTGGCTGCCGCTCTCATTTCCTCTGATTTAAGAGAAAGATAAATAAGAAGGCAGTGCTGTGACAAGCCAGACTGAAGCTTGAGGCAAAAGGAAATGTCAGTCATACTGTTTTTATTGAAAAATTTTATCATTTTTTCATTGTGGATTTTTTTTGTGTTGATGTTGATTTTTTTAAAATATTGCGTTAAAATACTTATCTTGACCACTGAGTTTTTTGGCATCTCCTGAAATTCTGTGCACAAGGCACATAGTTCATTCACCTTGCCCTCATCCCAGGCCTGCAAAAATGGCAGAGGGAGGTCAGACTCCTAGAAGTTGTCCAAATAGAATAGATGCAGTAGCCAAATGCATACACACAGGGGAACTTCGCTTGACTCTTCTACTCAGGAAGAAACCTGCATGTGGACCATTCCACTTTCTGTCTTGCCAAAGATGGGAAGAAAGAGCAAGAGAGGAAAAAGATGTCTGAAATTTTTGAAAAAAACACACATTCCTTTCTAGAGAAATCCACTCCGACATCCTAAATTCAGTCTCTTGGCTGAATTTAGGATTTGGATTTGTTAGGACAGAAGAGGCAGAAAAGCATCTTTGTGCCACGCTGAGGGTTAGCTCGTGGATGGAAGGGTTTCTAAACTTTGTCGGGAGAGGATGAGAACAATTTAGAGGAAATGCGTTGAAATGTGAACAAATAGTACAAGGTGTCATGAAGGGAAAACCCTGGGAAAAGTGTCTGGGTAAGACTGCCTCCTTTTGATCGGGAAGCTGACAGGCATGTTTACATTTTTCTCCTTCCAAGGGCACAAGAGGGCACAGTGAGTCACTGGGTTCTATCTGGGGCAGCTGGCCCAGCCTGAGATCTTTCTAACAAGGGAGCCAGCCTTCCATTCTGTATTTTGAGATAAGGCCCCAAGTGCCAAGAGGAAATACCTAAAATGAGAGACTGTGTGTGAATATGCTTTGTAGACTAAATACATGCAATTATGTAAAAGGCACTGTCATCACTGACTCAAGGCGCCATGGATGTTGGATGGCTGGTAACATGTATTTTCTTTGAACACTTTGGCTCAGCTGGATTCGGAGTCATTTGGGACATAGATTACAAGAGGAATGAATAGCGGCAAATCATCGCATTCAACCACTTGCCACCTTCCTCAGCCTGTGGCTCAGCCACAGGAATCTCAGCTCCAAGGGTGAAGGGGCAGGGAGGAAAGAGGAGAAAGAAAATTTTAAATGCATTCTTGCCAACAGAGTGAAGAATTATCTTTCCAAATAAAGCCACTTGGCATTAGTGACCACAGCTTCGGTGAAACCAGTTAAACCTGTCTGAAGACTTGGCATTAATTCACAGGCGAACAAGATTTAGTCAGATCCCGACTCTGAACTTTTACCAGCACTGTTACAGAACAACTCTGTACCTCAGTTTTCTCACCTGTAAAGTGGGTAGAGCCATAGTCATCACTGTAGGGTTGTTGTGGAGGTGAAATGAGTCAGTACATGTTAAGTGTTTAATACAGTTGCCAAGTAATTTGACTCACTGCTTTGGTGAACAGCAGCTGAGTTGTAATTTTCATACATTTATAAGTAGTTTTACAAACATCTTCAAATGCTTCATTAACCTCAGCCCTATCCATCAAAGATTGCCATTTTCTTTCTTCCAATACACCTTCCTACCTCATGCCAGTATTCTTCATGTCATTGGACTGAGGACATGAGGAATCCTAAGTAGCAAATCTGAAAATCCAAGCAAAAAAGAGAAAGATTCAGTTCTTTTAGATCCCAGTCTCATTTTCTTGAAACCTAACCAGGTGAGAGGTATAGATCAGATTGGCTCTTCAGGACTGGGAATGGTGGGTGTGCCCAGGTATATAAAACTCAGGAGACATTAAGGTCTGAGGTTGTTGAATGTCTAATGCTATTAAACATCACACCCTGCAGCTTCTGAGGAGAAAAAAAGTCCCAGTCCTTGGCCTTCACTGATGAACAAGGCCAACTGCTGGGCCTAGTGTCTACTGAGTCAAGCAAGTGTGGAGGAGAGGGAAGAGGAGAAAAGGGCCTGGGCAAAAACCCTGTCTTTGTGAAAAGAGGCTTCTTACTTGGGGAACGTCCTCCAACTGGAAGGCCACATCCTGTGAAAGGCCGGGCTCCCCCTTGTCTTTGGCACTGTTGCCTGGACTGCACCCTGGTTCTTGTGAGGAGCCCGCTAGTTTCTCTACCTCTAAGATGGTGTGTTTGCCAAACAGAAGTGAAAGTGAAAGTTGCTCAGCCATATCTGACTCTTTACAACCCCATGGACTATACAGTCCATGGAATTCTCCAGGCCAGAATACTGGAGTGGGTTGCCATTCCCTTCTCCAGGGGGATCTTCCCAACAGGCGGATTCTTTACCAGCTGAGCCACCAGGGAAGCCCAAGGATATACTGATATATTGAAGCCAAATTGTGTTTGCCAAACAGAGAGGAGATGCAGTTCCAATTCCAGGATGAAATACTGATTAGAGTTCACAGTGTCTATTGCTGACTTCAAAGTGACAGGTCTGGTGGCAAGAGCCCAAGGTCAGACTCACAAGAACCCGATTCTCTCCATGTGGCCATGGCATAAGTGCTTAACCTCTCTGGGCTTCAGTCTCTTTGTCTGTGAATACAAATAACAAGGAGTTGTTACAAGGAAGTGGCAAGAACATTATTGGCTCTAAAGCCCTACAAAGAGGAAGGTGTTATATTGTGTCTCCTGTCAAAGCTCCAGGGGTTGAGGGAGGATCATGCCACAGAGCTCTTGCCTGGGGTCCAGTCTGGCACCTCAAGGTGGCTCAGCCCCTGTGACAGATCCAGCAGCGTTCCGGGCCCTACTCTAGTGTTGCATCACCCCAGGAGGAACCAGGTAAGGCTGAGCTAGCACAATTCAAAAACTGCTTCCAGACTTGTACTGCCAGAGAGGACTTAGAGTTGTGGGTAGGGTTTCAGAGAGACAAGTTGGTACATGACTTTGATCTTTAGCAAGCTACAAAGTTTAACACAAAATACAAAAAGGGCAGATGTGTGAGGAGGGGCAGGTAGGGGAGCAAGGGTGAGAGAGAAGAAAGATTCCATTAGCAAAGAACAATGTCCCAACAACCAGCTAAGCCTGGTGAAACCCTTCTTGGTGGAGATGAAAGAGTTTTCAAGACAGTCAGAGAAATACTGCTACTATCAGATTTCCAGATGCTTCCTGGGGTCTAGGGACAGGAGGCCCTTAACAGCTGCCCACCAGCCACCACTGCCTGTCTCCACCTACCATAGCAGAAAGAAGAGTTCAACAGAATGAATGTTACTCCTTGCAACCTCTAAGCCTGATTCTAAACAGGGAACTCAAGCCAAATTTCTCTTTAGAGAAGGCCAACTGCATGCTGTCTTCATAGAGCTCTTTTTTAACTCGACGCTGGCTGGGTGCAGGAATAATAATAAAAATCCATGCCAGTCCAGATGCCCACTGCTGCCCCCTCTCTTTGTCTGGCAGCTCAGGGCCCTCATCATTACCTCCTCCCCCAGGCTCACTCTCCCAAACAGGAGACCTGGGTGCCAGCTGGTGAAAGCAGAGAGGGGAAAATGCAAAACCACAGTGTTAATGGTGCTAGCACTGATGCTGTGCCCTGACCACCAAAACTGGACCCTCCCCAACTCTCAGCCTCAGTTAACTACTTGCTGTAGACTCTGGAGCCCATGTTCCTGCTACAGGAAACTGATTTGATCAGCAAAAACCCAATCTTGCCTCTGGAGTGACTTGGAGAAACTGCCTACTCTTCAAATAGACTTAGCATGCACAAACATCCAAACTCTTATTATTTTTTATCATTGCAGTAGACACGAAATTTGGTGACAACCACAGGTCACCCTAATCTAATCGACACTTCCGGTTGAATAGTGAGCGTCTTTTAACTGGGCCTCCCCGATGGGTTTGCATTTTTAATTAAAATAAAATGGGTGCTAGCTTAACTGTTGCGGTTGTTTTACCTAAATCCTTATTTTGCATTTTGAACTTTCCTCTTGATGCAATTTAAGTGGGAATGAACCGAGTAAATGACCATTAATAATTTTAAATGTTCATAAACTCGCTAGGAAGTGGACAGCACCTCTCTATCACGGGCAGCTCTTTGCTGGTACCCAACTATTCGAATAAGCGGCAATGAGAAGACAAGAAACAACGAGGCAGCTCGTCTTGGCCTTCGATGGTGCCTTAGAAACCTGAATGACTGATCAGGTCGACGCGCAGATGGCCAGGCCTCCTCGAGCCTCCGACGGACCGGGCTTCCTCGCGACAGGGTGTCGGGCCTCCACCGTTTTTCCGAGAGGAGCGCAGTAGACCTCCTCCCCGCGGCCCGGGCGCTTGGGTTCCGCAGGGCCTTCCCCGACTGACGGTTCCCGCCCCTGGGGAATGAAGAGGCCTTCTTTCGGCTCTGCCAGCCCTGGGAACACTCAGCGGAGGCGCGGACCTGAGTGTAGCGCTGCGCCGTCGAAGTCCGCGGGCCGGGAAGCGGGAGCTCTCACCCCGGGCCTTTTTCTGGCGACTCCCAGGGCCCAGCCATCCGCGAGCCCGCCGCCTGTAGGCCTGAGCAATGGGCGCAGCCAGCTAGGGGCTGGACTTCCAGGGCTTCGCGCAGAAACCCCAGTTCTCAGCATCCGGGACGCTCTGGGAGTGTGCACCGCACGTGCACCAGTCCACGCACTCACCCCAACCTCCGACCCTGGGGAGCGCTCGCTGAGCCACGGAGCAGCGGCTCCTCAGCAGGCCGGCAGCGCTTCACCGCGCGTGCGGCTCTTTAGGGATACAAGGAGGAGCGCAGCAGACTGGCGGGGCACCGCATGGCCGGGACTACGATCGGGAACGCCCGGGACGCTGGGGCTGCTCTCCCGAGCACCGCGGAGCCGAGCCCTTCCGCAGCCCGCAGGGCTCGCCCAGGACCTGGGCCGGGTGCCTTCGGGTCAAACCCGGAGCAGCTGCCCCCAGTTCTTTCAATCTCTCACGCTGTTGCTTAAGCAGCAGGAGGTCGGGGGTGGGGTGAGGAGGGGATAGAGGCCAAGTCTCCTGGTAGCAGGGAGACAAATAGGGCGCACTAGGTGGCCGGGGATGAGGCGAGCGAAGGGCCGTCAGCTCAAATCTCTCAGGGGTGATTTTAACACGCCGAGAGGCGCAGCATATGGTTTACGTGTTGGGCGGAGGATACAAAGAACGACTTTGCGCAGAGGGAGTCTCCTGACACCAAAACCTAGCATTCCCGACTTCGTGGGGCCTGAATGGCAGGAGACTGGATTTTTGGTTGAGTTGCAATTAAAGAGAGATAATTATACCCTGGCTTCTCAGCTTATTAATATTTATAGCCTGGAGCGACAAGACCTTCGCTCTCTGGAGGCGGATTTTTCAACCCCAGGCACGGAGCCCGGATGTCTCCGCAGACAGGGGCTTCGCCAGTGACCCAACAGGAGAAAGTGCGGTGTGTAAAATAGAGCTCGTCCGCTTTCTGCGTTTCTAATTAAGTAAACCGTGGAAGTTGAGCCTGGGTATGGATGCGCCTCGCGGGTACAGCTGCCGGTGCTTCCCGAAGCGGCCGGGCCAGCACCTCGCAACGCCTCCCGTCCAGCCCTCGGCCCGGCACCCGGCAGCGTGGGTTTCAGGAGCCCAGTTATTGTTTCTATTAATTAATTGCGCAAACAATACCTTCCTGCAATAAGCTTCTAGCCACTGGGAGAGCCAGGGTGTTAGGAACATGTTCCAATAACTAGGACTCGGGGTAAATGTCTTTTATGCTCCCTCCGTCTTCTTAGAGAGCCTGAGGGGCGAGTATTAGTAGTCAACGCCGCTCGGCTTTGGGATAGTTCTGCAAAAATGCCCACGTCGGGGTTCTGTCTGCATCTGCGGGGCGCCCCGCTGCGCTCCTCCTCCTGGCGTGGTCCTAGGGCGTCGGCGAAGCGAAAGAGGCTCTCTGCGCCCCGCGTCGCACCCCGGACCTAGGCGGCGAGCCGGATTGGCGACGAAGCAAGGGCAGCGCGGGCTGAACCCGCAGAGGCCTCCACCCGGGGCGTCCGGCTCGGCCAGCCGGCTGAAGCTTTTGCAAAGAGTCCTTCGCGCAGCATCTGATTTCTGCTTTCCCCGCAAGGCTGACGGGGACCTGGAGGATGCGCGTCTATCGGCCGGGGTCGGGGGGAGGGGCGGCGTCCGCGCGGCCCATTCTAAGGTAATAAACGCTCGGTTCCGCTGGGGCGCCGCTGCGTTCCCATGGCAACGCATCACCTCGCGGATGCCCGGGAGTCCCGGCTGCAGGAGGCTGCGCTGCAAATGGAGCTCTTCGCTGTGGCCGCCGCGGCAGCCAGCCTCTTCCTGCTTCTGGTATTCCTCGTCTTCGTCTCGGTCTACGTCGGCTCTGGGCCTCTCCACCAGTCTCTGTCCCAGAACTGCTAAATGCAAAAAGAAATCTGTCGTTGCAAGGGGTGCCCCTAATGGGGATGCACACCACAAAGGAAGGTACCTGGTACACCCTACAGGTACCGAAGCGGTCCTCGCCTCTGCACCCCGGCCCAGATGTGGTGACACAAGACACGGCTTCACAGTTCATCGGCCCTGAGGGCTGGTTAGCACCGATATCAATAAATGAGGAAGGCTCACTGGGTATTAAAAGGGTGATCAACAGGCTCTTATTATAATGATAATGAATTGTAGCATAAAAACATATTTATCAGAGACATGGATGGCATTGTAAGCGAGTTTTCTTCACACACCATCTCTCTATACACACATACTCACACCTGCGAAGAAAACGTTTTTGGCAGGCATGAAATGAATTTTTCTATTTACCTACATAAAGACTGTGTGTGACTCTTGAGTAGTGGAGTTAAACAGGACGGAACAGTGGCACTACATAATTTACAATGAGGAATCTGCTACTTCAGAAATAAAAGCTATACTGGTTATTCAGTCCATTGCCGTTTTTATGTGTACAACCTTTTTAATGGGTTAGCCCAGTTAAAAAACAATCATGGTAATGATGATAATCTTCAGTTTTATTACAGGAAAGTAAATATGATAGAAGGGTAATCTATTCAATGTTAATGTCCAGTAAATTAAAACACTTGCTTTTTTTGTAGCTAATTTACACTTACTGCTTAAAATAATGTATACCAATGTTATTTTTGTTTTCTTGACATTCCAGCAGGGTCTTGGGTGACTGCCATATCATCCATTCCCTACCCCTTCTTATCCTGCCTTTTTCTATTTTTAAAATAAGTTTAAAAAATTTTAGAATAGTTTAGGCTTGTCAAAAAGTGGCAGAGCTTTCCTGTTCCCAGTCACAGTTTCCCCTATTGTTAACATCTTGCATTAATGAGGTATTTTTGTCACAACTAATGAACCAAAACTACTATACTGTTATAAACTAAACTACATTTCATTGGAATAGCATTCAAATTTTTTCTTTTTTCTGTTCTTAGATCCCATTCATGATATCACATTACATTTAATTCTCATGTCTCCTTAGGCAGTGACAGATTGTCAGACTGTCCTTGTTGTTGATGACCTTGAGAGTTTGAAGATCTGTTTAAATTGTGGTATAATTTACAGATAGTGAAATGCAGAGACTCCAAGTTATAGTGTTATGAATTTTGATGACTGCATATACCTTATATAATCCACATTTGCATAGAAAACATGTCTTATATTTGAAATGTCACAAAAAAATGGTTTCAATGTATTTGTATAGCTTCTCCCACAAAGATACACAATATACTAAAAATTTCCCCAAATATTTATATTCCAACTTAATATTTAAAATTTTTCAGTTCCAAAGGATATTAAAGAGCTATTAACCTACTGTTCTCTTGATGAGCTATTGATCTCTTAGTTCAATAATCTTAATTGATGCTACTCATCATTGTTTATTCTAGAACGTTTTCTTCTCTATGGAGAGTAGTCTAGGCATGCTCCGTAAGAAACCAGACAAATTGGGGGATGAGTCAATCTGAGGACGCTTACAAGGATGGCTTAGTAATTTTAAAACGCAGATTCTTCATTTTTAAGTTCCTAATACTGCAGTGATGATTAATGCACTCATTCATGCACAGCTCTTGGGGGAACTGGTTTTAAATACATTTCAGCAATTTTGTCATAGCTCACTGATTCTCCTTATTAAAAAAAAAATGCTTCACATTTCCTTAAGTCCTTAAGAATTCGACACATGGTATAACCCTCAAACATATATATTTTAAGTGACATGAAGTAACATATAACTGGGAAAGGAAAGAAAGGTCTTATACCCTTGTGAACGTGGACACTATAACCCAGGATGTGTAACAAGTGCCATTTTTCCAAAAGCCTTTGCTCACTTCATGTCTCTGTGTCATATTTTGGTAATTCTCACAACATTTCAAACTTTTTCATGATTATATTTGTTATGATAATATGTGATCCATAATTTTTGATGTTTTACTACTATGAGCTGCTAGAGGGTCAGATGATGGTTAGCATTTTTTTAGCAATAAAGTACTTTTAACTAGGTGTGTACATTTTTAAAACATAATGCTATTGTACACTTACAGATTACAGTATAGTGTAAACATAACTTTTATATGTACTGGGAAAATGATAATGTGTGTGACTCACTGGATCACATTATTTGCTCTATTACAGTGGTACAGAAATGAACCTGCAATATCTCTGAGGTACACCTGCAATAGAATCTTATTTCCTCTCATTTCTGTGGTATTTCATGCTAGCAGGTTCAGTGGATCATATTTTTATGGATAGTAATATAGAGGAATAGACATCACAGAATACGTAAAATTTAAAGGCCATGTTTCTCCTCATTACTATTCACTATTCACGCAGGACTATTTTTAAGAACCCCAGTAGGGTTGGAGCCCTGACCACATTTAGTTGAAGGTGGTCATGTCAGACGATGCTTCTGTCAGTAATTCCAGAAGCTGCCTTTCAGAAGCAATTTTTGGATATTATAGCTTTTAGAGTCAGGCCATTTTGTGTCAACACAATTCGGGCCCCATGTTATCTTTTCCAGTCTACAAGTAAAAACCAAGCCAACAAGGGCAGAAGACTGTTCAAAAGGTATGGGTAGCAGTAAGTAGATGACAAGAGAAGATGCAAAGATCTGTGTAACTAGCATGAGTATATTTTCCACCCATTCTAAAGAAAAAAGTCTCAGTTCCTACCCAAAGCAAGTAATATCAACAAATAACCTCCAGAAAAATAATTCTGGGGAGGAAGAGAATGAATTTTTTTGGAGAAGTAATGCCCTTTTAATGAAGCCTACCTTTATGTATAGCTAAGAAAAGACAATGTTAAACAAATTAGCATCTGTGATATTTGATTATTTGCCTGAATTTGGATAAGTTATGACTATCAGAAAGGATGTCAGAAACAGTCTGTGTTTTTCTACATGCTTACAAATTGTATTTCAGCAGCTGTCACTCATGGCTGAGTGTTTGGCTGAGCAGAACCATGGAATCCTGTATGCAGTGGGTCAGACAGCAGTGACTAACAAATGTGGCCTCTGAGATTAGATAGCCAGGTCTATATCTAGTGCCACCAATGACCTGCAGGTGACCTTAAGCATGTCACTTAACTGTGCCCTCAACTGTAAAATGGGATATTAATATCAACTTTATAGAATTGTTGTGAGGGTTAAATGACATATGAACATAACACTCAGAATAGGGAGCACGTAAGAATCATTTAATAGTGATAAATATTATCATTATTTTTACTGTTATTAATTTTTGAATAGCTGCCACAGCCAGGTAATACACTGCAATTTTCAGTAATGTAAAAATCAAATATGTTAGTGCATGAAGCCTGAAGATCAAGCCCCTAGGTTTGAGCCTGTTTGACCTATCTATTGTAATTAACATCTCTTATTTCTGGCCTATAATATTGATTGTCCTAAATGCTGTTGATTTTGCTATGTTCTTTTTCATTATCACAAAAGAGATACAAATGAAAAGGAAATATAACTCCTGGCATGCCTTCCCCAAGCCCCAAGTGGATAAGCTGTGTGATCACACAGCAATCCTGACACCATTCCCCCAGGAACACTGAAGAAAGGACACCTGCAAAGTCTCCTCCACTTTCTAAACAGTTTAATGAGTAATGACCATGTGTCAGCTCTGTTTGGAGCTGACTATTCATAAACAGATACAGTCCCCACCCTCAAGAAGCTTACAGTTCACTAGGGCAAGATACAAAAGTAAACATGCAATTAGCAGACAGGATGAGTGCCATGATAGAGGGGGGCACATGTAGAGAATGCGCTTACCCGAGCCCAGACAGAGAGGCACAGGGAGGAAGGACCAGGGAAGATACCTAATGTAGGTGTTGAGGAAAAATGTCACATTAATCTAGGTGAGTAATAAGGAATGCTGAGCTGAGAAGGATGGAGAAAAGGGATAAGGCTCCAGAGGAAGAAGAAACAAAGCCTGGCCATCAATTGGATATGGGGAGTGAGGGAGAGCAGAGGGGAAAGGAAGACCCCAGTTTTCCATTTGGGAGACTAGATGGATGGTAGAGCTGTTGATTAAGGGTAACTCCGGAGAAACAGCAGGTTTGAGGAGGAAGATGTCTTGTCTGATCTCAGATACAAAAGTTTGAGGTGTCCAGGAGACATGAACTTGGAGATGTCCAGTCTACAGATGGATACCTGGGCGATACCTGACTTGGAAGCATGATGAAAGCATGATTTCCAGGTATTCTAGAGCGTCCTATATGGTCATCCCTATAATCTTAACCCTCAGGTCAGGGAAATTTCCTGTAAAAAGTAGAGTTACAGTTTTCATCGATGGGAAAATAGCATTCACTCTGTAGAACATCACTTTTTAACTAAATTGAACACATTTTCCAATCCTAAAACAAAGTATGTGCAGAATTATAGTTAGTTCCCTCATTTAGCATAAGATGTTTATTATAAAATGTCTCAAGGAGTTTTAAGAATTGTGAAAATGGACTACAGTGAACACATTTCACTCCTGCCAGTTTCTTTGCTTATTCTAGAACACTAGGAGCCAAAGTATGAAGTTCTAATACCTATGAACAAAGAAATCACTCTTGCTGACTCAGATGGCCTGATTAGGGTGGGTGTTGAGGGAGACAGGAACCCATAGCCTAGAACAGAGATGATGTGACATGGCAGGTGAGAGCTTGGGCATCAGAGTGAGAGGGGAAAGCTGAGTCCTGGCAGGCTTTACTATTTCCTAGTGGGCAAGGTCATACCTCCAAGCCTCAGTTTCTTTCTTTAAATATTGGATACAACATTAGTGCTTTTCTTACTTATTATGAAGATTCAACCAGGTAATCCATGTCATAGCCTTAGCACAAATATCTGAAACATAGAATGTCTCAATAAGTTTAGCTATTTATTATGGATGACCCACTTAACTATCTTGGGGCTACATTTTATTTAGAATAAGTTGGTATCTCTTGAGTTATTTACTTCTCAAAGTCTGGTTTCTTCCAACAGGCCATCTTAGGATTTGCTGTTTATTGTTCATAGAACTGTGCTTGCATTTAAAATAAATGATACTAGAAGGAATGGTCTTACTGATTTCAGGGACTTCACTTTTACAACAATAAAAACAGATATAAAGTTTTAGGCATCATTTCTTAGGTAAATTGAGACCATGCTCCACACTTCTCCTGAGCTCTCATGGCAACAGTAACAAAAGCCTTTTTCCCTGTTAGATGAAGATGATGCTTTCTGACTTTTGGTTTAGTTGACTTTTCCATCCACCCTCTCACCATCTCTGAAAAAGGCCTGAAGGTTGAACTCTGCAGACTGGAAAGTGAAGCCAGTGTTTGTGTCAGTGACTTGCTGCGGCACTGGGAGCTTTGGTTAAACACAAATATAAACGCTGCTTCTTTGAGCTCTGAAACTGACACACTACAACTCTGCTTCAAAAGAAAGCACAATTAACAATTTTGTTTAAGTTGGCATTTGACAATAAGGACGTATGGCCAACATCCCTGCCAGCTCACGCCTAGGAGGGAAGACGTCTGGGAGCAAGGCCAGTGAGAGGCTGGGCCTGGTGGGAGGACTACCACTCTGCATCGGAGGCCAGGGCCTTTCCAGTGTGAGAAGGGCTCAGGAGAGCACTCTGGGCGCAGGGTCCAGGAGGAGTGTGGTTCTCAAGTTCAAGCGTTCTGTCCTCAAACTCTTTGGCAGCAATGCATCATGCAGGGTCTGTGAGGGTGCAGCAGACAAGCTTCCCCTCCTTCTCACATGAGACTGACACTGTGTCTTCTGCAGCTCCCAACTTTTCTTGTAAACTCAGTATCCAAATCTTGTGTTGCCTGGTTATTGTCCTTGAGTTAAAAAAGAACTCCAGAGTAAACTGAGGGGTGTGATGTTAGGAAGTAAAAGGTGCCGGAATCTGGCATAACATCTATGACTATTTTTGAGGCAGAAGAGTAAATATATAACAAATAAATATTTGTTGAACACTGAATCACTGCCTAGATACATGTCTGTTATTTCCTAAGCATGATAATGTATGAAGACACATATATTATCCCATTTTTGATAGGTCAAAGTGAGTCACATCAAATTAAGCAAAAAAAGTCACTCTGGGCTGGAATTTCAGATCCTTTAATAATGAGTTGTGTACACACACACACACCACTCAGTATCAAGAATACCATTTACATGCCAATCAAAACTACAGTGAGGTACCATCTCACACCAGTCAGAATAGCCATCATCAAAAAGTTTACAAATAACAAATGCTGAAAGAATATGGAGAAAAGGGAATCCTCCTAAGCTGCTGGAGGGAATGTAAATTGGTGCAGCCAATACGGAAAAAACTAAAAATAGAATTGCCGTATGATCCTTCAATCCAACTCCTGGGTATATATGCAGAGAAAACTATAATTCAAAGAGATACATGCACCCCCTATGTTCACAGCAGCACTACTCACAATAGCCACAAAAATGGAAGCAGCCTAAATGTCCATCAACAGATGAATGGATAAAGAAGATGTGGTTTGTATTCAATATATACAATGGAATACTATTCAGTCATTGAAAAGAATAAAATTATGCCATTTGCAGCAACACAGATGCAACTAGAGATTATCATACTAAGTGAAGTAAGTCAGAAAGAGAAAAACAAATGCCATATGATAGCGCTTATATGCAGAATCTAAAACATGACACAAATGAACATATCTATGAAACAAAAATAGACTCCCAAACACAGAGAACAGACTTGTGGTTGCCAGGGGATAGGGGGGTCGGGAAGGATGGAGTGGGAAGTTGGGTTAGCTGGTGTAAGCTATTATATATGGAATGGATAAACAACAAAGTCCTACTGTATAGCATAGAGAACTAAATCCAGTATCCTATGATAAACCTCAGATATGCAGATGACACCACCCTTATGGCAGAAAGTGAAGAGGAGCTAAAAAGCCTCTTGATGAAAGTGAAAGAGGAGAGCGAAAAAGTTGGCTTAAAGCTCAACATCCAGAAAACGAAGATCATGGCATCCGGTCCCATCAGTTCATGGGAAATAGATGGAGAAACAGTGGAAACAGTGTCAGACTTTATTTCTGGGGGCTCCAAAATCACTGCAGATGGTGACTGCAGCCATTAAATTAAAAGACGCTTACTCCTTGGAAGAAAAGTTATGACCAACCTAGACAGCATATTCAGAAGCAGAGACATTGCTTTGCCGACTAAGGTCCGTCTAGTCAAGGCTATGGTTTTTCCTCTGGTCATGTATGAATGTGAGAGTTGGACAGTGAAGAAGGCTGAGAGCCAAAGAATTGATGCTTTTGAACTGTGGTGTTGTAGAAGACTCTTGAGAGTCCCTTGGACTGCAAGGAGATCCAACCAATCCATTCGGAAGGAGATCAACCCTGGGATTTCTTTGGAAGGAATGATGTTAAAGCTGAAACTCCAGTACTTTGGCCACCTCATGAGAAGAGTTGACTCATTGGAGAAGACTTTGATGCTGGGAGGGATTGGGGGCAGGAGGAGAAAGGGACGACCGAGGATGAGATGGCTGGATGGCATCACGGACTCGATGGACATGAGTCTGAGCGAACTCCGGGAGATGGTGATGGACAGGGAGGCCTGGCGTGCTGCAATTCATGGGGTCGCAAAGAGTCGGACACTACTGATCGACTGAACTGAACGATAAACCATAATGGAAAAGAACATTAGAAAAAAATATATATGGGTATAACTGAAATCACTTTGTTGTACAGCAGAAATCAACACACTGTAAATCAACTATACTTCAATAAAATAAATTGAAAAAATAAATTTAAAAAGCATATCATTTATAGGATCTTTCTTGACAAAGATGCAGAAACTAAGTGATGGGTATCATATATACTAAATGTTAAATTGCATCCTGGTTTTATACTAAGCAAAAAGAGTAGAGCAAATTACCAGACTTCTTATTTTTCACACAATTGCTTGCCTAGGATTATTTCTACTTCTTAGGAAACAGCTTAAACTATATAAGCTACACAATTGCATTTTTAAAAAAATCATTTTCAGTATAATCCCAGCAACATCACATAGGACACTTTCAGGATTTGCTGTCACCTGGAATAAAATACAGACAGAAGCACAAGCTTGTGTGAGAAGGGGAAGTGCCAAGTCAATGCACAACTTTAGTATTGGTATTAGTCCACTGTATACAGAATTATATTTTTTAAACCTAAGCCTGGCATCTGATCTGGTAGAAGCACATGAGAGGAATAGGGCAAATATTTAAAACCAGAACAGTCTCAGAAAGCTTGGATGGTCGTTTTACTGAATTATTAAGCGTGAGGAAAGTATTTGGGGATAATTTGGACATGCCTATACATTCTGTTACTACTGATTTTAATTGTACCTTTTCAGTTCTTGTTCTGTATACCTGCCTGTTTCTTAGAAACCTAAAACAACTATTAGTAGTGGCAATTCAACTTAAGAATCTTAAACCTCAAAATAGTAAATGTTAAACTTCAGATAACATACTGCTAGTTTTTCCCCAAGATACTCCAAAGACTATGTCTACAAAGGCACTGGAAAACTGTATTGAATAATGTCAATGTGGGCAGACATAGTGGAAAATCAGATAGGAACATCTTTCCCTTTGATTTAAAAATCTGTATTTTCTCTGAATTATGTGGCTAATTTTATTTATTCTGAATTTCAGTTACTGCCAGATATGTCACTATTTGCTTGATTTGAGGGAAATATTAAAAGAACTCAGAGAATCATAATACCTGAAAAAGAATATTTACTGAGTATTAACTATGTGCAAGCTTTGGTACTCAGACACAGAAAAAGAACAAATAGCCAAATCACCTTATGGCAGATTAGTTACTGGCCTCAAGAGGTCTCTGATAAAACAGAATAGTAGTAAGGGGATGGTGGCAATACAAGGTGGGATGGTTTTGATGTGCCAGGAGCTGAGGTCAGCAACTTGCCCTGGCCCTCTGAAGCACACCCAATAAGTGGCTGAGTGACAGCACCCAGCATGGTGCCTGCCTCATTGCTCTGCTTCTCAGGGATCAAACCTTCCAAGAGTCTCCATTGAAGGATACTGCTCAGGAGTCAACAGAATATATGTCACAGTTGAAAATATACTTCGTAGGGATAAAGACAGGTAGTCATCTTCAGGATGAGTCTAAACTCACAGCAATCTGTTTCTGCTAAGTTCTTTTCTTTTTTTTTTAACTGGAGTATAGTTGATTTCCATTGTTGTGTCAGCTTCAGGTATACAGCAAAGTGAATCAGCATTGTTGTTGTTCAGTGGCTAAGTTGAGTCCGACCCTTTGCGACCACACACACTGTAGTATGCCAGGCTCCTCTATCCTCTACTATCTCCGGGTGTGACATTCAGTCGTGTCTGATTCTTTGCGGCTAGATGGACTAGAGCCCACCGGAGTGTGCTCAAATTCATGTCCAGAATCAGTTACATATATATGTGTGTGTGTGTGTGTATATATACTCTTTTTTAGGTTCTTTTCCCATGTAGGCCATTATAGAATACGGAGTAGAGTTGCCTGTGCTATACTGTAGGTCTTTACCAGCCATCTACTTCATATACAGTGGTGTGTATATGTTAATCCCAATACTCAATAAGGGTTTAATGTCAAGTCTTAATAGAAGATATGGGAGTGCAAAGCACAGGAAAGCAGGCACTGGACAAGCTACAAACTGTAAGCTAAATATGCATTCTTTGAATTAAAAATGAGTATTTGCTCATTTACATATTCCAAGTGTTTGATATTAGCCAAGTTACTAACCACTCTGTGCCTCTTTTTCCTCATCTTCAAAGTGAGATATTATTAATATCTACCTCACAGGGTTACTGTGAGGATTAAACGAGATAATTCATGAAAAGGACTTGGAACATTGCCTGCTACATAGTGCTATTATATTTTAAGCCAAAATAAAAACAGTGGCTGAAGTAGAGATGTTAATAAAAGGGAATAGATGCAATTTAAACCATTTGATTTGGGAGAAAGGCAGAATTTGTGTTCTAAGTTTCATTTTTATCTTTTACTTATTATTCATGTGAGAATTATTTACTTATTATTATTCATGTGAGAATCCTGGTGGTCCCACAGTTAAAAATCCTCGCTTCCACTGCAGGCGGGTCTGGTTCAACTCCTAGTCAAGGAGCTAAGATCTAGCATGTCTCACGGTGTGGTCAAAAAAAAAAAAAAAATAGGGTCCTTGCCTCTTAGAGATTCAAACTGAGGTGTTAGTGGATGAAATGATATGATAGCTGGGATTTGCTTAAAAAATAAGACAGTGGGTTACAGCTGGAGAAGGAAGGAGGATAGAAAGGAAACAAGATTGGCCATATGTTAATGGCTATTAAAGATGGCAATAGACATGGAAAGCTTCATTACACTTACCTCTACTTCTGTATATGTTCAAAGCAACACTAATTTTTTTTTAATAATAAAGTCAGTAGCTACTATCTACTCTTATGTATAAATTCTCTGGTGGAGACTGAATGTTCAATTTTTCTTTTCAAACTAGGCAAGCATGAATTTATGTCAACCTGATGCAGGAATCATGTTGCTACGGCAACTCTTCATCACATTAAATGATCGTAGAGTCAAAATGGCAGCAGGCTTTCTCCAGGGGATGATCTGAGTATTGGAGAGAGAAAGCCATTCCAAAGACCCCTCCCAGCCACCCCCATACCTTCAAAGAGCCTCCATCTCCCACCTACCATAAGGGATTGAGGAGTATAGATATCAACTGAGTTGTGAGTCCAGAAAATTAGATGATGAGGAGCCCCTGGTGCAGACTCTTAGAAGAAGTCACCTAAATTCTCAATCTGTCAACTAGATTTCACGTGAAGTAGTTCAGGTGAAAGTGAAAGTGAAGTCGCTCAGTCGTGTCCGATTTTTGCGACCCCATGGACTGTAGCCTGCCAGGCTCCTCTGTCCATGGGATTTTCCAGGCAAGAGTACTGGAATGGGTTGCCATTTCCTTCTCCAGGGGGTCTTCCCAACCCAGGGATCGAATCCAGGTCTCCCGCATTGTAGGCAGATGCTTTACCGTCTGAGCCACCAGGGAGATTGTTCAGGTGAGGGCTGCCAGTTGACAAGCAATAAGTTCTTTGTAAGAAAACAGACCATCAGTTTCTTCCCTTTATGCCCTTTTTCAACATGTGCAACTGAGTCAATAAGAAACAAAGCCCAATCCCAGCTTCCTGCAGGTGGGACTCTTTCCACAAAGGCCCACTGTACACTTTTAGAATCACAAGGAAACCATCAGGTGGCCAGGATCTGTGGACATCATTAAGTCCATGGCCCTGCCCTCAGAAGACTTTCTTTATGACATTCCATATGTGACCTGAACAGCCACATGAAGACAGAGGGACCCCAGGTAAGCAGCAGGAGGGTTCATTCCATGACACAGAACAGGCCATCTCAGCTTTGCTCCTTGGAGAGATTGGCTATGGTCCCCACCTTTCAATCTGTTTGCAAGAAACCATGGGCAAGTTGTATTATCTGTGTGTACATTTCCTCACTGTGGTTCCCTCAAGGTTGTGATGAGAAGGAAATAAGACAAAATATGAAGAAAAGCCCCGAAGAATATATGGATGATTGCTACTCATGAGAATGGGGGGGAATTATAAAGCCACTTAAATCATTGTTTTTTCCCCCTTCTCTTCTTCCTCCCCTCTCTCCTTCCTTTCTCCCTTTCTTTCTGTCTTAAAAATTCTACAAACCAGACTGAGATTTCTAGCATGTTCCATTTCTAGCAGTTTCCTCACATTTTTAACAATTAGTTTAAGTTCCTGGGTGTTAATAAGCACCTAATACATGGCACACTAATCTTTGAATTCAATCATCCATCAAATTCCCTGCTAGGGCCCCTCATACTAACTCACAGTGCTGTCTTTCTCCTTCAATCTTCCTCCAGCCAATAAAATCCAATACTTTGTCATCCACGCTATTATGCTGCATCTCTGAATATTGCCTACACTGTACAACCTGGAAAGCTAGTTACCTGGAATTTCATCTATTAACAATCAAGAAATCATCTTTATAATAGAAGTAATGAAATGTTTATTTTGGCTGAGTCAACATGGAGGATTTGTTTTTTGTTTTTTTTCATGTTTTCCCAACACTTGGTGCTGGCTGCAAGAAACCTCCCACATCCTGCTTGGCATCAGGGATTCAAAACATTTTTAAAGTGATGGAACATCTGTGCTGGTGTGTATTTTAATATTGCTCCATGGTTTTGAACAGGCTGTTTTTCAAGAGGCTGCTTCTGTTCTGTTTTTTAATTATTATTATTATTTCAGGTAGAAATGCTGACAGGTGCAAACAGTCTTTATTCAAAGCTCTTTATTTTTTTCACTCTTGAAAATGGTCCTTCCCAATCCTGTCTTTGGTTTTCAGAATGCACGATGCTTGTCAGGCCTTTGAATGGTGTGTTAATTATAAATTGATTGAGCATGTCTTCATTTAGTTACTGCAGCATGCTGGCTGTGGGGAGGGAGGCACGTTCTCCTGAGAGCTCCCCGTGGGGCAGAGGCCCCTGAGCAGAGACAGGCTGAGCCCTGAAATGCAGTACACACAGCAGGGAGCCTGCAGGAGGGAGAATGTGGACCAGAGTCTCCAGTGAACCCAAAGGGCAACAGGGATCCACTTTAAGTCCTAGAGCAGTGACATGAGAGCCTGTTGACAGCCATCATCTTGTGGTCTCCTTGTGACTTAGGTTAAGTCTATAACAATCCAATCAGATCATAAAGTAATCTGCTTGATGGCCGGGCAGTCAAATGGCAAATAATGGTCTAGAGAGGGCTCACATCTAAATCTAAGATGTGTCAGTATTAGACAAAGGAACTAACACACTGTGAACACACTCAACCCAATTATTTAAAAAAAGCAGTGGAACACCTCCCTCATTTCTAGGAAAACTATATCAAGGATTTGTTGAGGAGAGGGTCATCTGGAATTAAAGAACTTTGTGAAGAAGATCACTGTCTCCTAGTCATATTTGCCATCATCATGGAAAACAGACAAAACTCTGAAATTCATGCAACATTTTGCAAAATCATGTACAAAGAAGAGGAAGCCTTTGCACAAAAGAAGTTTGAACTCCAACTCACAAAATACCTACAGAGGTGTGAAAAAGATATAAGATCCATCATCCAGACTATTCACGCACTGCAAATGTAGGACTTACATCCCAGACCCACCAGTTTGGGAGTAAAGATGGTGTCCAATCAACAGTAAATCTCCTATTTCTCTAGACACAGTATCACTTGCCCAGCAGGGGCCCAGTCTTCCTCTCAGATCCCTAGAATCCCCCAGATGCTCTCCGTACTTTGGGGTAGGGGAGGGGCTGTTGGGGAGAATGGGAGTTGCCTCTCTAGGTTGCCATGTCAGTTGTACAATTGTCCTTCTCTTCTGCCTTCATGGCAGCTGCGGTGCATGGCTGGCGTGTAGGAAGCTGGGAGCTACAGGGCCGGCTCAGTCCACAAGTGGCTCCCTGAAGCTCTGTGTTAAGTTTGCCTCCCCCTTCATGACTGCTGACATTGCCTTTTTTGCTCTCTGTGTTCTGTGGAAATTTCAGTGAAACAGTTCTTCACTTTAATCCCCTCCTATCATTCACTGTAGGGACTCCCAGGTGGCTCCACGGCAAAGAATCCGATGCCAATGCTGGAGATGCAGAAGACGCAGGTTCGATCCCTGGGTCGGGAAGATCCCCTGGGGAGGAAATGGCAACCCACTCCAGTATTCCTGCCTGGGAAATCCCACGAACATACGAGCCTGGCAGGCTACAGTCCACGGAGTAGCAAAGAGTTTGACATGATTGAGCGACTGGCCACACATCATCCACTGTAATTTTTATAAGCAAGTGTTCTGATGCCAGACAGACTTGGAATTTGGGCCCCAGACACCCTTCTCTCTCTCTTCGTGGTCTAGGGCAAGACCACCGTAGACCGCAAGAGTGGCCACTGAGCCTCAGTTTTTCCAGCTGTAAAATGGGGATGATCATAATAGTGCCTCTGTAACTAGGATTTCCTCAAGGCTAAACTAATCGATCCATGTAAAATGCTAATCCTGTGCCTGATCCTGATCAGGCTCTCAGTAAACATGACCTGTTTCTGTCCATGTTGCTATAGCTGCTATTGCTGTAGCTGTTATTCAGACGACAGTCTTCTTCATGCAGGCATTCGGCCATCAGTCCAGGGGGACAGGAAGAGAATGATTTGCATGGCCCACACTATGTTACTGGAAAAACCCAGCCCCATAAAGCACCCAGCAGAGTGCCTGGTATGTGGCATCTGCTCAGCAAGGCTGATTTCCCCTGTGGAAATGGTCCTTCCGTTCTTTTCACATGTATCTGTCACCAGTGGTCTGAAGGGCACAGTTGAATATATATTCTCTCCTTATATATTTTTTCTTTCTTTCTTTTTTCTTAGTCTTGTTCTTAAAAAAGCTCTTTGAAAAGCATTCAAAAGATCTATGTTGTTGTTGTTGTTGAACTTCTGTGTCCCCAGAGCACCTAACTTGCTCTTGGAGAGCCCCGCCTGACCTAGAAACAGACCTGTCAGTGCTGTGGGAGCCCCCACCCTCTGGCTCCACCACGGCCCCAACAGTGGCTACATTGGCCTGCTCCAGGCTCTCTGCTCCCCACCAATGCAACAAGCCCCAGCTTGTCAAGAGTCTTCATAACACTGAAAGGAGTGCTCAGACTTTTAAAAAATACCATCACCACCCCCATTCCCCGCCCCCCCCGCCGCCGCCGCTCAGGTCCAACAGTCTTCAACATGGGCCTGCTGTAAGAACCCCATGCCTGATTAAAATGCCATGAGCCATGGCATTTGGATGGAACATCATCAGCAATCAAGGATAATATTTGTTCTGCCTGCTGATCAGGTGCTCTGAACTTCAAAAGTGGAAAACCAATTGATGATTGCTTCTTTCTTCTGTGATTGGGGATACTAAAAATTATTTGGTGATAAGAGGTTGGATGCCTCTGCTCTAGTCAA
Source organism: Oryx dammah (assembly GCF_014754425.2). NCBI lineage: Eukaryota > Metazoa > Chordata > Mammalia > Artiodactyla > Bovidae > Oryx > Oryx dammah. The sequence goes on from NW_024070194.1 coordinate 59,723,353, forward strand.
TTTTATTTTACCAATTTTCATGAAAATTACACCAGAGGGAGTAAAACAGGGTATACAAGAACATGAGAATATTATGAGTATTTAAGGACAATGCCTGGTTTGCCTGAATCCCAAAAGCTAGTTTATTTTAGGCTGGAGGCCCCAGGGCACCCATACTTAGCTTCTTGGGGGGAGATGCACTGCTGCCCTCCAAGAGCAGCAAGCCCCAACCAAAGTCCTTTTTAGATATCTGATCAGCGAGATGGTGGAAGGCAGAAACACCTGGATGAACATTCCCCTGCTCTGTTCCACTGCCCACCAAACCCAGATCCCTCCTGCCTCACTCTTGCCTGCCAGCCGACTTCTCTATGCCTGGCCAGTTATGCTCTCCTGCCCCGGAACCCTGTGGGGATCAGGTAGGGACCAGACTCCTCATCCCTCCCTAAACCATAGAGGAGGGCATAGGATAAGCTATTCTGACCACACTGGAACCTTCGGTTAAAAAAACTTTCTTTCCTTACAGATTCATATTTTTTCTATGATGACTCTGATCACATTGTTTGATGAGCCTTAGAATTAATACCATGGTCAAACCATGGAAGAGGTGAGTAGTGGAGGAACTATTTCACTGTTGGGGCAAGGTGATAGCTATTTTTAATTTTGTGCTCTTAGGCCTCATTATGGCTCATTCTCCTAGTACTTTATTCTTTGGATTGGTCATATTAATAAATAAAGCATGTATAGGGAGGGATCTCTCCTAAAAGATGAGTTCATTCATCTTTGAAAGTGTGTAGTATTTTAAGTGTCTACTTGGGAAAATGCTGAGGTGGCATTAATAGACAACAGTGTTTTAATCACGAATCTGATATATTTGTATCACAAAACCTGGTAGTTTCAACAATAAAGCACTGTGATTATATGAAGCATTTTAAGAAACTGCTGAATATACTCATGAACCACATTAAGATTCAATTTCAGCTCTCGTTAGCAATACCAAATAACATTGAGTGCACTGGTTATTTTAAGTGTATTTGATGTAAAGTGAATTTGTATTGTCAGAAAGAATGTTGAGGAATGTTCTATAGTTGTTATCTCACATCCTGCCCTGGCTCCTGACCTGTATGTGTCTAATCATGAAAGATTTATACAGCATTTTATTTTTATTATGTGTTACCTTGAATTACAGTAGATACTTGCTATATTTTGCTTCCCACCAACCTTGGACTTGTCTGATCAACATGAACCAGGGGCCATCTGGGATAAACACTGAGTACCAAGCTCAGGGCAGAGCTTGGGAGACCCAGGCGAGATCCCAAGAGCAGGCTCCAGAGGCAGCTGCACCACTTCCCAGTCCCTTCTCTCCCATGGTTGCTGTTTCTGCAACTATAAAGGTCAGTGACCTTGCATCTAAGTCACAAATGTGAATTTATCATGCAATATGAGTTCAGTTCAGTTCAGTCGCTCAGTCGTGTCTGACTCTTTGCGACCCCATGAATCGCAGCACACCAGGCCTCCCTAACCATCACCAACTCCCAGAGTTCACCCAAACTCATGTCTATCGAGTCAGTGATGCCATCCAGCCATCTCATCCTTGGTCGTCCCCTTCTCCTCCTGCCCCCAATCCCCCCCAGCATCAAAGTCTTTTCCAATGAGTCAACTCTTCGCATGAGGTGGCCTAAGTACTGGAGTTTCAGCTTTAGCATCATTCCTTCCAAAGAAATCCCAGGGCTGATCTCCTTCAGAATGGACTGGCTGGATCTCCTTGCAGTCCAAGGGACTCTCAAGAGTCTTCTCCAACACCACAGTTCAAGAGCATCAATTCTTTGGCACTCAGCCTTCTTCACAGTCCAACTCTCACATCCATACATGACTACTGGAAAAACCATAGCCTTGACTAGACGGACCTTAGTTGGCAAAGTAATGTCTCTGCTTTTGAATATACTGTCTAGGTTGGTCATAACTTTTCTTTCAAGGAGTAAGCGTCTTTTAATTTCATGGCTGCAGTCACCATCTGCAGTGATTTTGGAGCCCCAAAAAATAAAGTCTGACACTGTTTCTACTGTTTCCCCATCTATTTCCCATGAAGTGATGGGACTGGATGCCTTTCAAACCTAACTTTATTCCACTTTTGGCTGGATGACCAAGTACTAACTGCAAGTTTCCCTGGGACCTGAAGCAAGAAATCTGGCTATCTGAAAACAGCTACCACATGATCCTTCAGTCCCACTCATGGGCACATACCAGAGAAAATAAAAATTCAGAAGGATACATGCAGACTTTCCTGGTGGTACAATGGGTAGGAATCTGCCTCCCAATACAGGGGACATGGGTTCAATCCCTTGTCCGGGAAGATTCCACATGCCACTGTGTGCTGTGTGTTTAGTTGCTCAGTCGTGTCTGACTCTGCGACCCCATGGACCATAGCCCACCAGGCTCCTCAGTCCATTGGGATTCTCCAGGCAAGAATACTGGAGTGGGTTGCCATGTCCTCCTCCAGGCGATCTTCCCAACCCGGGAATCAAACCCAGGTCTCCCGCATTACAGGCGGATTCTTTACTGTCTGAGCCACGAAACCCATGCGCCACAACTACTAAAGGCCATGTGTCTAGAGCCTGAGAGCCACAACTGAATCCATGGTCCGGAACAAGAGAAGCTGGTGCATCGCAACTAGAGTATAGCCTCCACACTCCTGGTACTACCCCCCACCCTGCTCGCTGCAACCAGTGAAAGCCAGGTGCTGCAACAAAGATCCAGCAAAACAAAAAATAAAATAAATTCATTGTAATATATATATATGTATACATGTACCCCTATGTCCACAGCAGCACAATTCACAATAGCTAAGACATGGAAGCAACCTAAATGTCCCTCGACAGAGGCATAGATAAAGAAGATGTGGTGCATATATACAATGGAACATTACTCAGCTGTGAATGTGTATGTGTGTGTGTGTGTGTGTGTTAGTCACTCAGTTGTGTCCAACTCTTTGTGACTCCATAGACTGTAGCCCATAATGCTCCTCTGTCCATGGAATTCTTTAGGCAAGAATACTGGAGTGGGTTGCCATGCCCTTTTCCATGGGATCTGAGCCACCAGGGAAGCCCCATTCAGCCATAAAAAAAAATAAAAGAATGCCATTTGCAGCAACATGGGTGGAACTAGAGATTATCATACTAAGTGAAATAAGTCAGACAGAGAAAGAAAAGTATCATTTATCATTTATATGTGGAATCTAAAAAAAATAATATGAACGAACTTATTTGCAAAACAGAAACAGACTCACGTAGAACACAAACTGAAGGTTACCAAAGGGGAAAGGTTGAGGGAGAAGGGATAAATTAGAAGTTGGGATCAACATATACCCATTACTATATATAAAGTAGATAACCAACAAAGACCTACTATATAGCACAAGGAACTCTACTAAATAATCTATAATAACCTATATAGGGAAAGAATCTGAAAAAGAATGGACAGATGCATATGTATAACTGAATCACTTTGCTGTACACCTGAAGCTAACACAAAATTGTAAATCAACTATACTCCAATTAAAAAAAAAAAAAGATGTGGCTATCTGTCACGTTTAGGTTTGCTCATGCAATATATTTCAACACATACCCATGTTTAGTACATACAACTATCACATCCTTCCTCAGAGCTTTCCTCTTCTTCAGTAGCTGGATGAACATGCAACACATGAAGGCACAGGAGAAATTAGAACAGAAGGAAAGACCTTAAAAGATGAACATATAGCACAGAAAACACTTACCAAGGAGGACTGGGGGATGCACTGACATGGGGAAGACAGGAGCATTTTCTGGGCAGGAGAACAGCACATGCAAAGGCCTGGAGGCAGGATGCACGAGAGGGCAGACTGGGATGATGGAAGCAGAGCAACGTGGGGGCGGAGGCCAGGCTGGGCCCAGTTGGAAACTGCCCTAAATTTCAGGGCTTTTCTGAAGGCCCTGAGCAACCACTGAAAGAAGAAGGTGGAAGTTGTTTCCAGAAATACATATTATATATAGTTTGGGTTTTTTTAAAAAAAAACATAATTGCCATTGTCTATACTCTGTGTTATTGCTTGCCTTTTCACTTACCCGTATATCATAAATATTTTCTTTGTTAAAAATAATTATTTATTTATTTATTTATTTACCTAGGTGACAACCCTGTGGCTCAGACAGACAGTAAAGAATCTATCTGTAATGGTAGAGACCTGGGTTTGATCTCTGGGTTGGGAAGATCTCCTGAAGATGGGAATGGCAACCCACTCCAGTATTCTTGTCTGGAAAATCCCCTGGATAGAGGAGCCTGGCGGGCTATAGTCCATGGGGTTGCAACAAGTTGGACACAACTGAGAGACTAACTACACTTTCATTTATTTACTTATGCAGCTGCTCCAGGTCTTAGTTGCGTGTGGGATCTTTTAGCTGTGGCATGTAGGATTTTCAGTTGTGGCATGCAAACTCCTAGCTGCAGTATGTGGAATCCAGTTCCCTGACCAGGGATCGAACACTGCTCTTCTCACCCCCACCATATTGGGAGCATGGAGTCTTGGCCACTGGACCATCAGGGAAGTCTCCATAAACATTTTTAATGTTCTTTATTATAGCCACTTTTCATTACAATTTTGTTGTTCAATTGCTCAGTCTTGTCCAACTCAGTGCGACCCCATGGACTGCAGGACACCAGGCTTCCCTGTCCTTCATCTCCCAGAGTTAGTTCAAACCCATGTCCATTGAGTCGGTGATACCATCCATTCAGTTCATTTCAGTTCAGTTCAGTTGCTCAGTCGTGTCCAACTCTTTGTGACCACATGACCGCAGCACACCAGGCCTCCCTGTCCATCACCAACTCCTGGAGTTCACCCAAACTCATGTCCATCGAGTCGGTGATGCCATCCAGCCATCTCATCCCCTTCTCCTCCTGCTCCCAATTCCTCCCAGCCTCAGAGTCTTTTCCAGTGAGTCAACTCTTCACATGAGGTGGCCAAAGTATGGAGTTTCAGCTTTAGCGTCAGTCCTTCCAATGAACACCCAGGACTGATCTCCTTTAGAATGGACTGGTTGGATCTCCTTGCAGTCCAAGGGACTCTCAAGAGTCTTCTCCAACAACACAGTTCAAAAGCATCAATTCTTCGGCATTCAGCTTTCTTCACAGTCCAACTCTCACATCCATACATGACCACAGGAAAAACCAAAGCCTTGACTAGATGGACCTTTGTTGGCAAAGTAATGTCTCTGCTTTTCAATATGCTAGCTAGGTTGGTCATAACTTTTCTTCCAAGGAGTAAGCATCTTTTAATTTCATGGCTGCAGTCACCATTTGCAGTGATTTTGGAGCCCCCCAAAACAAAGTCTGACACTGTTTCTACTGTTGCCCCATCTATTTCCCATGAAGTGATGGGACCAGATGCCATGATCTTCGTTTTCTTTAAGCCAACTTTTCACTCTCCTCTTTCACTTTCATCAGGAGGCTTTTTAGTTCCTCTTCACTTTCTGCCATAAGGGTGGTGTCATCTGCATATCTGAGGTTATTGATATTTCTCCCGGCAATCTTGATTCCAGCTTGTGCTTCTTCCAGTCCAGAATTTCTCATGATGTACTCTGCATAGAAGTTAAATAAGCAGGGTGACAATATACAGCCTTGACGTACTCCTTTTCCTATTTGGAACCAGTCTGTTGTTCCATGTCCAGTTCTAACTGTTGCTTCCTGACCTGCATACAGATTTCTCAAGAGGCAGGTCAGGTGGTCTGGTATTCCCATCTCTTTCAGAATTTTCCACAGTTTATTGTGATCCGCACAGTCAAAGGCTTTGGCATAGTCAATAAAGCAGAAATAGATGTTTTTCTCGAACTCTCTTGCTTTTTCCATGATCCAGCAGATGTTGGCAATTTGATCTCTGGTTCCTCTGCCTTTTCTAAATCCAGCTTGAACATCTGGAAGTTCACGGTTCATATATTGCTGAAGCCTGGATTGGAGAATTTTGACCATTCCTTTACTAGCATTTGAGATGAGTGCAATTGTGTGGTAGTTTGAGCATTCTTTGGCATTGTCTTTCTTTGGAATTGGAATGAAAACTGAGCTTTTCCAGTCCTGTGGCCACTGCTGAGTTTTCCACATTTGCTGGCATATTGAGTGCAGCACTTTCACAGCATCATCTTTCAGGATTTGAAATAGCTCAACTGGAATTCCATCACCTCCACTAGCTTTGTTCCTAGTGATGCTTTCTAAGGCCCACTTGACTTCACATTCCAGGATGTCTGGCTCTAGATGAGTGATCACACCATCGTGATTATCTGGGTCGTGAAGATCTTTTTTGTACAGTTCTTCTGTGTATTCTTGCCACCTCTTCTTAATATCTTCTGCTTCTGTTAGGTCCATACCATTTCTGTCCTTTATCGAGCCCATCTTTGCATGAAATGTTCCTTTGGTATCTCTAATTTTCTTGAGGCGATCTCTAGTCTTTCCCATTCTGTTGTTTTCCTCTATTTCTTTGCATTGATTGCTGAGGAAGGCTTTCTTATCTCTCCTTGCTATTCTTTGGAACTCTGCATTCAGATGCTTATATCTTTCCTTTTCTCTTCTCTTCTTTTCACAGCTATTTACAGCCAGTCATTCCATTATTCCCCTTTAATTCAAATATTTAGATTATTTTTAACCTTTTTTAGAGTAGTGTTAAGTTTTGTACCTAAAACTTTTCCTCCTATTTAAAAGTAAACCTGTGTCAGGATACATTCCTGATGTCACACTGGCAATATGTGGCAATATTAGTTCCTTTGCTACTATGACTCTTTGATGGGGGAAAATCATTATCTTCAAGTTTTAGTTTACATTCCTTTGATGGCTAGAAAAATGTAATAGGTCTCCATATTTATCAGCAAGTATTCTTAGGGCAATAGGTAAAGTCATAAAGTAATTTAGTGAACAGATAAAAAGAACATCAATTTACCCCAGTAAATCTATGAAATGTACAAAGAAGCAAACAATTTTAGACTAAGCTAAAGTTATTTTATAAAACTATATTATTATTTAAAAATCAATGTGTTTTCTAAAAGCTAAATAAATTATTCTTTGGAAGAAAGGCATCAAGACAAGCTAATAAATTACATCTATAGACAAGTATAGATAGTGAAATCAAGTTATCTATATGGCTTAGATACCAGAGTAATCTGTTTATGTGGTTTAAGCACAAATCTATGCCTAAATCAGTATCCAAGTATCTGAGAACTTGTCTATTTTACTAACAGAAACAGACTCAACTCTTTTTTATTGACCTCAAGGATTGTCTGAAATGATCTCATTGGAGGGGAGCTTTGCGTCAGCCTCCATGGGTTTTAAAATAGATCCTTCACTGAGCCACCCCACACAGGAAAGCTGTGTTTTCCAGCCCATTAGGACAAGTTCACAAATCGATTTACAACTGTGTTCATGAAAAGCTCAGAGCAAGAGAGCTGGCAGAGTCCACTTCAAAGCCCACATTCTAAAAGGAAATCTGTCCCCCTCCAGCTGCCCCCAGGATAGGACCTTACTCTTAAAAGATTTGTTTGAAATCTCTGCAAAATCAAACTGGTCCTCAGTGGAATAATCACCACCACTGAGCCTCAGATGGCGCAGATACCTGACTCCATCACACGGCAAGCCATCAGCCAGGAAAGGCTCTGGTGCTGAGTAGAACCTCCCTCTTCCCAGGGCTTGTGTCCCAGAGTTAAGGTGACCCATCCGAGGCCCGCCCAAGAGGGCTAGCACTGGAAAGCCCCTGCAGACCAGCACAGGATCGGCCCGTGGCAGGCACACCTTGTAGAAATCAGAATGTAGCCTCTCACTGGTGGGGATTCTGTGCTGAGGCCACTGACTGAGTCATAGTCAGGGAAAGTCTTAGGAATCCACATTGGCCCTGATGTTAGCCCAAGCCAAGGAGAAACACATGTGGGCTCTTCTCTGTTGCCAGGCCATTCCTGCAGGTGTTATAGACCAGAAACTACACCTTCCTGCCATCAATGCCTATTTAATGCCCTTGTGAAAGTCAGCCGTATAAAACTAGTTTTAGAAAAGACTGTCAGAATTCTAGGTGCCACTCCAAACTGAAACACTGAGGATCATCACTCCTTTAAGCCCAATCAGCATAGAACCACTGGAGATAAGGTTTAGCCTCTTAGCCACGGCAGTTTGTTCTTATCTTGGAAACCTTTGTCGTACTATTTTGGGCAACCTCGCATGCATCAGATTGAAGAACAGAGAGCATTTTGCTGAAAGCTTCCATGTGGAAAGCCAGTATGACTGGACCCAGCCTCCCTGATTTAACGATGGTCTTAGGTTGAGTCAGAAGCAGGGCAGTGAGCAAAGGACCTGAGGAAGGATGAGAAATCTCTCTATAGAACTTTCTGCCTCAGGAAAGAGGGGCTTTTCATTTGGAGGGGGTTACTGTTCTTTTAGAGGCTCCTGAAACTAGATACCATCCTGGTGAGGGAAGAGGACAGAGAACTGGGACAACACAAATAAAAGGATAATTAATCAGGTCGCTACTTGGCTTCTCGCCATAGCTTCCTTGGCAACATGGATCCTTCAGCTGTCAGCAATCAGTCTACAGGCAACTTTCAATTATCAACGCTCTTGGAGGGGGCAGTGATGTGGATAATCCAAAACAGCAGATAATCCCTCCAAATCATTTAATTTATCTTTTGAATGATTTTCACATGTACACACACGCAAACACACATGATTCTTTACTTCCTCATTATGTTCTGCTTAGGCCAAAAATCAAATTGATGTGCATTCCTGGGCGTACCCCAATTGATAAGGAGGCTGACTGAAGGAAGCTAGTCCTCAGATTAAACACTTTCTGTGGATCATTCACTCATGGATAATCAAGTGTTTAATATATTGATTTCATTCATAGACTCATAGGACTGGAAGGAAGCAGGAAATTATTCAAGTCAAATCCTTTGCTTTGCAGATGAATAAACTAAGTCCTATGGCACTTGCCTAAAACCTTTTGGCTGGCTGATGCCCATGTGCTGTCATTATTCCATTCACAAGACTTGTTCTTCCACCGACTTTAACCAGTTGGTGCCCAGTGGGGAAAACCACAGGAACCAAGATACGCTGTCTGTTCAAGAGCTTCCTGTGGGCTACACAGGAGGATGCTAAGGGACTGGAGGCCCAACCATGGCCACTCACTAGAATTGCCCAAAGAATATACATATATTTAATTCCCTGACCAATTAAATTAGAATCTGGAATTGGGGCTGGGCATGGCACGGGGGAATTGCAGATGAGACCCAGGCATGAGAGTTTAAAAAGGTCTTTAGGCGAATCCACTGTGCAGTCAAGGTTTAGAATCACTGCCCAGAGCCAGAATCCTGACCCCTTTCCCTACTAGCTACAGGCTGCTGCTGCTGCTAGGTCAGTTCAATGGTGTCCGACTCTGTGAGACCCCATAGATGGCAGCCCACCAGGCTCTGCTGTCCTTGGGATTCTCCAGGCAAGAACACTGGAGTGGATTGCCATTTAAGTGAAAAGTGAAAGTGAAGTCGCTCAGTCGTGTCCGACTCTTAGTGACCCCATGGACTGCAGCCAACCAGGCTCCTCCGTCCATGGGTGCCGTTGCCTTCTCCTACAAATCCTCTCCAGTGGGATTTCCCTGGTGGTCCAGCAGCTAAGACTTCACATTCCCAATGCAGGGGGCCTGGATTTGATCCCTGGTCAGGGAACTAGATCCCACATGCTGCAACTATAGAACCCACACACCACAACGAAGACTGACGATTCTATGTGCTGCAACTAAGACATGGCGCAGCAAAATAAATAAATATTTTTTAAAAAACCCTTTCCCTTTCTGTGCCTCATTTTTCTCCCTCCAAAATGGAATGACAAGGATGATAGTTTAATAGCTGTCTTACTGAGTTGTTGGCAGGATTAAATGGTTTAATATACAGAAAACACCTAGAATAGTTCTATTATGGACTAAACGTTTGCAGCTCCCCTAGAATTTATATGCTGGAGTTCTAACTTCTAATGTGATTATATTAGAAGGGGGGGTATTAAGTTTGCTTTCTCTCTGTCTGCTTCCCTATGTATGAGGATACAAGGAGAAGCCAGCTATCTGCACACTAGGAAGTGGTATCTCCCTAGATCTTGATATTGGACTTCCAAGACTCCAGAACTGTGAGAAATAAATGCTTGTTGCTTAAGCCACCCACACTATGGTCTTCTGTTACAGCAGCCCTAACTGACTAAAACATGTTTGCAGTACACACAAATCACTATATAAATGTTAGCTGTTACTGTTGTTCTCATTACTGCCACCACTACTACTGTTACTGTTATATGAGGCCCTGAACAAGAAGGAACATGCTAGGGTACTTCTGAAAACACTGGGCTTTAAAAGATACTCCTGAAATGTTGGTTTGGGATCTTGAGATTAAGGGGGACTTCTTTACTCAACAAAATATCCAAGGAGAGGCATGTAAGTGCAAGATCTGGGAAAAATAAATTAGCTTCTGAAAACACATTTGGCTTCAACTTGCAGGAAAGGAAGAGCATTTTGATGAGCTGGATTTGAGAGCTATCTCTGTTTTTGTTTTGTTTTAAATTACTGCAGCATTTCGTTGTTTTTCACTTAACACTATTATTGTGTTGATTTTAATCACTTGGAACAGAATATTGTCAGAGTCTGAATTGAAAGCATTACTGACGGAATTCCCTGGTGGTCCAGTGGCTAAGACTCTGCACTCCTAGTGTAAAAGGCTCAGGTTCGATCCCTGGTCAGGGAACTAGATCGCAGGTGCTGCAAGTATGAGTTCTCATGCTGCAATTAAAGATCTAAGATGCCACAGCTAAGACCCAGGTGCAGCCAAATAAGTAAATACTGGCATATTTTTAAAAATAATAATAAATAAATAAAGCATTACTGAATCTATACCACACTGTAGTCATAGCTTCCTTTGAGTCCCTGTGAGGTATCTTACACTGAAATGAATGTCAAAATATGTATTTGCTTCCCTAGGCCCATAGTGTCAGGGGGCACTTTTGATATCAGTGTACTGGGGATTTTCAGAAGTTTTATATTATAATTTCACTCTATGCAAGGAGTTTTTTGATTTCCTGTGTTTTATTTTGTTAGCAAACTGATGAGTTAGGAATTATCAGCTACTGACCTTAGGAAATTGGCTTACTTACTGCTCCATAATAAAGTGGCAGTCAGTTTTATTCTATAGAAGCAGATGATGTAAAAGCAGTTTCAAGCTAGATGAAACTCACATGCTTCTCATTAAATGATTCCTATAAAAGTGCTAGCAAATGGGCTTCTTCCTAAATAGAAAACTATTATTTTACAGAACATTTTTCTAGTAACACATAAACCATGATGATATTTGTACATGATAAATGCTACAAGAGTTCAGAATTTAGTTCACTTCTTGTGAAGAAACAATGTCAGAGTAAACCCACGATTAGTAGAAAAGTTTCAAAGAATTCACTGCACATTTTTGGGGGGGGGTAAATCATACTGATATATTACCTACATACAGAAAACTGGACCAATCGTAAGTGCACAGCCTGATGAATTTTCACCAAGTGTATAACCTGTGTAACAAGTAACTTTATCAAGAAGCAGAATGTGACCAGCACCCCAAAACCCTGACCCCCATGCCCAGTACCCTCTCTCACACACCACATAACTATGATCCTGATTTATAAGGCCACAGACTAGTTCATCTTTAAAAAATGTTTTTGTATTTTAATATAAACACCTTACTGTTTTAGAAATGGGATCATAGAGTGTGGATTCTCTTGCACCTGGCTTTTGTCTAACATGAGAGATTCACACATACAGTCGCACGTGATTGTAGTTTGTTCCTGTCATGGCTGTGTAGTATCCCCTTTTATAAATACACCACGATGTACTCAGCCATTCTACTAGAGACTGACATTCTGTTTCCAGTTTGAGGCTACTGTGAGCAGTGCTGCCATGAGGATTCTAGTACTTGTATACACCCTTCTATTGGGCTACACATCTAGGAATTGAACTGTCAGGCCTTAGAGTAGAGAGTATATGTGTGTTTAGCTTTACTAGGTACTTTCTGTTTTCCAAAGTGGTTGTACTAGTTTACACTCCCACCAGCAGAGTATGATCATTCCAGTTGTCCCACATCCTCACCAATCCTTGATATTATATGTGTGTGTGTGTGTGTGTGCACATGCTCAGTCGTTCAGTCACGTCCAACTCTTTGGAACTCTTTGGACTGTAGTCTGCCAGGCTCCTTTGTCCATGGGATTCTTCAGGCAAGAACACTGGAGTGGGTGGCCATTTCCTCCTCCAGGGAATCTTCCCAACCCAGAGATCGAACCCACATCTGTGTCTCCTGCATTGCAGGCAGATTCTTTACTCTCTGAGCCATTGGGGAAGCCCATATACCTTTTTCATTTTAGCCATCCTCCCATTGGACGTTTTTTGAAAAAAATAAAGAACCTTATGAAATATGATATTGAGGAAAGCTAAGTGTGCCTTCATACCAGGCTGGGTCTGTCCATCTGCAGCAGGGGTGAGAAAGGGGCTGCAGAGCATGACAGCAGACCCTGTTGCCACACATTCCATGGTGAAGGGAAAAAGAGAAGACAATGAAGGTGGCCCTAATTCTCACTTAGCATGCTCTGATCCCTGGAACAATCCACAGATATTTGCTGAGCACCTCCCAGATTGCAGTCGCATCAGAACCCCAGAACCTGCCCTCAAAGAGCCCACGGTAACCTTGATGCTTTGGAAGCATGACTCTGGGGACAGCAAACAGGTCAGGGAGGAACTGAGGCAGGAAGTCCAGACACAGAGGAGTAGGTGCTAGAAACAGTGAGGCAAGTTTTCTAATAGCTTCATCTCTTCAGTTTGGTCCTTTCTTGAAAATGAAGACTCCACCTCAGCTTACTTTTGAGCTTTATACTCTGATTTTAAATACTGAGTTTCAGCTTAAGAGCTCCTAGGGGATCTTGGACCCCCTAGATTCCCTGGAGGAGGAAATGGCCACCCACTCCAGTGTTCTTGCCTAAAGAATCCCACGGACAAAGGAGCCTGGCAGACTACAGTGCAAAGAGTTCCAAAGAGTTGGACGTGACTGAACGACTGAGCATGTGCACACATGGACCAGGCCCCCATTTTTGGGTCTGTCAGTCACCTTCATAGTTTTCTCCACATCTTTCTAGGGCATAGCTCCCCAGGAACTTTGAAAGTGAAAGTTGCTCAGTCGTGTCTGACTCTTTGCGACCCCATGGACTATACAGTCCATGGAATTCTCCAGGCCAGAATACTGGAGTGGATAGCCTTTTGCTCCTCCAGGGGATCTTCTCAACCCAGGGATCAAACCGAGGTCTCCAGGAACTCTAAATGCTTACATACTTTTGCCACAAGAGCTCGTTAAACACAGATCCACTTTCATGACACTGCTGGCCATCCTGCATCACACCTCTGAGAACAGTGCTTGGCTCTAGAGTTCAAAACTTCTAGCTGCAAAATCACAATTCCCTGAACCTTAGTTCCTTCATTTGGTTCTGTAAGGATTACATGAGATAACTTGTGTAAAATGTTTAGTATGGCCCCTGCTAGATAATGGCAAGCAACAAATGGTAGATAATATTATTAACTACTATTTAACATCTCACTTGCTGTATTTATCCAAAGAGAGATAAAGAAAAAGAGATGGAGATTTATTGTAACTAACTGGCTCACGCAATTATAGAGGTTAAAATGTCTGAAGGTGTGCAGTCTGCAAGCTGGACAACCAGGAGAGACCATGGTATAGTTTCAGACTGAGTCCAAGTCCAAAGACAGAAGACCAATGTCCCAACTCAAAGACAAGCAAATAGAGAGAAAGTTCTCTCCACTCCCTCCACCTTTGTGTTCTATTCAGCCTTCAATGGAGGATGAGGCCCCCTCATACTGGAAAGGCCGTTTGTTTACTCAGTCTACTAATTCAAATGCCAATCCCATCCAGAAACACCTTCACAGACATACCCAGAATGATCTTTAACCAAATATCTGGGCACCCCATGGCCAGTGAAGTTGACACATAAAATTAATTATCACACTTGTCAAAGCACACGTCAGTTTGAGTCAAGCATCTCAACTCTGATGAGGCTGCACTGGTACCACAGATAAAGCCACATCAGGGAAATACTCCTCCTTGGCCAAGGCAACTCAGGCAGATACATCCATGGGTTGAGGATGGGAGTTCGAGGAGTGATCTATTGTATTTTTATCTCTGAAAATTCTGTCTTCCAGAACCATCAGGTGTATTGACTTGATCCCAGTGTTCTAGGAATTTTCTTCCACAGTTTGTTAATTTCTCTACTTCTTCTAAAGCAAGAATATAGAGTGAAGAACAACAGCATCAACCTTTCTGGTTGATTTGTCATTTTCCAAATTTAAACCTCAATTTTTCTCAACCTTGATCCTATTCTTTGACATCATTACTTTTCCCACTTCTTCTTTATATAGTTAAGTGGTTATTATATAATCATGAAGTGAAATGTTAGTTGCTCAGTCATGTCTGACTCTTTGTGACCCCATGGACTGCAGCCTGTCAGGCTCCTCTATCCAAGGGATTCGATAGCCATGCCCTTTCCAGGGGATCTTCCCAACCCAGGAATCGAACCCAAGTCTCCTGCATTGCAGGCAGATTCTTTACCATTTAAGCCACAGGGAAGCCCTATTGTATAATTCTACATACTCCCAAAGGTAAGCTTGGAATTTTCCAAGAAGCCCAGCTCCTGGCCTAAGGTGGTTACAGCTGGATGTTGACACTTGGATGACTTGCTGAGATCATCTAACAAATATTTATTAATATGGAGATTCCCTGGTGGATGAGTCAGTAAAGAATCTACCTGCAATGCAGGAGACCTGGGTTCAGTTCCTGGGTTGCGAAGATCCCCTGGAGAAGGGCATGGCTACCCACTCCAGTAATCTTGCTTGGAGAATCCCTTGGATAGAGGAGCCTGGTGGACTGTAGTCCATGGGGTCGCAAAGAGTCGGACATGACTGAGCAAATTTCACTTTTGTTTATTAATATTCACTTGGATTAAAGAACCATGAAGGCCCCAAAGACCTGAAAGACTGCTCTTGAGGGGCTCACAACCATGAGGAGAAAATAATTAAACAGGGCACAAGGGCAGAAGAGTAAAACCAGGGTAACCAACACTTGTCTTCCCCTACTGCTTACAGGCTGTGTGAACTTAGACAAGCCTTTTATCTTCTCTGAGCCTTACTTTCCCGATTTGCAAGGTGGAAACAGTAAAACTCTTCTTTATTGCACACTGGGAGGATTAAATGAAATAACATTGGAAAAGCAACCAAGCATGTTAGATGGCATAGCAGACACTCAATAAACATCCCAATCATAGAGTAACACTTGCACACACCTTAAAAATCTCAAGATATGTTTAAAACTGGGGAATATTTTCAATTAATTTAAAAATTGAACTTTCACACATATCATTGCCATGTTAACTAAACACACACTTAATGGCAATCATTAGTTCCAAGGACCAACTGACTAAGTGTTGGTAATTTGAGGGTGAGAGTTATAGACCGGGCAGGAAAATAGCCTACCTTTACAGATTACTTTGAGCAAATCTGACCCCAAAAGTCCAACTTTTTATATGCAATATTTAAGCTTCATAAGATATTTATTATATAAAAACATTGAAGACAATATTATGTTGAAGATACAGGTAACAGAATGTTCTAAGTAACCAATATTGTGCAAACTAATTCAATGAAGTTTTCTTTCTTTCAAAAATTGCCCATGTGAGTATTACCACACCTTGTTTATTCACACCGATAAGCACTCTTGGAAACTCATAGAACTTTGGACTTTGTGGAAGTGAACAAACTTTAAAATCTACTTATTGCTAATGCTGTTGGTAATTGTGCTTAGAAACTGTTTTTCCAAATTTGCTTTGCACCTGAGAACTGTCTGCAACTGGCAATAAATACTATCAATAAAATACTAAAGTTTAGTAGTTGTAGATTCAACTATCAGTTCAGTTGCTCAGTCATGTCCGACTCTTTGCAACCCCATGGACTGCAGCACGCTAGGCCTCCCTGTCCATCACCAATTCCTGGAGCTTGTTCATACTCATGTTCATCAAGTCGGTGATGACATACAACCATCTCATCCTCTGCCATTCCCTTCTCCTCCTGCCTTCAATCTTTCCCAGAATCAGGGTCTTTTCCAATGACTCAGTTCTTTGCATCAAGTGGCCAAAGTAGTGGAGTTTCAGCTTCAGTATCAGTCCTTCCAATGAATATTCAGGACTGATTTCCTTTAGGATGGACTGGTTGGATCTCTTTGCAGTGCAAGGGACTCTCAAGAGTCTTCTCCAACAACACAGTTCAAAAGCATCAATCCTTCAGCGTTCAGCTTTCCTTATACTCCAACTCTCACATCCATACATGACTGCTAGAAAAACCATAACTTTGACTAGACAGACCTTTGTCGGCAAAATGATATCTTTGCTTTTTAATATGCTGTCTAGGTTGGTCATAGCTTTTCTTCCAAGGAGCAAGTGCCTTTTAATTTCATGGCTGCAGTCACCATCTGCAGTGATTTTGGAGCCCCCCAAAATAAAATCTGTCACTGTTTCCATTGTTTCCCCATCTATTTGCCATGAAGTAATGGGACCAGATGCCATGATCTTCATTTTTGGAATGTTGAATTTTAAGCCAGCTTTTTCACTCTCCTCTTTTACCTTCATCAAGAGGCTCTTTAGTTCCTCTTTGCTTTCTGCTATAAGGGTGATATCATCTGCATATCTGAAGTTATTGATATTTCTCTCTGCAATCTTGATTCCAGCTTGTGCGTCATCCAGTCTGGCATTTTGCCTGATGTACTCTGCATATAAGTTAAATAAGCAAGGTGACAACATACAGCCTTGACGTACTCCTTTCCCAATTTAGAACCAGTCTGTTGTTCCATGTCCAGTTCTAACTGTTGCTTCTTGACCTGCATACAGATTTCTCAAGGGGCAGGTGAGGTGGTCTCATAGTCCCATCTCTTTCAGAATTTTCCACAGTTTGTTGTGATCCACACAGTCAAAGGCTTTAGTGTAGTCAATGAAACAGACTTGGGAGGCTCAGTGTGTGGCATAAGTCCTCTTGGAGAAGGTCACCATTAGCCCCACCACAGAGCCACCAAGCAGGCGACCCACAAACAGGAGAATAATTATACCAAAGAAGTTCTCGCACTGTTGCAAAAGTTCTAGGGCCCACCACAGATTCCCCAACCTGGGGATCTGGCAGAGGGACTGAGAACCCCCAAGGAATTTGACTTTGAAGACCAGTGGGATTTGATTACAGAACTTCCACAGGACTGAGGAAATAGACTCTTGGAGGGAACAAACAAACCCAGGAGAAAGGAACAATGACCCCATAAGCAACTGAGCCAGACTTGACTGTGAGTGTCCAGGAGTCTCTGGCGGAGGCATGGGTCGACAGTGGCCTGCTGCACAGTCAAGGGTACTGAATACAACAGTCGTGGGAGCTGCAGCATGCTGGCATAAGTCCTTTTGGCCTTAGGCCAAACTACTGGCAGGAAACACTGCCCCACCCATCAACAGCAAATTGGATTAAAGATTACTGAGCATGGTCCCATCAGGTCCCATCACTCCATGGGAAATAGACGGGGAAACAGTGGAAACAGTGTCAGATTTTATCTTTCTGGGCTCCAAAATCACTGCAGATGGTGACTGCAGCCATGAAATTAAAACATGCTTACTCCTTGGAAGAAAAGTTATGAGCAACCTAGATAGCATATTCAAAAGCAGAGACATTACTTTGCCGACTAAGGTCCGTCTAGTCAAGGCTATGGTTTTTCCAGTAGTCATGTATGGATGTGAGAGTTGGACTGTGAAAAAGGCTGAGCGCCAAAGAATTGATGCTTCTGAACTGTGGTGTTGGAGAAGACTCTTGAGAGTACCTTGGACGCAAGGAGATCCAACCAGTCCATTCTGAAGGAGATCAGCCCTGGGATTTCTTTGGAAGGAATGATGCTAAAGCTGAAACTCCAGTACTTTGGCCACCTCATGCGAAGAGTTGACTCATTGCAGAAGACTTTGATGCTGGGAGGGATTGGGGGCAGGAGGAGAAGGGGACGACAGAGGATGAGATGGCTGGATGGCATCACTGACTTGATGGACGCAACTCTGAGTGAACTCCAGGAGTTGGTGATGGACAGGGAGGCCTGGCGTGCTGTGATTCATGGGGTCGCAAAGAGTTGGACACAACTGAGTGACTGAATTGAACTGAACTGAACTGAGCATGGTCCCACCCATCAGAGTAAGACCCAGATTTCCCCACAGCCAGTGCCTCCCATCAGGAAGCTTCCACAAACCTCTTATCCTAATCCATCAGAGGGCAGACAGAATGAAAACCACAGCACAGAAAGCTAAATAAACTAATCACATGGATCATAGCCTTATTTAACTCAATGAAACTATGAGCCATGACATGTAGTGCCACCCAAGATAGACGGTCATGCTGGAGAGTTCTGACAAAACATGGTCCACTGGAGAAGGGAATGCAAACCATGTCAGCATTCTTGCCTTGAGAACCCCATGAACAGTACGAAAAGGCAAAAAGATTCAACTATCCATATGGAAAAAACAGATGTGTTCCTAAAAATTGACTAAGAAAGTGAGTTTTTAAAGGGAATCCTCCTACACAGTTGGTTGGAATGTAAACTGGTACAGCCACTATGGAAAACAGTATGGAGGTTCCTCAGAAAACTAAAAATAGAATTACCAGATGATCTGGCAATCCTACTCCTGGGCATATATTCAGACAAAACTATAATGCAAAAAGATACATGTAGCACTCTGTTCACAGCAGCACTATTCATAATAGCCAAGACAAGGAAACAAAACGTCCATCAGCAGGTGCATAGATAAAGAAGATGTGGTACATATATGATGGAATACTACTCAGTCATAAAAAAGAATGGAACAATGCCATTTGCAGCAACACCTAGAGATTATCTAAGTGAAGAAATTCAGAGAGAGACAAACACCACACAATATCACTTATATGTGGAATCTAATATACCACACAAATGAACTTAGCTACAAAACAGACTCATAGACATTGAGACTTGTGGTTGCTAAGGACAAGGGGATGTGGAAGAGTGATAGACTGGGAGTTTGGGGATTAGTAGATGCAAACCATTATATATAGAATGGATAAACAAGGTCTTGTGTATAACACAGGGAACTATATTCATTATTCTGTGATAAACCATAATGAAAAAGAATATGAAAAAGATTGTATATATGTATATATATACATGTATGTATATGTATATATGTACAATGTATGCATGTATGTATATGTATGTATGTGCATTGTGTATATACATATGTAAATACATACATATTATGTATGTAAATCACTTTGCTGTATAGCAGAAATTAACATAAGATTGTAAATCAACTATACTTGAATAAAATAAATTTTAGAAAAAAGAAAGTGATTTTCTAAATATAAGCTCCCTATTTTCTAATTGGCTTTACCTATTTTTTTTTAACAAAGATGTTCCTTTGGAAAATATTCTAGCATAAACACGTAACAAAACATACATGCATACATTAAACAAAATTTTTTTCACATTGAGGTGAGGAGTAATCGTTTCAATTCTGTTGTTTAAAATAGCTATTGTACAGACTTCCCTGGTGGTCCCATGGCTAAGACTCCACACTCCCAATGCAGGGGGCCCACATTCAATCCCTACTCAGGGAACTAGATTCCATATGCTGCAACTGAAAGAACCTGTATGCCACAACAAAGATTGAAGATCCTGCATGCTGCAACCATGACCCCTTTGCAGCCAAACAAATATATTTTTTAAAATAATTATTGTACTGCGAAGTGTAAATGCGAAACATTCAAGCTTTTAAAAGACTTTTTGTTGCTTTTAAACACTGCAGTAGCAATTTCAGATATACATAAAAATATCTAGAGGATGATTTTTTTCTGTGCCCACCTATCACTCAGCCCCAACAACCGTCAACCCCATGGCCAAACCTACTTCATTTACACTGTCATCCACTTCCTCCCTCCCATATCATTTTGAAGCAAATTCCAGACATATACTTTCACTTATAAACATTTCAGGACTCATCTCTTAAAAATAACGATTACTTTCTTTTCAAAGTAAACATAACACAATTATCACATCTAAAATGATTAACAATAAGGCCTTAAAGTCATCAAACGTCCTATGTTCAAATTTCCAAGGTCTCATACATGTCATAATCTAAAATTTTTTAAAAATCAAGATCTAAGTCAAGTCCATGCTTTGCAATTGTTTGACGGGTCTTCTAAGTCTCTCTCAAATTACCAGTCCTCCTCCAATTCTCCTTTTCCCCCTTGCAATTTATTTTCCAAGAAACTAGGATGTTTGTCCTAATGAGTTTCCTCTCTCAGGATTTTGCTGATATTTCCTGGGGTGGCAGGAAAAGAAATTTTCTTCTCTATTTTCTGTAAATTAGTAGTTGGAAGCTTGATCCACATGTGTGATTTTTAAAAAGTTTTCTTTGGCTTTCCTCCTCTTTCATTCATTTAAGTTTACTGAATACCTACTATGTGTCTGTTACTGATGATTGCTATGGAAACAAAGATGCCTCAGGAATTTAGATGAGCAAAGAAAACAGAATTCTGTATGCAAACAGAATTATAATCAATGTGTTCAGTGTTTAAAAAAAAAAAAATGTAAAAGAGCTGCTAAGGGAATGTCAGAAGGAAGCAACTGACTTGCCCAAGGGAGGCTTCTTAAGCTGGTGACTTTTGAACTAGGTTTTGAAAGATGAGTAGGAGTTTTCCAGATGAGAACATAGAAATGAAGGGAAGGCAATTTCCAATCCAAGATAGCAGCACATCTGAAAGTAGAAAATTGTATAAGGAAATAAACACAGCTCAGAGATCTATCTGCTAAGGTAGGACTGCTGACAGCAGAGTTCCTAACCTGGATACAAATACCTTCAACTACCTCTCCCCTATTTCTGCTCTAGGAAAATTAGTCTCTAGAGGAGTCTTTTACAGAATTGGTCATCGCAGCCAGGGAGAGCAGGAGCTGAACATGGAAAAGATTCCAAAAGCAGCAGAAGGAGAGAGAGCTCAGGAGATCTGAGCACTCGTGACAAAGCTTGGGCAGCACCCAGCTGGGCTGGCCTGTGCCTGGGACCTCTGACATGCTGAAACTGGCACAATATTTTACACATGTATTCAGAGGCAGCCTTTGGTGAGATGGTCAGGGAAGTACAGTTTATTCTGGTCCCTTCAGCACATTCCTCTCATCTCCTCTCATCTTGCTCCTATCTGCCCTGGCTTCCAATAAGGGCAGAATCTGATTCTGCAATATGAGAAGATGCCTGCAGGAGAAAGAGAACTTGAGGGAAATGTGGGGGAAGGAATATGAGAGAAGCAGAAAGCTGGGGCAGCCCTCTAGGTACAGTGCTCCTGGTTTCTCCCAGGCTGCCCCTCTGAGACTGTGTCGATACCACTCTAATCACTAACAACATCCCCTCCACCCCCGACTGCTGGACTATTTGTCACTTATTTTTAACATGTTATGATCATTTACTCATTTGATGGGCTGGTCCCTCTGCTACGAAGCTCCCACCTCTCACTTCTCCAACTGGCAAACTCCTCCTCATCTTCAAGGCCAGCTCCCTGGCCCTCATCCCTGGATGACCTGCCCTCAACACTGTGCTCTCACAGCACATGGACACATTTTGGCTCCTACTTCTGTCACTCTGTTATGACCATCTGTTGAAGTCCTCTCTTTCTCCATTTGACTTTTCCAAAACAGGACTGGGTTCCATTCACCTTTAAGCCTTAAGGCCGGGAGTGCTGGCACAGAAAGATAGTCAGTGAGCATTTACAATGTGACTACCTGAAAGGATTAACTAGAAAAGCTTGGTCTGCATCCTTTGTGTCACTCCACCTTTCCCCACCCACCACCACCCCCCAGCCCAGTTATAAGAGGGCACTGTAGGTGGTGGTCTAGGTATAATATCCTATATGGCTATTGTGGCATTGAGCCCTGAAACTAAGGCCCAATATCAGGTATGTCTTGACATCCAGGGAAAAATTGGGAGACCTCTAATGGCTAACCACAAGTTCCCTTCCCCACTCTGCTCCAAAAGACAAGGTCCCCCAGCCCAACAACCCTTATTAACTGGACCAGGTGCTAATCCCTAAACAGTAGATTTCAGTTCCCTGCCTCCCAGCCCTCAGAATTCAAACAAGCTAGTCACATCCTCTCATGGAAATCAGAGGGCACTTTGCCCTCTTGATACTACAAAAAAGCCTGCTCCCCACCCTATGCACAGCACCATCCCCAGGTGCAACCTTTATGTGGCCCTGTGCGGTGTCCTCCTCCCCATGGCTGTGAGTGTAGATGACCAATAAACTGCTGTCAATCTCATCTGCCCAGAGTCAGGGGTTGTGTGTCTGGCCATCCCTGTAACTCTAGGGTGAAACTCTCTCACCAATGGTATTGAATAGGAGGCGATTAAAACAACCATTGATTCCAGAGGAATAGCGGTGATGGAGGGAAGTAGAAGCCAGGTTGGCAGGGTTGTAGAAAACCCAGAAGTCTTGGTTCACCTTCCTCATGAGTTTCCTATCATGCTGGGTTCCTGAGCTCTTAAGGTAGTACTGATGATCTGTACACCGTTCCTGTGCTATAGAAAAAGTCCTTACCAAAGTGTGCATAGTAGTAGTAGTAGTGTTAGTCACTCAGTTGTCCAACTCTTTGCGACCTGGACTGTAGCCCACCAGGGTCCTCTGTCCATGGGATTCTCCAGGCAAGAGAATCCCATGCCCTCCACCAGGAGATCTTCCTGACCCAGGGACTGAACCCACAGGCAGGTTTTTTACCACTAACACTACCTAGGAAAAAATGTGTGTGGACCTGGGTAAAAGTTTATGAATAACACTACATGTTAGGTAATCCAGATATTTCAAAACATGGCAGCCATGGAGTAAAAGTATAACTTTTAAAAAGGTCTTTAGCTGGGAATGTCTGTCTGGCTTAGACCAAGCTAAGTTTTGTGAGATTGCTGGGTTAGACTCCAAGAGAGCTTGGGGCTGATTTCCTTATATCCCACACTGCTCTGCCCTCTTTAACCCAAATTAACCCAAGGGGAATCCATTCAGGAGCAGAGCACGGCCCAGCTGGGGTAATCCAAACAAGAGTAGATTTCTTTGGCTTGAATTATTTCCATAAATGCATCACTTCCCACCTGGCATTAGTGTTAGGCCAGTAGAGTTATACTGCAACTGGCCTTCAAATCAGTGAAATAACAGGCTCCTCCCAAACAGCAGCTTTGAGACAGAAACCACAAGTTCAAGATGCAAATTAGCATCCCCTCACTTAATAAGATGCTTACTATATAATAATTCTTATTATACAGTAATAGAAAAATGGGGAAATGACAACAACCTAAAACTAAAATGAAAAAAACGCCAAGCTTCAGGAATCTATCAGAGTGATGTTCTCTCTTTAAAAAGGTTTCCTTGCTGAATTACTCATGTTTAGTGCTATGGTAACTAATTTCAAAAGAGACTTAGTGTTAGCAAAAAGTTCAGATACCCTCCACAGTTCAAGTCTGTAATTCTCTAGGTAATTGCTCAAGATCAGCATGGTGTTACTCTTTGATGTATCGGCCACAAATAATTACAGCCCAAAGTGTTCTGTCGTCTCTTGTAGATAATTTTTAAAAGGTTCTTTGGCATCCAGAGAAGTTGGATACATCTGACAAATGTCTGAGACACTTTGGATGAGGTTTGAAATCATTTTTTTTCTGAGTAAGGATAGCATATTAAAGGTAGAGAATGAGCTGTACTCATTTTTTAAATTCCCTACATATGTCCTAACATTTGCATGTTACTATGAGTGGAACACTATTTTTCACTATTTCAACCTTATCTTACTCTATGGAGCACTTCATGAAAGCTAGCAATAACTCTTATGAGCCTGAAAGGTGGATTTATTAATTTTAGTAAAACCTAAGTGAATAATGTTGCTTCTCTAGTTCCACGGCCCTCTTTACTCTTTCCCACCAGCACCCTTATAGGAAACTCAGAGACAGCACTGTAGACAAAAGTTGTGTGGCATAGCTGCTCTTCTCTTATTTCTTTACACATGGTGTTCGAATCTATGTATAAATATTGCCCCATTCACCTTTATTACAGGTACTGACTTAACAGAGGAGTTATAGGAACTTGTCTACAGTCCCTTAGAACTAGAAACAGAGCACAGAAATCTGAGCACTGGAGATCCCTGGAAAATTCTAGAATGCAAAGGGATGCTGATAGCTCTCATAGTCCATCCTTCACTCCCAGACATGCTTACATCTAAGTGAGTCAGTGAAACCCAGGCTTGGGGCATCCTTTTCTCCAATCTTCTCGGAGGAAGACTGTGGTCAGAAGCCTGGATTGCAATCCCGGTTTTATCACTAACAGAGTATCCTTTGGCAGAAAGGATACAGAAAGTTCCTTTTTCTGGGCCTCACTTTGTCTGTAAAGACACCGGACCAGATGATCTTCAAAGGTTAAGACGGTTCCACAGTTCCTCCTCTATCCTACTTTTTTTGGATATACCTCATAGTTATAATAAAATGCATACATTTTGACAAATGTTCCCTGTGTATACTGTTGTTCTAGTCACTAAGTCATGTCTGACTCTTTTGCAACCCCATGGACTGTAGCCCACCAGGCTCCTCTGTCCATGGAATTCTCCAGGCAAGAATACTGGAGTGGGATGCCATTTCCTTCTCCAGGATATCTTCCTTACCCAGGGCTCGAGCCCATGTCTCCTGCATTGGCAGGTGGATTCTTTAACACTGAGCCACCTGGGAAGCCCATATACCACCATAATCAAGGTACAGAATATTTTTATTGTCCCCCAATGTTTGCTCATACTTTTTGGCAATGATACGCTTTTTTCCACCCCCTAGATAAGTTTACCTTTTCCAGAAATTCACACAAATAGAATCACACATAATATACTCTTTTGTATCTGGCTTCTTTCAAAAAGCAGAACCATATCCCCTTTGCAATGTGCCTGGACCATTCTCCCATCAAGAGTAAAATCTAGGGCTTACCTAGTGGTTCAGTGGTAAGGAATCCACCTGCCAATGCAGGAGACATGAGCTCAATCCTTGGTCTGGGAGGATCCCACATGCCGCAGGGCAAGTAAGCCTGAGGGTCACAAGCCTCAGGCTGTGCTCTGGAGCCTACAAGCCGCAACTACTGAAGCCCGAATGCCCTAGAGCCTGTGCTCTGCAACAAGAGAAGTCACCACAAGAAGCCCGAGCACTGCAATTAGAGAGCAGCCCCTGCTTTCCATAACTAGAGAAACACTGGCTCAGTGACAAACACCTAGCACAGCCAAAAATAAATAAAATTATTTTTACAAAAAGAGTGAAATCTATTTTCCAATCCTCTGACTCCATGTTGGCCCTTGGACTTGCTTTGACAAGCAGAATACAGTGAAACTGATGGTACGTAATCCCTTTTACTCCTTGGAAGACAGCCACCAACTAAAAATGCTAGACAACTGAATGATGTGTGACCACATGGAAAGAGAGCGAGGGAACACTTGGAGGGGAACAAAGGTGCCTCACCCAGCTGACAGCACCAAGGCCCGGAAGTAGATGAGGTCACTTTGGGTCGTCCAGCTGAGGCACCCCCGTCAAGACAACATGGAACAGAGAAGAGGCATCCTCAGTGAGCCCTGCCTGAATTCCTAACCCAAAGAACCGTGAGAAAATAAAACAGTCTTTGTTTAAGCCACAAAATTTGGAGGTGGCTTATAACACAGCAGTAGTTAACTGAAAAGGTGAGCCTTCTGCCTATTTTCTTTTAAAGTCCAGTGGGATTTCTTTCAGGCCAAGACTATTAGCTAATTATATAAGTGTTTTACCTTAAATCTCTTCTACTCTCTTATTCCCTTTTCTTTCTTTTTTCTTTTTAACTGTGGTATATTTGGCAAGCAACATTAGTTTCAAGTGTTAATTAAAATGATCCTATATTTGTATATATTGTAGAATGATTCTATATATTGTATAGAATCTATATATTGTAGATTCTATATCTATATTCTATATATTGTAGAATGATCACCACAGTAAGTCTAGTTGACATCCATCACCACACAGTTACAGAACTATTTTTCTTTTGATGAAAATTTCTAAGACTTACTCTTTAGCATCCAATAAATACACAATACAGTACTATTAACTATAATCACCATGCTGTACATTACATCCCCTGACAAATTATTTTATAACTGGAAGTTAGTACCTTTGATCCCCTTAACCCATTTCTTATAAGCCCCATCCTTCACCTCTCGCAACCATCAGTTTGTTCTCTCCATGAGCTTGGTGTTTGTTTCTTTGTTTTTTAAAAATTCCAAATTATAAGTGAAATCATATGGTATTTGTCTAACTTATTTCACTTAATATATTGCCCTCAAAGTCCATCCATGTTGTGGTCTTACTCCCTTTTCAGATTGTTCTTCCCTAAGGTGTCATAAATTGCATCTAACCACACATTAACCCTGTTACTTAGATGGACTTGGAAAATGTAGCGTGTTTTTCTTAGATTTCACTTCTACAGGATTAAAAAAAATTCAAATTCTTTCCCTCTTCCCTTCAGATCCAGTGGTCTGGCATTTGAATTATAGCATATTCTACAGAAAAGGAGGCAGAGTTTGGGAGCCAAGAGCTCTCACTTCAGACCTAATGAGCTGTATGGCTCTGGACAAGTTTGAAAGCTTCCTGCACCTGATTTTCTACATATAAAGTAGAAAATCTCATGTGCTGCTAGGGAAAAAATAAACTGCAAAAACATATGGAAAAGTTATTCAAGAGCAAAAGTACCTTTCATTTCCATAACTCTGACAGGTCTTCTTGCAATCTTATTTGTATGCCCTCCATGGGTCAAGTTCTCTGTCACAGGGTTCAACATGCAAGATACATTCACCCATCACCTGGAAGACAAGATGAACACTATTTCTGCCTTAGAGCTTTTTATTGGGAGATGTGAGCAATATATGTGTATTAATATTTTACTTTTCTACTCTCCATAAATATTCTGTGGTGGGCTACTATGACCCCGTTATGGTCAGGGAAAATCTAGTGAAGGGAACATTCTAACAGAAAGGTGAAAGCTGCAGTTTACATGAAGAGATGCATTGGCTTGTGCGATACTTAACCATAGGGCTTAAGACTTTTAAAAATCACCTTTAGCAGTAAAAGAATTATGGGAGTCCTATCTCCCTAAACACAAGTCTAAAACAAGAATCAAACTAGCCATAAAATAAAGGTTCACTTCAGTCGCTCAGTCGTGTCTGACTCTGCGACCCCAAGGACTGCAGCATGCCAGGCCTCCCTGTCCATCACCAACTCCCGGAGCCTACCCAAACTCATGTCCATTGAGTCGGTGATGACATCCAACCATCTCATCCTCTGTCGTCCCCTTCTCTTCCTGCCTTCAATCTTTCCCAGTATCAGAGTCTTTTCAAGTAAGTCAGCTCTTCACATGAGGTGGCCAAAGTATTGGAGTTTCAGCTTCAACATCGGTCCTTCCAATGAACACCCAGGACTGATCTCCTTTAGGATGGACTGGTTGGATCTCCTTGTAGTCCAATGGACTCTCAAGAGTCTTCTCCAACACCACAGTTCAAAAGCATCAATTCTCTGGTGCTCAGATTCCTTTATAGTCCAACTCTCACATCCATACATGACTACTGGAAAAATCATAGCCTTGACTAGATAGACCTTTGTTGGCAAAGGTAAGGAAGCTCAAAAAGTTTCTGATTTGCACCATGAGAGTTACTTAGAAGCTTTGTTTGAAATATGAATCTTTCTGGGTTCCCCCCACCCCCTTTTTTTTTCTTGGTGTCCATTTATCCAGGTGTCCTAGGACAATGGTTCCCAAAGTGTAATCCTAAACCAGCAGCAGCACCATCCTCTGAGAACTTGTCAGAAATGCTAATTCTCTGGTCCCACCCCTAATTTACTGAATCAGAACCTCTGATTGCTAGAACCTAGCAATCTGTGTTATAAGTCCTTTCAGGTGATTCTGAAGCCCTGAAGTTTGAGAATCACTGCCCTAAACAGATACTTGAGCTGCCCACTGCACTGTTTCTCAAACTACCTTTCATTAGAATCTCCTGAGAGCTTTACAAAAACACCAATGCTAGAACTCTAAATCCACAGATTCTAAGGTCAGGGGTAGGCCCATGAAATCAGTATTTTTTTAAAAGTCCCCCCGGGTGATTCTAATATGCCAACCAAGGTTGAGAATCACTAGCATGTTGGGTAATTCATTTCTAACCCCTAGGTTTGAGCAACTGGGGTTGGGAGTAGGGCTGGAGGAGGGGAGGGGAGGGAGGATAGAGAGGCTGTCTGCTTCCTCAGTTCAGGCTGAAGGGAATTAGCAGGAATATAGGGATTGTTCAGAAGAATGTGTAAGCAAGTTTGAAACATAACATATTTAAATGGGAAAGGGGAGTACTATAGTTAAGCCATAATCTTCAGGGAACATTTGGGCCAGTGAGCAATTTTGGACTGAATGAAAGGGAAAAAATTTAGAGAAAAATGGTGAAAGACTAGATAGTACAACTAAGAAAATTCCTTCTGCTACTGTGTTATGCACTAGAATCTTCTTGTACATTTCTCTTCCAAATCTCTAAGCCAACATTCAGTTTATTCCTTTTTTAAAAATCTGGAAAAGGAACCCCTCTACTTTAAAAAATTTAATATTGGTACAGTGGCACAGTGGTAAAGAACATGCCTGCCAATGCAAGAGGCAGGAGATTACAGGCTTGATCCCTGGGTCAGGAAGATCTCCTAGAACAGCAACTCACTGAAGTATTCTTACCTGGACAATCCCATGGACAGAGGAGCCCAGCGGGCTACAGTCCAAAGAGTCAGACATGACTGAGCACACATGCATCCTATCCTCCACATAATATTTAATTGTGTTTTCTTGTAAGATTGGTATCGTTAGGCAAAGTCTGGGTGAAGGAAACATTCTCATGGAAGCGTGAGAGCTGACTGAACAGTAATTATCTTCACTTATACAACAGCGAAATGAAGAAAACAGCAAAATCATTTTTAAACTTGAAAAAATTATAGCCATAAATGCACATTTTAGAAATGGATTCTTTTTGGTAAAAAGCTGTGTTTTTAAAAGAACTTGATTTTTAAAATGGATTTCATCATGTATTTTTGTATGTTCATATTTTGGATGAAGTGAGCAGAACAAAGAAATGTTTTGAAAAAAGTGGTAAAGTAGATGGCAAATGAAAGGTGAAAATAAGAAAAAAATAGGTAGTGAAAAGATGAAAGGGGTCTAGAAGTAGAACAATATAAAATAGGAATTTTTTTCACTGCTTTATCTGCAACACCTAGAACAAGGAATAATGTCAATAAATACAGTATATTTGTTGAAGTTCTGCATACCAGACAGAATGGGATGATTACTGGTTCATTGAGAAATTAATATATGAAATCTTAAACTTATTTTTTGTGAAGGACTTTTCAACCTTTGACAGGTATTATAAACTTTCCTGGCCAAAGTGTGGCCGTTTCCTAACCAAAAGTTCAAAGAAATGGATGTTTTACAAGGGTAATTCTTTAGAGAAGCTGGCTGTTCACTCTCAAAGCACCCAACTCTCAAAGCACCCCACTTTCACTTCCTTCAAAATTAATCCATCATTTATGAATCAGCATCCCCTGGGGTCCTGTAGGAAAGGGCTTTCAGGTAGTAGAATTTAGCAAACTAATTTTCATGTGAAAACATTCCCTAGATGTGTCTCCAACATGATACATGATACAGAGGGTCCAGCACAGAAAAGTATTTCTGTGGCGCATTGCTGTCCGTCTTGTGTTCTGAATGTCCCAAAGACCCATGTCTTGCTCATCAGACAAGCCGACTAAACCCCCAGATGGGGTTGAGCATGTGTCTGAGGGGCACATAGGACTATTGAAAAAGGGTTTCAATTTTCTTCAAAGATTTTTAGTGGGTTCACCTCAGAGAATTAATCCCTAGAGTGAAGTGGAGAGCACCCTAGACGTAAAGCTCATTCTTGTCACTGTTCTCCTTTGCAAAATATGGAGTATCACTGTCTCTTGGCCATTCCTTACTGATCACTGCTCTGAAATAAAAAGAGCGGGTTTGAGATCAATTTCCCGGTGTCACATGGCTTTCGGTTTTGTGCTTCTCTCACGATTCCTTTAAAGAATTTGCCATGTGTTTTCCATTCAGTCAGTAAATATTTACGAAGCCCCCAGTACTTAACCAGGCACTGTGCTAGGCGCCAGGCAACCACAGTGAACAAACCACCCCCTGCTCACTCAGGGTTAGATCAAGTGGGGGAAGAGAAGTCAAACAAATATATAAAATATGCAACATCTAGCAGGTGGTAAGAAATGCTACGAAGGGAAACAGGAGATCAACAATGCTCTAAAAAAAACACTCTCCTCCCCTCTTTTGTCACCGAGGCCGTCGTGTAACAAACCAACAGACGCCTTCGCAGCGGACTGGAAGCCCCTTTTTGAGGTTTGGCAGCCTCCACCTTCTCTGATCGGGCAGTCTCTCTGGATATCCACTAAGAAGTCATAGAATAATGGGGTCCCCAAAGAACCTTAAACCCCCTCCTCATGCCTACGTCTGAGGCATCAGCGTGGACTCAGCAAAACAAATCTCAGGGCTGAGTCTGTGTGAGCCTCGCCCACCTCCACGGTTTGCCAATTCAGCTCTTTCTGAGGGAGGAAAAGATGCGCTAAGGGTCCGAAGAGAACTCGGCCCCTCAAATTTCGGATTCGCTAAAGGAGATAGAGGGTAGTCCTCTACGACTCAGACGCCAAGACTCCAATTAGAATGAAAACGTCAGGAGAGGAAAAGCAGATTTTCCCGGGTTTAAATGACAAGGAAAACATCGCCAGCGGAGCCCGCAGAGAGCGGCCCAGTGGCCATTCAGGAAGAGCCGCTTCGCCACAGCTCTTCTCCCGCAGACAAAGGCTCCTCGTCAGTCCCTCCGCAGCCGCGAAGCACCAAGTTCTGCAGAAGAAAAATAGAGCTGCTGCTTCCCGTCAGGCAGCCAGACAACAGCTGCGACCAGGCCGCGCCTAGCCGGAGGGCACAGCACCGGCATCTTTGTTTCCACCGGGTCCATCAAATCAGGCCTCCGCGGACTACCACAGAGAGGCGGCCGCGGAGAAGGTGAAAACGACTTGGCCCCACTCTTCTCGCTAGTTCCTCTGTAGCGGCAACGCCGCCGCAGCCAATTGCACGCTCCCCTCACCGACAACTGGGGTCCTCGGGCCCCGCGGGAAGTAGCGCCGTCCGCGCGGAGGGAAACGGCGAGCGGTGAAACGCCCGGCAACGTGACGCGCCCGCGGAAACGCGGCTCCTCCGCGCCCTTGCGCGCCGCCAGTCCGCGGCCCCGCCCCTACTCGTGGCCAGAGCAGGCAGCCCTGGAGGCCGGCGGCGGGGTACGGTACGATGGAGTACTCTCCATGGCTCCGGCCTCGCGGGCGGCCCGGCAAGGCCTCCGCCCCGGGGCATTTGTCTGGCCCGCGGTTGTACACGGCCAGACCCACTGTTCCCCTCTCCAGCCGCAGGTGCCGCAGATCGGGCTCCCGACTGGGACAAGCGTAATAATCTGCCTAGCCGGTGTCGGCCCCGCGCCTCCTTCCCAAGCTCCCCAGCCGGGCCCCCTTAGCTTCGGGTTACTCTGCTGTAAAGCAGGGTAGTTGTGAGGGTTCCAAACGGCGAAAGCAGGTAAAGTGCCCGACGTTTAGCACACAGAGGAAGTTCTCCGAAACAGCGAAGCGTAAAAATGCATCTAGTTATCAATACGGGCAGCAACAAGGATTGCGTTTATCTGAAATTATAGAAGAAGCAAAACTGGTGTGGAAAGCTCCGTTGCCTGGAGAGGGATGAAAGAGGCGAGAGGATGGGAGGCAGGGGAACAGGAGGGAACTTTGGGGGCGATGGTCCGATTCCACGCCTTGATAGGACTGGATGTTACAGGATGTGTGCAGTTGCCAAAATCTAAGGCTTTCTAGTCTTCAAACGGGAGGGTTTTGTTATATTCAAATTGGGCTTCCCTGGTAGCTCAGCTGGTAAAGAATCCGCCTGCGATTCAGGAGACCCCCGTTCGATTTTGGGGTCGGGAAGATGTCCCGGAGGAGGGATAGGCTACCCACTCCAGTATTCTTGGGCTTCCCTAGTGGCTCAGACGGTAAAGAATCCGATTTAAATTACACCTCAAAAACTCTTGGGAGGGGAAGAGTTAAAGCAGTGGGTAAGCGTAGTGAGGAACATGAGACAGTTTGATGGAAAATAATTACATTTACACAATCTGAGCGCTATCTGTGCGATCTCTGAATTGAGTGGCTCCTCCTACCCTTAGAATCAGTGAACACCAGCACTAGGAATATCTCAGATCCTAAAAGGATGCGCTGTGCCAGACCCAGCTTGTGCACCTCCCCGGTCTGCTCAGTTGCACCCCCTCTCTCATCTTAGCCTCTAGCTTAGTGCAGAGGGGCCCTGGCTCCTCCCACCAGCCCCAGACTCGGCGAAAAAAAAATAGAGGTTCAGCCTATTTTTGTCTCTGGCAATTGCCTGGAGGGTCAGGGACATACTCAGAAAAGTGAGGCGTTGGAGCCCTGTGAGACAAACTTACAACAGAGGGCAGACAGCAAGAAATAAGTACCTCTCCTGTTTTCTCCATAGGCAACAGGTCCCAGTGTGGCTGTCTGGAAGCTGCACTTTCTCCTCAAGTTGTTTTCAGCTTAGTGAAGCATTACTTTTCATTGCCTTTCCCCTCACCCTTGATGCCCTGGGGTCGTATCTCCTAATAAAATCTTAGCACTTAAACTTGGCTTGAGGCTCTGCTTTCTAGATAATCCTTTAGCATCCTTTGGGCTTTCAGTCTGTACTTGACTGAAATTTTCACAGCCATTATAGCAAACAACATTAGGATTATTTTTGACTCTGGCGTACTCTCCTGTTAGCCCTGAACTGCTTTACAAGGCAATCGGTTGAAACCAATACTAAATACATAAATTTATGTATACTTGCTTTTGTGTTAGTAGAGATTTAAAAAAATTTTTTTTCCACTTACTAGTTCCTAGTGGTGTTTTCTCTCGAGTAAATTCCTAGAGCACAGGCACTTGTATGTTTTAAACATTTGGAAGCTTAAAAACTTGAGATGCAAATAAGTGCAAAAGGAAAAAACTGCTTTTCAATCATTATCATAAAGCTGTCAGTTGGGAAGGGTGGTCTAATTATGTTTTTCAGTTCATTCATAAAACTATGTTCTGTCTTTCCTAAAACCTAATTATTAGGGAAGGATATGTTAAACCCATTTACAGCAACATCTTCTGGTCCAGAATGCTGTGCAAGACAATTTTTTTCTTTGCACTGCTTTAAATATGGAAGACTTGAGGCCACTGGCTTTGTGGCCTCCTGTTAACTGTAGGTTTGTCAGCCCTTTCTCTTCCCTCCCACTTGGCTTGCTAACCATCTGTAACTTGAGCAACAGTAATTTGAGATGAGACTGGCCAGGGTCAAATGTTAAATAGGACATTTCCACTTTCTTGACCACAAAATCCTCCCTTTCCTGGCCACTTAAACACTGTTACATAATTCTACAAACATGTGGATCTGATGATGATCTACATATGATGGCAAAGGTCACACCTGCAAATCTACCTTTCTATCAGCAATTTTTTTTTTTTTACTAAAGACATTTTTATTGTGTATAATCTGGTGTTTCATAGCATGTAAAAATTTTTAAAAACATGTTCTCTCTTATCTGTATCATTGATTTTTGCAGGGAAAACTTTGTCATCCTATCAAATGAACAATTTTTCATCTTTGCCTTTGAAAAATGTTTTATCTAGGGTTAATTTCAATCACAAGCAATCATGAAGCCAGGCTGTGTTCAAAATGTATTTAAATGCATTTTCACATAAGAAAAAGCATTTTAAAATATCTTGATTTATAGACATGTGATATTAGAGGACATCCCATTAGGCAAATGTGAGACTTTCTCTTTCTTTAACTCCTAGCCCTTGATTCTTTTCAAATACATGAAGGCAGATAACATTCTAGAAAATGTATAGGTTTTATAGATTTTGGCCCTCTCAGAATAGGTCATAAGCTTGCTGCACTTGTCACTAAACATTTTTAGAATTCTTTAGAGTTCTATAAGACACTGAGTCACATTCTTTTAAAGGACATCATTAGGAATAGCAAATCTTTCTCTTTTGAGAGTGTATTTAATTTTTAGAAATACCCCAGAGTCATTTGAAACCAGACCAAGTTTAGGAACATTGATTACCAGGAGAACAATGAATGTGAAAGAATAAAAATAAGTGATGTAATACTTAAAAAAAAAAAAAACTCTCAGAAAAGAATTAAGGAAAGATTGAAGCAGAAATTAATGAATGAGAAAACAAACCACAATTATTGATCAATTCCAAAAGTAAATATTTGGAAAAACTAGGAAGAAAGAGAAATATCTGGCAACTCTAATTAAATAAAATATAAATAAAATTATAAAGGGGAACAGAGACAATAGATACGGAGAAGTTTGAGTTTTTTAAAAAAATTATCTGAGAATGCTATGTATATAGTTAGCTATATTAGCTATATTCCAATACTTTTTTCAGAAAAAATATATGTCACCCAAATTTTATCTGTAAGTTTGAAAAAGTAGATCAAAACCAGAGAAGTCAAAAAAGGCTCATCTTAGAGATTTTATAAGCAAATTCTTGCAAATTTTGAAAGATATAATTCCCTTTCTGAATAAATATATAAAAATGTAATTCATTTTATGAAGCAAATATAACTATAAAACCTATCAAGAGTATAAAAAGAATAGTCAAAAATATAAACTCACATAAGAAATCAAATGCCAGATTTCCCCCCAGAAATATCAGCAAGTTATTTTCAATGAAACAATTAATTTTTAATGAGATCAGGAAGATTTTATCCTAGAAATGCCAGAATATTTTAGTAATAGGAAAATATTTGAAATAACAAATCATACATTTAGGCCATATAAGACAAAACCTTATCTCAATAGATGATAAAAATCTAACACCTACACCTCATTAAAACAACTAAATTTTTAGAAATCTCTTAGTAAATATTAAACCAATAGCCAACATCATATCTTTAATAAGGTCTTATAAAAATAATGGGGCTTCTCAGGTGGCTCAGTGGTAAAGAACCCGCCTGCCAGTGCAGGAGACGCAGGTTCCATCCCTGGGTTTGGAAGATCCCCTGCAGAAGGAAATGGCAACCCATTCCAGTATTCTTGCTTGGAATATTTCATGGACAGAAGAACCTGGCAGGCTAGTCCATGGGATAGCAAAAGAGTCAGCCGCAACTTAGTGACTAAACATAAAAATAATAACGTTAATGGTAGGACAGTCACAGCCAAACTGTAAGGAAGAGGATAAACTGTATAGTAATTCCTCAACCTCCCATCATCACTCCTTGTTCTCCTTCTCAGACATAACCTCCATTAACTGTTTCTTACATATCTTTCCCGAAATTTCCCACGCACATAAAAGCATATGACTAAGACTTCCCTGCCAGTCCAGTGGTTAAGCCTCCAAGCTTTCAATACAGGAGAAGCAAGTTGGCACCCCACTCCAGTACTCTTGCCTGGAAAATCCCATGGACGGGGGAGCCTGGTAGGCTGCAGTCCATGGGGTTTCGAACAGTCAGACACAACTTCACTTTCACTTTTCACTTTCATGCATTGGAGAAGGAAATGGCAACCCACTCCAGTGTTCCTGCCTGGAGAATCCCAGGGATGGGGGAGCCTGGTGGGCTGCCATCTCTGTGGTCGCACAGAGTCGAACACGACTGAAGTGACTTAGCAGCAGCAGTAGGGAACTAAGATCCCACATGCTGCATAAGATAGCCAAAAAAAAAAAATGTTTTTTAAGTATGTGACTACTGCCTTTTGAAAAAAAATATTAATAGAATACAGATTATTCAGCACTTGATTTTTTCATTGTATATGGTATCTTGGACATCCTCCCATATCAGCACATAGATGTGCAAAATTTTTTCATAGTTTATTATTTGAATATACATGAATTATAGAACAGTTTACATATATGAATGTGCCATTATTTTTCATTCACCTATTGGGAAATATTTTCTAGTTTTCTGCAATTCTATACAGTTACATTAGCATCCTTGCGTATCTTTGCCTATTGGTACTGGTGTACTAGGATTAATGCCTAGCAATGTAATTGCTGGATACATTTCTCAATAGATATTTTCAAATTAGCATCTAAAAAGTCTGGATTAATTTATAATCTTAAATATTTGCCAAAATATTGATGATTGTTGAAGCTAGGTAATGGGCAATGAGAGTTCTTTTTACTATTCAATCTTCTTTGGTGTGTTTTTTCAAATTTCCATAACCAGTGATATGACAGGAGAGGCATTCTCCTTAAAATCAGGTATAAACATGCTCACTATCAACTCTATCCTTTAAAATTATGCCTAAATAATTCTGACAAGAAACAAATAACAGGTAAAATATTGAAGGCAGAAGAAAATTTACCTTTACTTGCGGATGTTTTGCCTAGAAAACTCAAGAGACATGATTAAAAAGCTATTTAAAATGACTATTAAAAACCAGTAACCTTTCCAGATCCAGTAATAACCTGTTGGGAAATATATATTTTTAAAAGATTCTATTAACATATAAATATATCGGCAACACCTGGAAGGGATTGATGCAAAGAAAGAAAGAAACAAGCATGAAAGCAAAAGATGTAAATAGACTGAGAAATCTGATATGCTTCTAGGTAAATGTATCTATTCCTTTATTTGTGACTTTAACCAAATTCCAGTAAGATTGTTTTTTAATGAAATAAAAATTGCTGTTTGGAAGAAAAAACAGAATCAAAGCCAGAATACTTTTGCAAAGAAAGAATAATAATAGGAGATTCACTGTACCAGATGTTAATGCAAATTATAAAGCCAAAGTAATTACAGTGATTTTGAACGACTGAGAAAAGCTTGACAAATAGATGAATGTTTCAGAAAAAGTCCTAAAAGAAAATTTAATATGTCCATAAATGAAGCATCACCAATGAGGAGGACATAGATTATTCAAAACTGGCCAATAATTTGGTCCATTAGATGCTCACTTCATACAATTTACTGAAATACATCCCAAGTGGATTAAAGAGGCAAACATGAAATATTAAAAGAAAATATAAATGAGTCCCTTAAATAAGGAATTTTGAGTGGGAAAAATGCAAAATAACGGAAGATACATAGATATATCTGCATAAATATTTAGAACATCTGTATGTCAAAAATGAGAGGGACATTTTTGGATGAGATGGTTAGATAGTATCACTAAATGGACATGAATTTGAGCAAACTCTGAGAGACAGTGGAGGACAGAGGAGCCTGGTGTGCTGCAGCCCATGGGGTCCATGGGGTCACAAAGCGTCAGGCATGACTTAGTGACTGAACAACAACAAGTCAAAAATGACAATAAATAAAAAGTTGAGAAGTAGAAAGATATTTGTCATAAATATAAAATGTAGAGTTAGTATTTGCACCAGGGTTCTTAAAAGCCTTTTCAAAGAAATCCCAACACCTTTCGGGCAAAAACAGCATCCTTGTATTATGGGTTATGTCTTATGAATTCAGAGGAAACC
The DNA here is from genome assembly GCF_014754425.2 of Oryx dammah. Taxonomy (NCBI): domain Eukaryota; kingdom Metazoa; phylum Chordata; class Mammalia; order Artiodactyla; family Bovidae; genus Oryx; species Oryx dammah. The sequence goes on from NW_024070194.1 coordinate 59,761,111, forward strand.
ACTTTGAAGAAGAGAGTTCATTTGGAAGAATCATTTGTCCCATTTTTAGAATGCAAGGTTTTGCTTTTGATATATTCTGATTTGTTTCCACCTTACTTCATGTGTACAAAGTGATGATATTTGAATTACATGATAATTTTTTTTTTCCAGTTCTTTTTCAAAAGCAAACCCTAGAATACTGTACTTCCCTGTCTCCTACAGGGTTCACTTGACTTCTCTCATTGCAAATCCAGGGGTAGATATTCTTACTATCCCCATTTTCCAGGTTAGGAAAGATGTATCTCTGTGGCTTTAAGTACAAAAAGGCAGCAAACTGAAGTATCAACATAAACATATCATTAGAGGAGAAGCTCTGCCCAGTGAACACAATTTGGAGAAAGAGAGGCCTGTCGATTCACAAAGGTGTGTGCTTAGCCAGGATTCTTACATCCTGCCCCATCTTTAGCTCACAGACCACACCCAAGGGATATAGCCCAGCTTTCGGCAGTGCCTGAACAAGGACAGGTCCCAGAGGCCCCACTGAAGAGGGGAGGCTGGGAGGAAGTTCACAGATGTCTGCACTTGTGCTAACACCTGCTGGGGGCTCAAAACAGAGACTGTTTTGAGCATGTACTGACTTCATAATACGCATGAATTGTCTCATGTAACCATCAGCAAACAACCCCAGGACTTACGTACCTTTATGATTTCCATTTTCCACTTAGGAAACTGAGGCACAGAAGAGGTAAGCAGCTTGTTAAAGCTCACACAGCAAGGGAGTGGCTGAAACTGTATCTCAGTCAGCCAGGTGGGGCTGGGGCCCAAGTCCCTCGGCCACAAGTAAACATGTATAAAGCCCTTGTATCCACAGAGCACATCTGACCCTCACAACATGGTAAGAAGGTCAGGAAAGATTCTCCCTGATTTAAACTAAGGCAGTGGGGAGCCAGAAATGGGTTACTGGAGTTAAGTCATCTTTTCCTTTTTTTTTTTTAATGATCTGAAAAAAACTGACAGCAGAGCATGGATGGACCTGTGATAAGGAATGACTGGAGGGAAAACAAGACTTACAAAGCTTGGATAAGAGAAAAAAAGTGCCCTGAACTTTAAAAAGATGAAACACATGCTGCATGGAGGGGAAGGGAGCTGGGGAACAGGCAAGGGGATGTTACCCTGAGCACTGGAAGAATGAAAATTGTTCTAGCTCAGGAGCCACTGGGCCTGTAGTGATGCTGGATGATAAATGGTGAAAGAAATCATGCCCACAAGCATTCTCATCATGTTGAACTCGTTTACCTTCCTGAAATACTAGCTCCTGGTCCATGTCACTATTTGTCCAAGAATCCTGTTATTAATTTATGTCTCTGTTTATTTACCTGGCCTTTGTTTAGACAGCAAGGCTAGGAGTTATGTCCAAACAACCAACAAGAAGCTCCAAGCAAAATAGGAGTTTCATATAGTATTAAAATACAATCGTGGTAATAAGGTTTATACAAATACTTTCAGAATTTGCTGTCATAGAACTAAAATTGTATTAATTAACCTCTGAACCTGTTGCTTGTTTTTCGATCACCTTAAAAATTCCCGTGTCATGAATACAAGGGAACCTCACAAGAGTCACCCATGTTCTGATAAACTTATGTCTATAAAAATGATCCATGTTAAATGCACTGGAATTCTATTTTAAAGTAGGAAAATAAAGAATTATTTTGCTGTATGACTGTTGTCCACTCATTTATCTGATTTTGTTCGTCTCAAATGATAGGTATCAGAAAATATATATTCTATACTCATTTCAAAATTTTACTAAAATCAATGTGCATCAACTGCAAAGAGAATTCCTTTACCTCTGTAAATTATAGCATTGACCTCAAGTTGTATGTAATGTTATATCAGTATTGTAAGATTTATCATAAGAATATTGCCTGAGTATAAACATTTTTATCAATAAAGTTCTATCTAAATTCTCTCTCAAAAGTGAGTAAATTTCATGTAGTAAGTCCTTCCTAGCTTCCCTTTTCTGCTCCAAACCCACATTCTCTCCTATAATTCTTGGCCATCAAAATCCTTCAGTGACCTGTAGCCTCCAAACAGGTTTCCTGGATTTGATCTCAAATAGTGTAAAAAAAAAAAAAATGGGGGGTTGTTCAGCCTGAAATATTTGGCTATGCCTCAGGGGAAAAAAATAAAAAGCATTCTTAATCCATGGTTCTGATTTTTTTTTTCTGGTGCTGGCATGAATGAAATATAGGATGACTCATCCAATGAGAATTTGAATGCTGGTAGAAAACTGGACATAAATTCCAGGTGAGTTGAAGGAGAAAGAGATCAGGGACTTGTGGGGAAAATGCAAGCTGAGAATGAAAGGAGAGATTCTATGAATACAGGAAAACAAACATAGCCAGGTTTGAACTCTAATATTTAAAGCCTGCTAAAGGCCAGTGACAGATGACACCAGGATGAGAGAAGAGCTGAGGGTGAGAAGGTTCTCGGCTGACTGTTAAATAGATGTAGCTCACTGATGAGTGTGCCCATGTGGGATTTTAATTACTCAGACATCTGTTTAGTGAAGTGTATACTAAATAGTGATCAAATACAGAGATCAAATTATGTGGGGAGGAGAGTGGAGATGACATTCATGACTCAGAAAGGAGAGCTATCAGCCAGGAGAAAATCAATCCTGGCTTTACATCTCACCAACAGAGAAGCAATTATTTTAGATGTGGGGCTAGTTAGCTTCCTAGGTCATGAATTTAATTAAATAACCTTCAGAAAACAGGACAAACCACTGTATTTAATTGTCAGTAAGACACGCTACAAATTAATGATCCAAATTCCTCCTCTTCTCTCCTTACAGTTGTCAGTGACAAAACAAGGTAAAAGAAACTAATAGTTGATGTAACAACATGGATGGATTTGGGAAGGAATTATGCTACATGAACTAAGTCAGACAAAGACAAATACTGTATGATCTCACTTGTATGTGGAATATAAAAAATACAAAAATGAATATGATAAAACAGAAACAGACACAGATACCATGGTTACCAGTGGGAAGAGGGAAAGGGGAAAGGGCAAGTTAGGAGTAGGGAATTAAGAGGCACAAATTACTATGTATAAAAGGATACATTAAACAGCACAGGGAATACAGCTAGTATTTTATAATAACTTTAAATGCAGTATAAATTATTGAATCACCGTGTTGTACACCTGAAGCTATTATAACATTGCAAATCAACTATACAATTAAAAAAATAATTAAACTAAAGCCAGTTTGATCCTTAAAAAAAGTCCAAAATGCCTTAACCAATGGGTAAATGCAATAGTTATAATTAAGACAGTTATTTAATCCTTTTAATCTCTGAAATAGAAGAGCTACAAATCTATTTTTTCTACACAGTGAACTTTGTAGCAAAATAAAACATAGTATACACAAACCTCACCATTTGCTAGCACCTAACTTAATCAAAGTTAGATGACTGGAAAACACAACAAATCTTTCATGCTTTCAAGGTCAGTTTCTAAATTTGACATCTTAGACTGGAGTTGGCCTTACCCAGGAATTTAAGGTCAGGGTTTATGAATTTAAGGAAAGAGTTGGAGACCTGAAAATACAACAGAAAAATCCTTCATTCTTTCAAGGTTAGTTTCTAAACTTGACATCTTGAATTGGAGATGGCCTTACCCAGGAATTTAAGGTCAGAGTTTATGTTAAGCAGGACCTCAAATCAAGTTTAGAAACAAGCAAATCTTTAATCCTGTATTTAAGGGGAGAGTTTGAGAGGAAAGGTCAGAAAAACAGATCAACCTCCTGTTGTAAATATGAGGTTGTCATTTGTTTTTACATACTGCATGAAATATGCCTGTTTGGTGTTCAGTGTCTTCTATCTATTTTAATCCCCGTGTCTGGGCAAATGTGTTTATATTAGAAAACTCCATGAGGGCAGGAAATTTAGCTTTTCTTTATCATAAATCATCTGATTTAACTCCACTTATCTAAGAGTGTGGAGCCTGGTGTGCCCAATTGCTGGCCAAAAAGTATACTCATTGACTGACAGATTGTCCATAAATCACATATTGGTTTGTAAAGAATGGAATAGTTGACAAAATTGTTTTATGCATCAATGCAAGCTATCTTCATAAGCATCTTATGAGTCAGCTGAACAAGTATTATCAGTCTTACTAATTGACAGACATGACTAGAACCCAAATGTTAATCTCCTTTCAGGCATCACTGATACGTATGCACCTATTTCTGCAACAGGTGACTGAATGAATAAAGTTCAATCAATAGTAAGATTCAAACACTCTGTTCCCGAAGCCCTACAAATAAATTGCTGTTCGTCTAAGTTAAATGAGATATCCTAAGGACAGGCAAATTTCAAATAAACTTCAGGGGCCAAGGACGGGAAATAGTAAGACAGGGTTTGCTCAGGCCAGAGGATTGGAATTGACAAAATTCAAACCAGGGGTGAAAATAACAAAGAATAGAGGACAAATGCTATTTTTCTTCTAGTATAAATAGAAAAAAAAATTTTAATCTCTTAATAGACTTTTCAAAGAATAAAGAAAGCTTCATTTTGCTTTAAGCCAAGAAACATTTCATAGCATACATTTTCCAAATTGCATATGATTACCCTGAAGCACCCATTCAAACTCCATTAAGTGTTTTGTTTTCCTTAGTTTAAAACTATTTGGTAAGTATGAAATGATGTAAGAAGTGAAATTTTTCAAACATAAAATATAATAGCAAGAAATACATAATGAGAATTTCACCATTCCCATAACATTTGCTAGACTGATACAAGGCAAAAAGAAATGGGATTGTCTTGGGTATGAAGAAATGTTAAAAGATACAACAAAGCTACATATTATTGGAAAATGATGACAGAGATTAATCTAGAAAATATCAAAAATAAATGGATAGGTTTCTTTTGAGAGGGAAAAAAGGAGTCCAATTAGGAAACCTGAAGGCTAACCTGATTGGAAACTATGTCCAAGGGGCTCTCTGGTTATCACTTACTTGCTATTCAGGCCTCCAGGGTAGATCACTGTCAGGTATGTCCCTTTAAATTAAGAAAAAAAAGACACACATGCCAACCAACCAAGACTCCTGAATCCAATCATATATTCCCCAAGGTTAGAAACACCACTCAGGAAAAATAAAAAGGACAATCAGTTCAGTTCAGTCACTCAGTCATATCCGACTCTTTGCGACTCCATGAATCACAGCATGCCAGGCCTCCTGTCCATCACCAACTTCCAGAGTTTACTCAAACTCATGTGCACCAAGTCGGTGATGCCATCCATCTTATCCTCTGTCGTCCCCTTCTCCTGTCCACAATCCCTCCCAGCATCAGGGTCTTTTCCAATGAGTCAATATTTCGCATGAGGTGGCCTAAGTATTGGAGTTTCAGCCTCAGCATCAGTCCTTCCAGTGAACACCCAGGACTGATCTCCTTTAGGATGGATTGGTTGGATCTCCTTGCAGTCCAAGGGACTCTCAAGAGTCTTCTCCAACACCACTGTTCAAAAGCATCAATTCTTCCGGAGCTCAGCTTTCTTTACAGTCCAACTCTCACATCCATACATGACCACTGGAAAAACCATAGCCTTGACTAGATGGACATTTGTTGGCAAAGTAATATCTCTGCTTTTTAATATGCTATCTAGGTTGGTCATAACTTTCCTTGCAAGGAGTAAGCATTTTTTAATTTCATGGCTGCAATCACCATCTGCAGTGATTTTGGAGCCCAAAAAATAAAGTCTGACACTGTTTCCACTGTTGCCCCATCTATTTGCCATGAAGTGATGGGACCAGATGCCATGATCTTAGTTTTCTGAATGTTGAGCTTTAAGCCAACTTTTTCACTCTCCTCTTTTACTTTCATCAAGAGGCTTTTTAGTTCCTCTTCACTTTCTGCCATAAGGGTGGTGTCATCTGCATATCTGAGGTTATTATATTTCTCCCGGCAATCTTGATTCCAGCTTGTGCTTCTTCCAGCCCAGCGTTTAATACTAATGCTTTTTTTTATTTAAAGTTTTATCACAACTCCCTCTTATCTTCCTTTCAGCTCCATTTGTGAAAATGCATGTAAAGTTTGAGTCGAATGGTATCCTTTTCAAATTTTTCCTTAAATCCCTGAAAATCTGACTTTTGAAACTTGGGAATGTGAAACTAGGACAAGGGAATACTGAGGACCCACTTTACTTGCTTGCTTCAATCGCAGGCCTAGACTAAGAAGAAACCTTTCAATGAAAATGAGAGGGAAGTCTGCAATAGTATAATGCTTAATATTGACTTCTACCCTGTCCTGCCCCAGGAAAGGTAAGGAACAGTTTAGGGAAGAGTAAGATGAGAGGTAGAAAACTTAGGAGGAAGAGGAAACTTCCTAAATTCTTAGGAAAACCTGCCAGGTTACCCATAGAGTTCATGTGTTCAGACAATGCATTTGTGTAACTAGCACCTGCATCTTCAAATGCCTTGCACTTTGTCATCTGTGTCCTCTAGCAACTACTTCCCTTGGATATCTTTAGACTTTCCACGGCCAGTCTTCCTTGCCTGTGCCCATGAGGAATTGGCAAATTAATTAAGAGTTTCTGAACACTATCTTTTGTGTATATCTAGTTAGAAGTGTGTGCATGTGTGGTCTTTAATGGAACAATAACAAATCTGTGAAGACCCTTTATTGTTTTTTTAAATTTGCCTTTCCAACAGATCCTATGCAAAGGATCATGACTAGTTCCTCATACATTCAAACCACTAGTTTTTTAAAGTGTTAACATAAATTTAGAAATATTATCCAAAAGTATTTCACATTGACTAAATTAGTATGTATTTAGCTCAAATACTTAAGAGCTTTAACAAATATCATTCACAAATACTCTGCTGTCAATTTGAGCATAAAAATGTAACTTTGCTCAGTTAGTAAGTGGTTGATAGCTGTCCACTCTCTGCAGAAGTGTTTCTGAATATCCAGGGGAATAATACCTGAAAAAGAAAATTTTCTATTAGATCTTTGTGAAAAGATTTAGCACAGTAGGCACAAAAGATTCAATGTAAGATACTTATCTGAAATAATTCTTTGAATGAAATCTCTAATACACCAACCAATTATACTGCAGGAATGCTTTGTGTATGAGGTTAGAAACGATCAAGGAAGAGCACCAGTTCACAAGACTGTACCAGAAACACAGCAAAACATTTAAGAAGTATCAGTGCAATGGCAAAGAAAGGGTATTTTCAAAGTAGCCAAAGTATTGGATCTTCAGCATCAGTCCTTCCAATGAATATTCAGATTGATTTCCTTACGGCTGACTAGTTTCATCTCCTTGCAGTCCAAGGGATTCTCAAGAGTCTTCTCCAACACCACAGTTCAAAAGCATCAATTCTTCAGCATTCAGTTTTCTTTATGGTCCAACTCTTACATCCATACATGACCACTTGGAAAACCATAGCTTTGACTAGATGGACCTTTGTCAGCAAAGTGATGTCTCTGCTTTTTAATATGCTGTCTAGGTTGGTATTCATAGCTTTTTCTTCCAAGCACCTTTTTAATTTCATGGCTGCAGTCACCATCTGCAGTGATTTTGGAGCCCAAGAAAATTAAAGTCTGCCACAGTTTCCATTGTCTCCCCATCTTTTTGCCATGAAATGATGGGACCGGATGCCATGATCTTCATTTTTTGAATGTTGAGTTTTAAGCCAGCTTTATCACTCTCCTCTTTCACTTTCATCAAGAGGCTCTTTAGCTCCTCTTTGCCTTCTGCTATAAAGGTGGTGTCATCTGCATGTCTGAGCTTATTGATATTTCTCTCAGCAGTCTTGATTACAGCTTGTGCTTCATCCAGCCCAGCATTTCGCATGATGTACTCTGTATATAAGTTAATAAGCAGGGTGACAATGTACAGCCTTGATGTACTCCTTTCCCAATTTGAAATCAGTCTGTTGTTCTATGTACAGCTCTAACTGTTGCTCCTTGACCTGCATACAGATTTCTCAGGAGGCACATGGATCACAGCCTTGTCTAACTCAATGAAACTATGAGCCATGCCATGTAGGGTCACCCAAGACAGACAGGTCATGGTGGAGAGTTCTGACAAAACGCGGTCTACTAGAGAAGGGAATGGCAAAGCACTTCACTATTCTTGTCTTGAGAACCCCATGAACAGTATGAAAAGGCAAAAAGATATGACATTGAAAAAGATGAACTCCTCAGGTCAGTAGGTACCCAATATGCTACTGGAGAAGAGTGGTGAAGTAACTCCAGAAAGAAGAAGAGATGGAGCCAAAGCAAAAACAACATCCAGTTGTGGATGTGACTGGTGGTGGAAGTAAAGTTCAATGCTGTAAGGAACAATACTGCATAGGAACTGGAAAGTTAGGTCCATGAATCAAGGTAAATTGGAAATGGTCAAAGAGGAGATGGCTATTTTAGGAAACAGTGAACTAAAATGGACCAGAATGGGTGAATTTAATTCAGATGACCCTTATATCTACTACTGCGGGCAAGAAACCCTTAGATGAAATGGAGTAGCCCTCATAGTCAACAAAAGAGTCCAAAATGCAGTACTTGAGTGCAGTCTTCAAAATGACAGAACGATCTCTGTTCCTTTCCAAGGCAAACCATTCAATATCACAGTAATCCAAGTCTATGCTCCAACCACTAATGCCAAGAAGCTGAAGTCAAAGAGTTCTATGATGACCTACAAGACCTTCTAGAACTAACACCAAAAAAGATGTCATTTTCATCATAGGAAACTGGAATACAAAAGTAAGTAGGTCAAGAAATACTTGGAGTAACAGGCAAGTTTGGCCTTGGAGTACAAAATGAAGCAGGGCAAAGGTTAATAGACTTTTGCCAAGAGAACACGCTGGTCATACGAAACACCCTCTTCCAACAACACAAGAGATGACTCTACCCATGAATGACACCAGATGGTTAATACTGAAATCAGATTGATTATATTCTTTGCAGCCAAAGATGAAGAAGCTCTATACAGTCAGCAAAAACAAGACCGGGAGCTGACTGTGGCTCAGATCATAAACTCCTTATTGCCAAATTCAGACTTAAATTGAAGAAAGTAGGAAAAACCACTGGACCATTCAGGTATGACCTAAATCAAACCCCTTATGATTATACAGTGGAAGTGACAAATAGATTCAGGGAATTAGATCTGATAGGCAGAGTGCCTGAAGAACTATGTACAGAGATTCATGACATTGTACAGGAGGTGGTGATCAAAAGCATCCCCAAGAAAAAGAAATGCAAAAAGGCAAAATGGTTGTCTGAGGAGGCCTTACAAATTGCTGAGAAAAGAAGAGAAGCTAAAGGCAAAGGAGAAAAGGAAAGATATAACCATCTGAATGCAGACTTCCAAAGAATAGCAAGGAGAAACACAAAAACCTTCCTAAGTGATCAATGCAAAGAAATAGAGGGAAACGATAGAATGGGAAAGACTAGAGATTTCTTCAAAAAAAACTAGAGATACCAAGGGAACATTTCATGCAAAGATGGGCCTAATAAAGGACAGAAATGGTATGGACCTAACAGAAGCAGAAGATAATTAAGAAGAGGTGGCAAGAATACACAAAAGAACTATACAAAAAAGATCTTAACAACCCAGATAACCACAATAGTGTGATCACTCACCTGGAGCCAGACATCCTGGAATGCGAAGTCAAATGAGGGCCTTAGGAAGCATCACTATGAACAAAGCTAGTGGAAGTGATGGAATTCCAGTAGAGCTATTTCAAATCCTAAAAGATGATGCTGTGAATGTGTTGCACTCAATATGCCAGCAAATTTGGAAAACTCAGCAGTGGCCACAGGACTGGAAAAGGTCAGTTCTCATTCCAATCCCAAAGAAAAAGAAATGCCAAAGAATGTTCAAACCACCGCACAATTGCACTCATCTCACATGCCAGCCAAGTAATGCTTAAAATTCTCCAAGCCAGGCTTCAATGGTACATGAACTGAGAACTTCCAGATATTCAAGCTGGATTTAGAAAAGGCAGAGGGACCAGAGATCAAATTGCCAACATACATTGGATCATCAAAAAAGAGAATTCCAGAAAAGCGTCTACTTCTGCTTTATTGACTACACCAAAGTCTTTGTGTGGATCACAACAATAAATATATGATACAATAAATGGATAAAAAAAAGCTAGCAAGTGTAATTTAAAATTTTCTAAAGCACTTGGAATAATTAAACCTCCTAAGATGTTTTCTCCAGATAAAACCTAACCTTCAAGACTTACTTTATCCTTTGTTAATTATCTTTCTCTCTTCTCAGGTGCTTGACTTAAAAACTCATAATTTATGTTACATTAATTTCTTGAACATTTTGTCAAGTTACTGTGGATAGAAGAGCCGTGTTTTCTCAACAGTGTGCTTACAAGTAGTCACGGATAAACATGTACATACATGCATACATAAAGAGCTACATTAAAGAATGTCTCTCCACCAAAGGCTTGTGTGAGTGCCAGTCGCTCAGTTGTATCCAACTCTTTGCAACCCCACGGACTTTAGCCTGCCAGGCTCCTCTGTCTGCTATACAGCAAAGTGACTCAGTTATATACATATAGGCGTTCTTCTTTTTATATTCTTTTTCATTATGGTTTGTCAAAGGACATTGAATATACTTCCCTGTGCTATACAGTAGGACCTTGTTGTTTAAACATCCCATATAATAGTTTATGTCTACTAATTCCACCTCCCAGTCTTTCCCCACTCTTGGCAACCCAAGTCTGTACTCTATGAATGTGAGTCTATTCCTGTTTTATAGATAGGTTCATCTGTGACATATTTTAGATTCCACATATAAGTGATATCTTATAGTATTTGTCTTTCTGATTTACTTCACTTATTATGATAATCTCTAGTTGCATCCATGTTGCTGCAAACAGCAATATTTCATTCTTTTTTATGGCTGAGTAGAAAAACATCTACTTCTGCTTTATTGACTACACCAAAGCCTTTGACTGTGTGGATCACAACAAACTATGGAAAATTCTTCAACAGATGGGAATACCAAACCACCTTACTTGCCTCCTGAGAAATTTGTATGCAGGTCAAGAAGCAACAGTTACAACCAGACACAGAACAATGGACTGGTTCCAAATTGGGAAAGGAGTACGTCAAGGCTGTATACTGTCACCCTGCTTATTTAACTTATATGCAGAGTACATCATGTGAAATGCTAGGTTGGATGAAGCACAAGCTGTAATCAAGACTGCTGAGAGAAATATCAATAGCCTCAGACATGCAGATGACACCACCCTTATAGCAGAAGGCAAAGAGGAACTAAAGAGCCTCTTGATGAAAGTGAAAGAGGAGAGTGATAAAGCTGGCTTAAAACTCAACATTCAAAAAATGAAGATCATGGCATCCGGTCCCATCACTTCATGGCAAACAGATAGGGAGACAATGGAAACTGTGGCAGACTTTAATTTTCTTGGGCTCCAAAATCACTGCAGATGGTGACTGCAGCCATGAAATTAAAAAGGTGCTTGGAAGAAAAGCTATGAATACCAACCTAGACAGCATATTAAAAAGCAGAGACATCACTTTGCTGACAAAGGTCCATCTAGTCAAAGCTATGGTTTTCCAGTAGCCATGTATGGATGTGAGAGTTGGACCATAAAGAAAACTGAATGCTGAAGAATTGATGCTTTTGAACTGTGGTGTTGGAGAAGACTCTTGAGAGTCCCTTGGACTGCAAGGAGATCCAACCAGTCAATCCTAAGGAAATCAATCCTGAATATTCATTGGAAGGACTGATGTTGAAGCTGAAACTCCAATACTTTGGCCACCTGATGCAAAGAACTGACTCATTGGAAAAGACCCTGACGCTGGGAAAGATTGAAGAAAGGAGGAGAAGGGGACGACAGAGGATGGTTGGATGGCATCACCAACTCGATGGACATGAGTTTGAGCAAGCTCCAGAAATTGGTGAGGACAGGGAAGCCTGGCATCCTGCAGTCCATGGGGTTGCAAAGAGTAGGACATGACTGAGTGACTGAACTGAACTGAGTATTCCATCAACATCTCCTTTCTATCTGTAATAGCAGTAATTTGTAATTTGTAATAATAGTCTCATTGATATGAATGTGAGCATAAGGCAGAGAAATAATATGCAGGGAACTATGAAAATCAAACACTTTCTATTAACAGTTGATAATTTACTTTGAACTCTGTTTTGGGGTACTCTTTAGTAAAGCACGTATTAAATTAGTACAGAAATGTCTCAAATGACATTTCAGTTTCATTTGGAAAAGTATGTGTCAATCAGAACATCATTTAATTTGAAGGATAAAAGAGATGAGGGAGAAGCAGAAGTATATTTCGGTCTTCTGTGCTATTTCAAAGTCCACATTTTCACACTGTGGATATAAAAATCTCAATTTGAGAATAGAAAAACAGAATAACATTGACCTTCCCAAAGTCCATTTTTCCTACCTTACTATTTCTTCTGGGTAACAGTTGTTAATGCTGTTGATATATTCTTGAAGGAGAGATCCAGGTTCTGCTTTTATCTCTTGCACCTTTTTAAGTCCACCACTTGTTACAAAAAGTCGTCGAGCTTTGCTATCATGTGGCAGCACCTTGAAAAGTGAAGCACATAAAAGTGTCAGCTTTTCTTTACTAAGCTGGATTTCTACTCTTGAAAAGCAGTAATATATGAGGAAATGAAAAAGAGAATTTATGTCTAATATACCTGGAACATAATGAGCCTAAATTTGCAAATGATTCCAAGAAAAATGCAGCCTTTTTGGAAATGTATCAACTTGGTATGCTGTGGAGATGGAATAAAGCCAATGAACAGAAGCAAGGGTAATAGGGATCCAACCATATAGGTATGATATACAACAGTGGCCGTTCTTTGCTTACAGCCATTCAAGGTCTCTCCAAAGTTAAAGGCAAGATCCTTAACAAGGCGCAGAGGGTCTTCTGTGACTCAGGTCCTAAATACCTCTCCAAAGTCCTTCCATACCAACCTCTACACTAAATTGTGTTTCAATAACCTCAAAGGTTGCGTCTGAAGCATGTTTTGCTTTGCCTATGCTGCTTCCTCCTCTTCGAAATCCCTTCTGCCCTCCACACACTTCTCCCATTACTTGGGGGTAACTTCCTTTAAGAAACTTTCTCTGGGACACCCCTACTCTCTTTCCCAGGCTGAGCTGGGTACATTTCTTCTCTCAAAGCATTCTGTTAGACCCCTTTCAGTGCACTTGCCACATAATAGTTTAACTATCAGGGACTTCCCTGGTGGTTCAGGGGTTACTAAGACTCTGTACTTCCATTGCAGAGGGCACAGGTTCCATCCCTGACAGGAAACTAAGATCCCACAAGCTATTAAAAATTTTTAAAGTTTTTCATGAAGTCTAGCACATTAAAGTGTTTTCTGATTGTTTCATCCAGTCCCCTAGCTCAATTATAAAGTTCTTTGAAAAAGAACTTGGTCTTAACTATTTTTTGTCTATCCCTTAATGCTTAACATGTAGACATTTAACAAAACTAAAACTACAAAGGGATTTTGCTATTAGAATGATAATACACATCAACTGGACAATAAAAGATGACACTAAGTGTGCATGTTTCTAAAAAATGGAAATGCCTATAGGCTTTAAATATTTTGTTTGGCCTGGAGAGTTTTTATTACCTCCTATCTTTTAAATTAATATCTTTTTATCTTCTGCCTTGCTTTCCTCTCTCTTTTCTAGTGCTCTGGATCCTTAGATTAAGCAAAGGTAAAATTCAACCTGAAGCAAATATTCCTAAAGGCACATTTATAAGAGTATGTGGTATGCGGTATTGTGTTGTTTTTTGTTTTTTATCTTAGCTAACTTCCACAAATCCCACTGACTTACTTTAAAAGTGACTTATTTTGAACTCAGTTCAGGTTAGTGTTTGTTTTCACAGCAAGTTCAATAAAACTAGAATATCTCATTCCTGGTAGCCTAAAAGATTAGACTATGAAATGAAACTTTCAGAAATAATGTCAGCTACTCACAAGAAGTGATGACTGTAGATGATCCACTCGTCCCCTTACACCTTCTTCCCTCTTAGCTGATCAAATTAGCTGGTTGCTTTCTTACTTAGCATCCAGAAAACAAAGGTTGATTTTTTTATTCTTTTTTTAAAAAATGTATTTATTTGACTGCACCAGGTCTTAGTTGCAACACGTGGGATCTTTGATGCATCATACAGGATCTAATTCCCCAACCATGGATTAAACCTGGGCCCCCTGCACTGGGAGCACAGAGTCTTAGCCACAGGACCACAGGGAAGTCCGCTTATTATTTTCTTAGAAGGAAGAAGACAGAGCACAGGTGTTTGATACACAGAGCTGTATCCTGAGGGGGCTTCAGCAACGTAAAACCTACCATCCAATGACTATGGTGCTTAAGGGGCAGCAAGATGTTGGAGATCACAGAAATGAGTCAAAGACAGTACGATCTTTCAGAGGAATACCTAAAACTAGACCTATTCAGCTGTAGGGCCCAGCTTAAACATTTTAACAACATACAGTTTTTGTTTAGTATTTGTAGAAATATAGTACACAACAGTAGTACCTCCTTCATACAGCCTTATAACTGACGCTTCAAGCAAATTTGGCCCCCATTCATTTTTATTAATTTTTTAAAATCAGCCTTTAGCACTTTCATGTTTTATTTCTCAAAAACAACTTTTTAGGGTTTTGTGGGGTATTTTTTTTGAGTGCCTGGGATTAGGCTAAACTCTATACGTATAACAACTCATTAATCTTTACAATGACCCTATAAAACAGGTTCTCTTATTAGCCCCAGTCTATGGGTAATTACGCTAAGGTTTAGAGAGGTCAAGACGTCGTTAAAGGTATTGCTGCTAGTAGAAACCCAGGCAACCCAGCTCCAGAGCCTGAGCTCACAGCCACACTGAGATACAAATTTCAAAGACCTTATTTTCTTAAATTCAACCTGAACACAACCTGACCACTTCTTGATGACTTAGGGTCCCCCTCCTGGCCATCCATGGCTGTGGGAACACACACAGTCTCTCTTGGCCTCAGCTGTCAGGAGTCAGTTCCTCTGGCTGGACCCCATCCAGCAGCTTGACCTTTCCACCTTACTATCTTGAGTCTGCAGTGAGCTAAGAAACATGATAGCCATGCTGGTTAAAGAGTGGTTACCAAATAAGCCAATACATTCCAAATGATTGTCTGGAAGCATCTCCGGTAAGTGCATGGATTTCACAGAAAATACTGTGGGGATCTTTGCAGTTGTTTCCAGCTGAGTGAGACTAAGAGTTACCAGGAAAACTACCAAAGGGTTATGAAGTTTTCACATGTTGACTCTTTTACTCTCCAAGAATATAAAAAAGACAGGACAGAGGCTGTGAGGAAGCATGATGAAGAAGAAAGTGTGAATTAGTTATGTGTGAATTTTATTAACTTATGTGAATTTTATTAACCTATATTACCCTCCCTGTCGATATGATCAGTAAAATCAAATAGTAAAACCCTGCCCCCATCTTACAGAAGAAAACACTGACCCAACAAAAAAATGCAAGTTAATACCTCGTTTTAATTCTCTTTCCCCACTTCCAGGCTAAGAGAGCATGTCTTACCTTACTGAACTGTCCAACCACGTGCTTCAGAATATTGGGAGGAGCATCATACAGAAATGGTTCAAGAGCTGGTAAATAGGTGCATTTTTGTAAGATATTCTTTATGGCTTTTTTACTCTATTGAAATACAAAGCAAAATACACACCAAAGTAAGTAATCAATGAAAGCCTGACAGAAAGTCACATCTTGTGTTCTGGAATTTGAAAACGAAGAGCTTCATAATGAACCTAAAAGCTGTTGGTGACAAAGTCTACTAATGTGCTAGTGGAGATCACATTCACTGTACCACACAGCCTTACCCCAATCCTAACAGTTCCAAGTTGGTGACAGACTGTCAAGTTATTAATCAAGAACTCTAATGACAGTAGGAATCCACTGAGCTTTACTATCCTTCATCAAGAAATATACTTGATTTTTGACTATAAACTTCTATATCAGGATGTATATCATTAATCATAATCAGTTGAATTATCCAGCATGAAACGAATATTAGTATATTAGTTAGGATTTTGTTTAGTTGTCAATATCTGGGCTTGAGATTATTTAACAACACTACTGAGATATAATTTACATACCATAAATTCACTCATTTTAAGTGCACGGTTCAATGGATTTTTAGTAAATTTACAGATTTGGGCAACCATCACCACAATCTAATTTTAGAACATTTTCATCATCCCAAACAACCCCATGCCCATTTATAGTTATTCCATATTCCCTCTTCCACTTACCCCTACCAACCCCAGACAACTACTAATCTACTTCCTTTCTCTATAAATTTTACTTTTCTGGACCATCCGTATAAATGAAATCATAATATGTTAACTTTTGGTTCTGGCCTCATTTGCTAAGTATAATGTTTTTGAGGTTCATCCATGTTATAGCACATATCAGTGCTTCACTCCTTTCATCGTCAAATAGTATTCCATTACAGGGATTTATCACATTTTGTTTATCCATTCACCAGTTGATGGACATTTGGGTTAATTCCACTTTGGGCTAATATGAATAATGCTACTATGAAGATTCACAAGCAAATTTTTTCACTTGGGAAAATACTGAAGAGTAGAGTTATTGGGTGATAATTGTAAATTTATGTTTAATATTTTGAGAAACTACCAAACTATTTTTCAACATGACTGCAACATTTTACATTCTCACCAGTATTGTAGGAAGGTTCAATTCTCCATAGGATAATCAACACTTGTTATTTTCTGTCTTATTAATTATAACCATTCTTGTGGGTGTAAAGTAACATCTCATTATGGTTTTGATTTGTGTTTCTCTAATGATGTTGAGACTCTTTCCATGTGCTGATTGGTCATTTGTCACTGAAATGTCTATTCATTTTTGCCCATTGCTTAGTGAGGTTATGTATCTTCTTATTACTGAGTTGTAAGAGCTCTTTATATATTTTGAATACAAGTCCTTGCTTGAATATATGATTTGCGAGTAATTTTTCAGTCTGTGGCTTGTCTTTTCATTTTTTCAGTAATGTCTTCTGAGGCATACAAGTTTTTCATCTTGATGGAATCCAATTTATCAATGTTTTCTTTTATTACTTGTGCTTTAAGTGTCATTTTTAAGAAATCAATGCCTATTCCAAGGCTAAAAATACTTACTCCTATGTTTTCTTCCAAGAGTTTTATAATCTTAATTCTTACATTTAGATCTATCAGTATTATTCATTTTTAGTTAATTCTAGTGTATGGTATGAGATAAGGATCCAAATTAATATTTTTGTCTGAAGGTATAATAATTGTCCTAGTACCATTTGCTGAAAAGACTATCTTTTAACATTAAATTGCCTTGGCACCTTTGTGAGAAATCAGTTGATGATAAAGGGTCCATTTCAGATTTTTCATTCGATTACTACATTGACATATATACAGTCTTTCTGTAAGCATCTTGTTTGTGTAGCTTTATAGTAAGTTTTGAAATTGGGCAGTGTAAGTCTTTCTTTTTCAAGATTGTTTTGGCAAGTTCAAGTCCTTTGCATTTCTATATGAATCTCAGGATCAGCTTCTCAAGTTTTTTGAGGAAAAAAGACACTGGGATTTTGACAGGGATTGTATTGAAAATATAGATCATTTTTAACAATATTGAATCGCCATTTTAACAATATCAAACCTTCCGATCTGTGAACATGGAATGTCTCTTCATTTATTCAGATCTTCTTTAATTTTTTTCAGCAATGTTTTATAGTTTTCAGTGTACAAGTCTTATACTTCTTTTGTTAAATTTATTCCTAAATATTTTATTCTTTTGATGCTATTATAAATGAAACTATTTTCTTAATTTCATATTTGAATTACTCACTACTAGAATATGGAAATACAGTTGGTTTTTACATATTTATCTTCTTCCCAGTGATTTTGTTGAACTCTTACTAGTTAGTATTAGTGAATGTGTTTGTGTGTATTTCTTAGGATTTTCTACATACAAGATCATGTTATATGTTGGGTTTAAAATGTATAAGACTTTGGAAAATATGACTTGTATTTGGTGACTTATGGCTGTGAGTGAAATAAAATTGCTCCTATAATTTTATTCTGTGACTTGTACAGAAATTACGTGGGGTCAACAAATCCTTTTCTTTACCTAGGTCAGAAAATCAAGTCATGTGTTACTTCAAAATAATGAATAAGAGATTATGAATTTTGCTAAATGTCACAGCATTTAGTAGATAGTGTTTATCTTATAACGTTACATGATGATGTTAGGGAAGGAATCATGGACTATCAATGTAGGGCAACTTGGGTTTGAGCCTGGTTTTCCTACAAACTAGTGGAGAATCTACAATCTACATTCATTAATTTTTCTGTCATTTCTAAAAACTGACTCTAGCCACACTGATCAAAGCTCTTGTAGAAACCACAATAAGTGATTAGCAATACTACCCTTTTTTTCCTATTAATGATACACATAAGAATAGTAATTAGCAAAACAAAATTGTCAATTCTAGACAAACACTTGATGCCACTTTGTTTTTCACAGAAAAAGAAAGGAGTAACCAAAAATTATTCATCGTTGCTTTCATTGTTGAAAATGAACGATCTTTCTTGAAAACTGCTTAAAATGAAAAATGCTTCTTTATTCAAAAGTTAATTTTATTCTGAAAGTATTCTGACCAAAGAGCTACAGTTATTTAAATGAGGGGGTTACACAGGAGTAAATCTTCTTGACTCTGTGCTAGGAAAATTCTTCTCACATATAGCTCCAAAAGCACAGGAGCAAAAAAAAAAAAAAAGATAAACTGAATCTCCTTAAAATTTTTTAGAGACTTGCTGTAAACAATACTATCAATAACGTGGTAAAACAACCCACAGAAAAGGAAAAAAATATTTGTAAGTCATACATCTGATAAGGACTTGTATCCAGAAGATGTAAAGAATCCTTAAATTCTCAATAATAGAAACATAAATAGCCCAATTTTAAAATGGGCCAAAGGTCTGATTAGACATTTCTCCAAAGAAGATATACAAATGGCCAATAAGCACAAGAAAAAAAATTTCAGCATCTTTAGCCATCAGGGAAATGCAGATCAAAACCACAATGAGATATGAATTCATATCCACTAGGATGGCTACAATTAAAAACAAAGACAGTAACGAGTAATGGCAATGATATTGAAAATTAGAACCCTCATACATTGCTGGTGGGAATCAAAATGGTATAACTACATTGGAAAACAGTTTGACAGTTCTTCAAAATGTTAAAAAGAGTTATCATATGACCTCGCAAGTCCATTCCTAGGTATATACCCAAGAGAAATGAAAACACACATCCACACAAAAACTTGTACAGTTATGTTCACAGTGGCATTGTTCACGATGGTCAAGGAGTAGAAACAACCCAAGGTCCAAGCAATGAATAGAAAAGCAAAATGTGGTATATCAATATAATGGAATATTATTTGGTAATTAAAAGGAACAAAATATTGATATATGCTACAACATGGATGAACCCTGAAACAAGAAGCCAGGCACAAAAGGCCACATATATTGTATCGTACTGTTTAAATGAAATGTCCAGAAGAGGCAAATCCTCAAAGACAGATAGTAAAATAATGGTTGCCTGGGGCTAGACAGGGAGGACATGGAGTGACAGCTAATGGGAAAATAAAATGTTCTAAAATTAGACTGTGGCGATGGTAGCACCTGTGAATCTTCACTAAACCATTGAATTGTATAGTTTAAAATGGGTAAATTATATGGAATACAAGTTATATTTCAATAAAGCTGCTAAAAACAAAGGGGAACAACCAAGACAATTAGAATGTAATATTTAAATAATTATGTTAGAAATAGTCTTAAAACTATTTGAATAGCTTTATAACCATTCAAATACCAAACTAATTCCACCTAATATCTCTGAATCAAAACAAATGAAAATACAACTGCCTGAATATTTTCAAAATATATGTAGGTAAGATGATTATATAAAAGATACATATTTTTTTCAGTTTTCATAAGGCATTTGAAATTACATAGGTACAGGCAGATAGTAAGACCATATAAAAATGTGCAAGAAATTCCAAGGGGCTGCTCCTGGGCTCTCCTGGATCAGAACCAATTAGAGAATGCTTACAGAAGCTTGCATGTCTTTGGGACAAAAGTAACTTCAACATGGCCTTATAATTTGAAAGCTGCTACAGAATAACAAATGAGAAACACCATTAGACAGTTCCTAAAGTGCTTGGATACTTTTCCCTTTTGAGATAGTGTCAAATCAAAGGGTTTGGACTTTTACTCTAAAGCCTTTAAAACAACTGATAGAGTCCAAGAGACCTTGGAGAAGAAAAAAAAGAAAGGAATGATTAAGTCCCTACAATAAGAAAACATTTGTATGGATTTAAAGCCTTGGAAAGATTGATGACAGGATAATGATTGATAAATCACTTTTAATTTAATACCCACTGTATTTCCTGAAAATAAATATTGTATCAAATAAAGGTAGAAGGAATCTTCTATTAGTAAAACCACCTTTGTTAAACTAATATACAGTAAAAATTACCTGACTTCAAAAAGTAATCAACCGTTTTTACTCCAATGATATTTATACAATATAGCATCATAACATTCATTAAAAATCAAGTTATATAAACTTGGTAGCATGTAAATAGTATATAGCGCTCCCTAAGAGACTATTTGCAAGGGTTTCTCAAACTATAATTACTATCTACTCTGCTATTAATTATTCATGCTGGAGCTGATGTATTCTTTTATTTCCCTGGATCACTAGAGGTAAGGGTGGGGAGGACGAGAAGTGAGGAGGAGGGAGAAGGAAAGACGAGGAAGTAGGGAAGGGGGAGGGGGAGGGAGAAAGAAAGACAATGATGATAATGGGTTAAAGAAATTTGAGGTAAAAAGAGAATGTCATTCATAGGTTAAAATTACATATACGTAAATAATCTGTATTTAGACAAGTCAAAACTGGAAATGGAGTTGTGTTTTCTCACCAGAAAGTCAAAGAATCACAGAGTTGTTACACAGGAAAAGACCTTAGCACATTATCAGTTTTACCATCTACCATGCTTTGCCAAGGAATAGACTCAACATTGGAGAAGTAATAGAAATCTATTAAATCATTGCTTTGATCTAGAAAGTCTTATAAAAATGGAAATCTTAGAAATCTTAATCTTAGAAATCAACTTCCCTCAATGAGTTTGTAGAGAAAAAACATGTAAACATAATCAAATCAACATAAATTCACTTTTGTAAAATTTATAAATCAAATAAATGACTCACTCGATAGCTTTCAGAGTCCCTCAAACTGTGCAGTTCAAATAGATTTCCTGTCCCATTA
The DNA here is from genome assembly GCF_014754425.2 of Oryx dammah. Lineage (NCBI taxonomy): Eukaryota > Metazoa > Chordata > Mammalia > Artiodactyla > Bovidae > Oryx > Oryx dammah. Next base: position 59,782,509 of record NW_024070194.1, read on the forward strand.
TACTATCTAAAGTTGTTGTAACATGTGTTTTCCTATTTGTTACTTTATTGTTTTCCTTCAAATTTAAGAGTAATTTAACTTAATGTTCATTTTAATTTGAATTATTATCTTTTCTGTGTATTTCCCTCAACTCAAGTTAATTCTGAGAGCTGCTTTCAAGAAGTTAGATGTTTTCCTAATAGGGAGTATGCTGGGAAACATTTTTCTTTCTTTGAAATTCTAAAATTATTTTTAAAACCCATCCTACTTTATATTCATGTTTAATGAACCATTTTAGTAACTTTTTTTCAGAAATCTTCATTTTTTTAATACAAGATTTTAAAATGTTTAATTTGGGGAATCTTATGGTCATTTTCCTTTCAAGGAACAAACATAAGACATAACTAAAAGATCAGACAGACTTGGAGTTAGGAGAGGTCACTCGTCACTCATGCTTCAGGAATGACTTTGGAGAGGCATTCCTTTTACATTTTTTTAGGCTCAATTTTTAATTTAAAATGGACTAAAGTTCTCTCTGGCCAATTTCACTTCCAAAGTCCTATTATTTAACTCCTATTCCACAAGAAAAGTCAATAGAAATGTAGATAGCAACAATCAGACATTTGTTTTACAAAAAACTTTGTACCCATAGAGAACTTCCTTTAAATTTTATCATTGATTTTTAGAGACAAGGGTAATTTGTTTTCAAACCAGTCACCCTCAATTCTTCTGATAAACTTATTTCTTGACTCAGAAAAATAATATTGTTGGACTTCCCTGGTGGTCCAGTCAGTGGTTAAGAAACTGCCCTGCAGTGCAGGAGGCAAAGGTTCCATCCCTGGTCCAGGAAGATAACATATATCTTGGAACAACTAAGCCCATGCACCGCAACTAGTGAGCCCATCAGCTGCAAGTGCTGAAGCCCAAGTGCCCGAGAGCCCACGCGCCACAGCTGGGCTTGCCTCCACCCGCAGCAACTAAAGGAAGTCTGAGAGCAGCAGCAAAGACCAGCACAGACAAAAATCAATCAATCAATCAAGCGTACCAAAAAAAAAAAAAGATATGGTCCGCAATAAAAATTAAAACATTTAAAATTACATATTATGAGTTAAAAATCTAACAAATCTTCATTAAAATGGTGAAGAATTAAGCACTTACTTTCACTTGAAGATCCTCAGAACTTTCGGTTGACATGTACAAAGAGAGCAGGACAGGCAGAGTGTTTGTGACAGCGACGGCCCGTGCGTGCTCAGGAGTGTGTCTCCCAATGTGTCCCAAGGCCCAGGCGGCGGCAGCCTTAATATGGTCTTCTGGTTCTTCTGACAAGCAGAGGGACAACTGGGGCACACCCTGCAGTGTGGATCAAAAGAGCAAGAGTTACGAACCTAGAGCAGGATTAAAGGGTCTTCCATGTCTCTCAGACATTAGAAGAATCATTTCAGTCTTGATCCTTTTTTTCCTTTAAACTGTTCAATAAATGAGCACTTCACAGGGGCCGTCATTTTTCAAGTCAATAAAACGACTAGAACTAATTTACCTTAATTAGCTGTAACAATACAACTAAACTAAGTATTTCTACTAGCGTTTGCTCTCCAAACAGAGGCATTTAACCAAAAAACAGATGCCACAGGCTAGTATTTAGGCAAAGCCAGATACCACTGTGACAAATTAAAAATGCATAGGAGTTTAAAATCATTTGCTTTCCTTCTAAACTAAAAAAGTTAATTTAGAATCTTTTAAAAAATTAACTTTTCACCAAGAGATCCAAAAAAAAAAAAAAAAATACCTACTATAGACCCAAAATCAAATGAATAATATGAGCAAGAAGCCTATTTAAGTAAATTTTAGGTAAAATATATTCACTAAAATCTTTCCTGAGATAGTGAATTTCCATTACTTTTGGTCAACATTTACACAATAGTTTTGCCCAATTTAATCTGACTGAATGTCAAAGAAGGGATGAGTACTTTTATCACACTGATGGCATGTGCTTGTATTTTGTACTTCAATTGTAGCTAAATAAAACAGAATTAACTAAAGGGCCTCAAATGCATCACAGCTTATATACCCAAAGAAGAGTCAAATAACCAAATCAAATTATAATTCATTCTGTATAGGCCTAACTTTCTAACTTGAGACTAAACTAAATTATCTAACGCCAATACTAAATTATCACCTTAAATTCAGTACCACAAAAACCACTATCACATGATCATCCTACCACAAGCAAAGGCCAAATGATCGTCTATAGTTTTTTTCCCTCCATCTTTATATTTCTTTTTTTTTTAATTTTTTGGCCACACCACTCAGCATGTGGGATCTTAGTTCCTCAACCAGGGATCAAATCCAAATCCCCATGCATTGGAAGCAAGGAGGGTTAAACAATGGACCACCATGGAAGTCTCTAAATTTGGCTATTAAGACCAATTTCCAGAAGAGATCTGCCATATTACTTCTTTGACTTCTTTCTTACAACTAAAAATGTGTGTCAGCCCATACAAAAAAAAAAAAAGGTCAGAATCTTTTCTATCTTCAGAATGAGGCAACTTTCCAGAAAGTCCATATATCTGAGACATACCAAGAATGAAGAAGCAGGAGGAAAAGAAGACAGTCCCCAAAATGATGACTTACTAGCCATGGCTGTTATGAACAGCAAATGAGACAAGAAGCGTGACAGTGCTTTGAACGTTAGAAAGTATTATTTAGATGGGAGGTATTGTCAGTCCTGACAGTACTACAGAGAACCAGAAAGAATGACGCAGTGCTGTGTGATCAGCCTCAAACTGCTGCTGCCCCCACCTTGATTTTCAATTAAATGAAAGACAACCAGGTGTGAGAGGCCAGCAGCCCCAGACCAAAGAGGGGGAGCACCTCCTGGATAGTCTGGGGCAGAAACATAGGAAGCAAAAGCAATTGCGGCTTCTTTCCTCATCCTTCCTATGTGTGGACTTTCTGACAATCCACACAAGAACCGAGAATCAAAAATTCCAATAATATCCCCACTGTGACCCTTCAGGAAGCAGCACTACTGCCCCAGTCACTATCAGAGTCTTTGGTAATAGAAGAACAAAAGGAAAAGCTCAGGATAAAGAGGGAGTGAAGTAAAGTATTATCAAGGAATAGGTAGAAAATAAAGATCTGAGGCTCCTTTTTATTCTGAGGATTAGCAAAGGATAAAAAAAAAATCCACACTTCTGTTTAACATACAGCAGCGGGTTTTCCATGCCGATAAGAAACCTGCACCCTAGAGGGTTGCCAGAGACACTGGGAGCACACAGCCTTTGAAGCGTGCTTCAGGAGATCAGTATTTACTCATTCAACAAATATTTTTTGAGCACCTACTACGAGCCAGGGTTACTCAATCTGGTAGGTTAATACCAAGTTGTAAACTGAGATAAGGCCAAATCCCTCAAGCAAGCAAACAGAAACACTGCTATCCGACATGTGCCCATGCACTCTGAATTGCCCACATCTAAGAAGAGAAATTAGCTTCTGGAAGCTAAAGGAGAGAGAGCCATCCGTACAAGATGATACAAATGACCATTGGGTATGTTAGCTGTCTTTAATCAAAGTATGCTTTACAAGATACAAAATACACATTACTTAGATACAGATAATACTAATACTCAGAGGTGCTGACATTTTATTAATATTAAACACTGAGTAAAACTTCAAACTTCCTGCCAAGTCAACCTTACTTTAGCATTGCTCTGGCAAACTTACTAGTAAGCCTGGAAAAAAGCTGGTAATTCTTTGTCTCTGATCAGTTATATTGTACACTCTGTGGGAAAGTATTAATCTCTGGTCTGTCTTAGAGGATATCGCTGCAAAAATCAGGGGGAAAGGAAGCAAGGACAAACCTTGGAAATGATGACTGCCATTGCCAGGTTCTCAGAATGAGCTGCCACGTAGCCGAGCAGCATGATGCCTGGCAGCCTTATGTTCCCTTTGCAGGACCCGATGCAGTCGATCACGGCAGCAACTCCCCCAGCGTTCACTATCAGCTGAGAAAGCTAAGAGAAAAGAGAGAGAGTTACATTATCACGGCCCTAAAGTATGGGATGATTTTTTTTTTAATTATTATTTTTAAAAAATATTTTATAGAGGATATTTTGGTTTTATTATTAGCAGTATTAGTTGACTGTACTGGGTCTTCATTGCAGCATGCAGGCCCAACAGCATGTGGGATCTCAGTTTCCCCATCAGGGACCGAACCTGTGTCCCCTGTATTGAAAGGTGGATTCTCAATCATTGGACCATGAAGGAAGTCCAGTATAAGACTACTTTTGAATATTACGTTCAGTTCAGTTCAGTTCAGTTTAGTCGCGGAGTCGTGTCCGACTCTTTGCCACCCCATGAACCACAGTACACCAGGCCTCCCTGTCCATCACCAACTCCTGGAGTTCACCCAAACCCATGTCCATTGAGTAGGTGATGCCATCCAACCATCTCATCCTCTGTCGTCCCATTCTCCTCCTGCCCTCAATCTCTCCCAGCATCAGAGTCTTTTCCAATGAGTCAGCTCTTCACATGAGGTGGCCAAAGTATTGGACTTTCAGCTTCAGCATCAGTCCTTCCAATGAACACCCAGGACTGATCTTTTTTAGGATGGACTGGTTGGATCTCCTTGCAGTCCAAGGGACTCTCAAGAGTCTTCTCCAGCACCACAGTTCAAAACCATCAATCCTTCGGCGCTCAGCTTTCTTTATAGTCCAACTCTCATATCCATATATGACCACTGGAAAAACCATAGCCTTGACTAGATGGACCTTTGTTGACAAGGTGATGTCTCTGCTTTTCACTATGCTGTCTAGGTTGGTCATAACTTTCCTTCCAAGGAGTAAGCATCTTTTAATTTCATGGCTGCAATCACCATCTGAAGTGATTTTGGAACCCAGAATAATAAAGTCAGCCACTGTTTTCACTGTTTCCCCATCTATTTGCCATGAAGTGATGGGACCAGATGCCAAGATCTTTGTTTTCTGAATGTTGAGCTTTAAGCCAACTTTTTCACTCTCCTCTTTCACTTTCATCAAGAGGCTGTTTAGTTCCTCTTCACTTTCTGCCATAAGGATGGTGTCATCTGCATATTTGAGGATATTGATATTTCTTCCGGCAAACTTTATTCCAGCTTGTGCTTCTTCCAGCCCAGCGTTTCTCATGATGTACTCTGCATAGAAGTTAAATAAGCAGGGTGACAATATACAGCCTTGACGTACTCCTTTTCCTATTTGGAACCAATCTGTTGTTCCATGTCCAGTTCCAACTGTGGCTTCCTGACCTGCATACAGGTTTCTCAAGAGGTAGGTCAGGTGGTCTGGTATTCCCATCTCTTTAAGAATTTTCCACAGTTTATTGTGATCCACAGAGTCAAAGGCTTTGGCATAGTCAATAAAGCAGAAATCAATGCTTTTCTGGAACTCTCTTGCTTTTTTGATGATCCAGCAGATGTTGGCAATTTGATCTCTGGTTCTTCTGCCTTTCTTAAAACCAGCTTGAACATCTGGCAGTTCACGGTTCACGTATTGCTGAAGCCTGGCTTGGAGAATTTTAAGCATTACTTTACTAGCATTTGAGATGAGTGCAATTGTGTGGTAGTTTGAGCATTCTTTGGCATTGCCTTTCTTTGGGATTGGAATGAAAACTGACCTTTTCCAGTCCTGTGGCCACTGCTGAGTTTTCCACATTTGCTGGCATATTGAGTGCAGCACTTTCACAGCATCATCTTGTGAAATAGCTCAACTGGAATTCCATCACCTCCACTAGCTTTGTTTGTATTGATGCTTTCTAAGGCCCACTTGACTTCACATTCCAGGATGTCTGTTAACATTATGTTAGCATTGCAAATTTTAAAATTTCAGACCTAAAAAATGGTGGTTCAGTGGTAAAGAATGCATCTGCCAACGCAGGGGACTTAGGTTCAATCCCTGGGTCAGGAAAATCCCCTGGAAAAGGAAATGGCAACCCACTCCAGTATTTTTGCCTGGGAAAACCCATGGACAGAGGATCCTGGCAGGCTACAGTCCATGGGGTTGCAAAAGAGTTGGACACAACTTAAGGACTAAACAACACAATCTGAAATATCATTCCAAAGTATTACATTTATCAAAGAAATATACAAGGATAACAATCCTGCTATTTCTAATTACAGAATATGCTCACTGTGAGCCTCTCTGCTGTTCAATTTTTCTTACATGACTTTTATCCTTATCGTAATAGATGTCAAAGTTCCTCACATAAACACTAAACCTAGGGCTAGTTCATAACTCGCTAACTGCTGAAACCGCTCCCCACCCCCTCCACACAATGCGTTGAGTATGAAGCAGATTAATCACTCAATACTGAAAGATGAGGTCAAACTTGAAATGTTCTAGCCTCATTATCTGTCCTTTGCTAGCAATGATCACTAGCTGTTGGCACTCCAATCTTGAAAAATCTCAATCAGATAAAGATGTTGGGTGAAATAAAGAATAAATACTGAAGAGTTTGGTGAAATGAAATTGATTCATGAAAATATGCACAGAAAAAGACCAACTTCAGAATCTACCCAGGTTCACTTCATCTCTATTCTTTTCCCATCTAAGAACCCAGAGCAGGAACCACTGTGTATGAGCGGCTGAGCAGGGAGTTGGTGATCTCTCCCAACCTGGAGGGGCACTATCTCTCACTACACCCAGATGACCTAGAGTGACAGGACAACAAAGGTCCACAGTCCCTACAACTTAGAAATGGAAAGCAGACAATGATTAATGATTAAAAATTGAGATTTCAGACTCAAACTCCATTGCTACAACCCAGTGGTTCTCAAGTGGGGGCACTTTTGTCCCCTTGGAGACAGTTGGTTATACATGGGGACATTTTTGATTGTCACAACTTAGGGGAGGGGTGCTACTAGCATCTAGTGGGCAGAGGCCAGAGATGCTGCTGAACATTCACCCTACAGTATACAGACAGCCCCCCCACCCTACAACAAGGATCATCTTGTCCAAAATGTCCACTGTGCTAAGGGTGAGAAACCCTCACAACACGTGACACCACCTGGGGCCCTGTCAACAAATTGATGTTCTGCTTAATAACTAAAACTAACAGCATGTGGTTATATTTTGAAGCTGATTTCTTTTCCCCTTGTTTTACCTCGGGTGTATGTTTTGCAATCTCTCTAATTAAAGTAGAAGCGTTTTTCTTCACGTATTCATCTTTGTCCTTCAGACAGGTAAGTACCACTGGAAAAATTTCTGCTTCGACCACCATTTCTGCCAGATCCACAGAATGTTTCGCAATCTGACTGAGAGCTGAAAGGACCTGACGCTGTTCAACAAAAACCAAACCCAAACGTTACACAAGGTCCACTGTGGAGTTCAGATGTAATTTAAATAGCTTTGTACACATTCAAATTCCTTTATAAAGAGGAAGAAATAATCAAAAATCCAACATAAGCTAAGAGTCTTGAAGTATTCACCTCCTACTCTAATACCTAAATACTCAATTTCTTAAATTTCCTAATTTCCAAGTTGAACATCTTAGTTCACACTATTGACTATTTAAATATTTACTTATTGAGGCTGGTCAAAGAATATGACCTTTGGGTGAATATTATTTCTTAATTATGTACTACATAAATCATTAGTTTATGATAAGTACAGTAATGTAATACAAACATGATCAAGCAGAACTTTGGGCATGTGGCTGTTATCGTTTTAAAGAATTTTACATTGTCTAATTAACATTGACAATCTTAAAATCTTATAGAACATAACTATTATAATATAAAAGTATAATTGGTGACTATTAACTGAAAATTAAATTTTAGAAAGCTCGAAAAACTAATATGGCCATTTTCATAGGAAACGTAAATATAATAGTGGGCTAGAAAACCTTTAGGTCCCTTCTAACCCTGAGGTTTAATCGTGACATGATTCCTTACTTTATTAATTCTGACGTTCCTTCTAGTTTTCAGCATTGCATGTACTTTTCCCCAGTCACATCTTGATTGTCCAGTCCTTACAGCATAGTTTCCACATACGAAAGGACCCAAATACATGATATACCCAGACCTGTTTTGCACGATAATTTACTAATATCTAAAAATGTATACTATCCATCTGCACACATATCATTTCCATTTTATTAGATTATCGGAATCCTGGTTTGTTTGTTTCTCAATTTTATTTTTAAATACCTTCAGTTTAGCGTCAGGGTTCAGGATCATCTGGGCTAAGTGAGCAATCACTCCTGCATCCACCACTGTCTGTGCTAACTCTGGAGAATGCTTTGCGATATCACTGAGGGCTGAAACAGCAATCCTTTTCAAAGCAATTTCTGGCTCCTGGATACAGAGCACTAAAAGAGGAACAGCTCCCGCATCCACCACAGCTTGTGACAGCTCTGTGGGTCCAAGAAAAGTAATTAAGTGAGTATGGGTGACTGACCCTTGTACAAGCCACTTTTCGCCCTGACAGATACAGCAAAGCGAAAAGGGGAGGGTGTACTTCACTGTCTCGACATCTGCATTTCAAATCAGCCTTCCTGGTTTCATGAACCATGTGGGCCAATCGCGAGCTGAAAAGAATACAGGTCAATAGATGGACCTCCATTTACATGAACACATTTGAGGTAGATTAGGCTGAAATGGCTTGTTATTCTTTTTTTTTTTTTTTTTAAGAGAGTAAGCAGATGTCAGCTGTTTAAGCTCTGACAATTCTGCACTTCTCAATAGGCAAGCATTTTATGCATGGTTTACAATAACAGAGAAAATTAAAGTACCAAAAATTTACCAACCACACTAATTAGGCAGTATTTTGTGCTATTTACATGAGTAAACATTAACATGAATCTCGTGCCAGTAATGTCGATTTTTAAATTCCTTTCATCTTATTGTACTTTTAAAAGATTTTTAAAAACTTTGTACACAAAAGGTGCATTTTTGTTCTACATACAAAAACATTTTTAAAAATGAGAACTATAACCAAACAACAGGATTTAACATATATAAATTTTAACATCAAAGAAATTAATCATAAGCATTTGATAAGTCAGAAATAATATCTTTCAAATATACATGTTGATTTACTTGTGTGTCCAAGAATAACAGCTATAAAAAAAACACAGTTTTTAAATTACAGAGAATGTGAGGCAAACAGGCAGACCCATATATGTGTAAAAAATGTCTTTTCAGAAGCATAAAATATACTACGTAGTTACAGATCCTACTCTTGTGTTCATGGACTCTCTTACTAAATCACATACACCCATTTCTACAACCTCTTCCTTTCAAACTATGTTCTCATTTTCTCAGATGTGTAGCAGCTTGACAATTTATATCTTTTTTGTTATTTTAAAAAATTTTACTGGAGTATAGTTGCTTTACAATGTTGCATTAGTTTCTGCTGTACAGCAAAGTGAATCAGTTATACATATATATCCCCTCTTTTTTAGATTTCTTTCCCATTTAGGTCACCACACAGCAGAATGTAAATTGGTACAGCCACTATGGAGAACAGTATGGAGAGGCCTCAAAAAACTAAAAACAGAATTATCACATGACCCAGCAATTCCACTCCTGGACAATTTATGTCAACAGCCAAATTATCAATTCAGCATATCACTTAGTCTTTAAAGAAGAGTCTTTAATTTTTCAAACAACTGGTAATATCACATTTACTGAAAGGAAATAATGTTAGAAAATGAAGGTTAGTGTCCAACACTTGTTTTCCTTCAATTATTATAATTATCTGAGAAGTCCCATATTGTATAAACGATTCATTCATTCTTTCATTAAACAAGTATTAATGGAAGGTTATTATGTGCCAGAATCACTCAATGCTGGTGCAAATGATACACTTCTACAAATTAACATTACACTGATTAGCAAATATGTTTCAATTTAAAAATCCAGTGTGAAATATGAAATACAATGGGAAGTTAATATGTAATCTCAAGAACCAGAGGCAGATAAGAGGAAAATGTTTTTTAAAAAAAAAGGTGGGGAGGGGACTCTCTTGGTGGTCCAGTGGTTAAGACTCTGCTTTTACTACAGGGAGCATGAGTTCAATCCCTGTTCAGGGAAATAAGATCCCACATACTGCACAGTATGCCCAAAAATTAAAAATAAAAAATAATTTTTTAATTAAAAAAAAAAAGACAACAGCAGCAACTGACTGGAATATCCACCTCAAATCAATAGAAGACATTCCTCGGAAACCTCTTTGAGATTCTATTGCCATTCCCTGAAGACCAACAATATAGCAGGTAAAGCAGGTGTTCACTCTTTCTTCCCAGGGGAAAAGGGAAGAAAACATAAGGGTGTGATATCATGCAATTTCCAGATATAATTTTTATATTCTACTTTAATAATTAGCATGTTAATTTAATTCAATTAAATTATACAGGTGTGGTATAGTTGTTGCTGTTGTTCAGTCGCCCCATTGTGTCTGACTCTATGTGACCCCATGGACTGCAGCATGCCAGACCTCCCTGTTGTATGGTAACATCAACTTTATATAGTCATATACAAGGGTGCCTGGAATCTATATATCCAGGTGACCCTTGAACAACACTGGATTTGATCCAGGTGGGTCCACTTGTAGGCGGGCTTTTTCAATGATAAACTCTGCAGTACTTCACCATCAGTGGTTGATTGGATTCAGAATCTCAGACATGCAGGAAGTGATAATATGAGGGCTGACTATAAATTATACTCAGATTTTCCATTTCAGGGAGGGTCAGCACCTCTAACTCCCACATCATTCAAGGTCAACTCTACTGGGCTACATATTTTGAGAAAGCATAAGGATTACTTCATCTATGTATGTATTTTCATTTTTACACACTGTTTCTAAGAGTAAAGAATATACAGTGAACAATTAAAAGTACTATTAATGAAAACAAAGTTCTTTAAAACAAACATTATCGTTGTAACTCCCATATATTTTATTCTTTCGTGAGTAATTGAGTACCATTATCCTCCTTTCCCTGAACTCTGTTATGAAAGAAACCCCAGTTTTTCTGGCTTGTTACCCATTCCCATCTAAAGCTGATTTCCATTCTTTCTGAAATAGTGATGCTAAATGAGGGGAAGGATGGGGAGGGCACCAAAGAAAGGCTTGCCTGAAGGGAATGAAGCTTCTAGGGACCTGGAAGGGGCCTAGCAATCAATGCTGTACTTGAGTTTCATATACTTTACCTCCCCAGTTTACATGGTCCTTCCAAACCTGGCTCTGCTCTTAGATGGCACACATTGTTATTAATAAACAATATTGTTCAACCTCTTTCATACATATACTGGGTACAAGACATATATACAGGTAAGAGTACATATACACATTACATTAGAATAATGCAAGCCATACTACTGGGTTGGCCAAAAGGTTCATTTGAGTTTTTCCATAAGATATTATGGATGTTTTGGAAAAACCCAAATGAACCTTTTGGCCAATCCAATATATTACACAAACCACAGGCTAACTATTTCATCCTGCCTCCACCGCTCTTTTTTCCTGTGGTATACCTTTCTTCTCCTCCATACCATTGCTTCCTCTGGTATTTCTGTACCAGTTGCAGTTGGCTTCTTGTCAGTCAGGGCATGGGCTTGTGAACCAATCCTGGCAAATGGGACCTGGGTAGAAGTCAGCTGGAAGCATCTGTGAGAGATTTTCCTCTGTAATAAACAGAGATACACAGGAGGAAACACCACCTCATCTGTGCTGGACATGGGCACATCTGCCTGCAAATGACATCTGGGAACTCCTACATCCATCTTGCAACTGTAATAGGAGAAATCGCCAATATGCTGAGGATGGCTGAGTACAAAAATAAGAAACATCTGGGTCCCCCGTGACACTGTTTAGCTGCATAACCAACCTTGGAATGGCCCTGACTCTGAATTTTGTGTCATGTGAAATGAAAAACATCCTCAGGCTTAAGCCATGTGTGGTTGATAGTCTGACTTACAGCCCCAGCCATACTGATATGATTCTGTCCTCTCTCAGGCTTGGTGTATGCACATATTTTGCTCTCTTTTCTGGTCATTTAGTGTTCATTACATGCTTACTGTGTGCCAGAAACTTGGTTAGTTAGATCTTGGGGAAGCCAAATAGAGTAAAACATTGTTCTGTCCTGGTGGACTTTGCTAAAGGTGAATGTATGAACAGACCGCAGTGCAGAGTGGGGCTTGGAGTCAAGTACGTGGAGTGTTTGGGGACATATACACAGGGTGCAGTTTCAGGCAGGACTTCCCATTTTCCTTCCATCTCCCCTTTTCTTCTTCCCTATACTTTTCTATTCTTAAAAAAAAAAAAAAAAAGCAGGAATAACCAAAACCCTTATAAAAATCTGGTATACTTAAAAGTTAATACCCATAGAGGACTTCCCTGGTGGTCCAGTGGCTAAGACTCTGTGCTCCCAACCCAGGGGACCGGGTTCAGTCCCTGGTCAGGGAACTCAATCCCATAAGCTGCAACTAAAAGATCCTGCTTGTGGCAACTAAGACTCAACACAACCAAATAAATAAATACATTTTTTAAAGTTACTCCCCATAGGAGAAATTTCACAGAATTCATTTTAACTCTAATTTGGAAATGAGTTTGGGTTAGTTAATTATTACACTTTGGAAATCAAAGATTGATATTCATAAAAGTTTTGACCAGGGGAAAAAACAAGCCAAGAAATTTATCTTCAGTGTGGGAAAATATCTTAACCTCCTTGTAAATTTTAAATGAATCTTCAAAAAGTGAATTTTTAACAACTATATCTTCTTTTATGCAAGAACATGTGACATAATCATATACTGTTAGGTAACCAGCAAGATTAGAAGTAGTTATGCCAAAAAAAAACAACAACAACAGAGAAAAAAGGTTTTCTGTTGTACCAACATATTAATAGGATTTCAGTGAGGTTTATGGCACTATTGGTGATATATTTTCTTCTCTAGTTGCCAAATTTTCTTCAATGTAATTATTTTTAAAAAATAAAAGAAATATGAACATGTCTTTGACTATACACATAGCTACTGCTGGGGTAACTATACTAACATTATTATTATAAAGAAAAATAAATATAAATACTTTAGCTTACTTCTTAATATGGAAGAAAGCTTCTTATTTTTAAAAATGGTGGGAATGTATATCTCCTTTAAACAAATTAGGAAAGAATGCATAATTATTCTTTGAAAAATTACAAATATAATCTAGAAATACTATTCACTTTTTCACACTTTCCTTCTTGTCTTAATTCATGCCTTTGTTACAATTAAAATATTACATTTTTTAAATGCTAAATGTTATTCATTTTAAACAATTTTTTAGGCTTCAAATTGTCAGTGGAAATAAAGCTATCCAATAGCACCTTCCTTATTCATAAATAATAATTAAAACCATTGATTGCATGCATGTAGACAACTGATATACAGTCCTCAATTGACGGTCAGCTATCTTCAGCCAAGGAATAACTAGTTCTCTTCGGCCTCCTCAATACCTCATTGCTGAGTGAAGGAAATGAAGCAGCCATCTCTATGGAACTGTGACAAGCTCAGTATGACTTTAGATTTAATTTTTTAAACAAAAAGAGACACAGATAAAAGGGGGGACATTTGAGATCAACGACATTCATAAGATTACTAGTATCTAAAGCTGGATGAATCAAATATTATAAATGACTTTATGCTGACTAGACAGGAAAAACACAGACAGGAAAGTCCATCAGTGTATAATAGGTACAGGTAAAACCAGGTGCATCAGGCAAAAGTGATTTTGCTTAACAGTGCTCATCATGGTCTTAGGGCTTCTCTGGCGGCTCAGTGGTAAAGAATTTGCCTGCCAAGGCAGGAGCTGTAGCTTCAGTCCCTGGGTTGGGAAGATCCCCTGGAGAAGGAAACGGCAACCCACTCCAGTATTCTTGCCTGGGAAAACCCATGGACAGAGGAGTCTGGTAGACTACAGTCCATGGGGTCACAAAAGAGTTGGACACGACTAAACAACCACCATGGCCTTCACCCCTCTTAATTGTTACAGCTCAATGTAACAATCAGCAGTGGTAAAGACGGGGCCCAGGCAAGTAATTAAAATAAGTGAAGCCAGAGGAACAATAACCGAGTGGGGAGCATGCTGCTGCTAAGTCACTTCAGTCGTGTCCGACTCTGTGTGATCCCATAGACAGCAGCCCACCAGGCTCCCCCGTCCCGGGGATTCTCCAGGCAAGAACACTGGAGTGGGTTGCCATTTCCTTCTCCAATGCATGAAAGTGAAAAGTAAAAGTGAAGTCGCTCAGTCATGTCCAACTGTTCGAGACCCCATGGACTACAGCCTACCAGGCTCCCCCATCCGTGGGATTTTCCAGGCAAGAGTACTGGAGTGGGGTGCCATTGCCTTCTCCGTGGAGAGCATAGTAAACTGGAAAAACACATACACCAGATACAAGGAGCACCAACTACTCAGCTTCTTCAGCCCAGCGCTGCCTCATGGGAATGCAGATCTAACCGCGGTCAGATCCTTGGATTTTTCCAGAGAAGCCAGACATCTGATTGCCTTATTTTTAAGTTTTGGAAACTTTAAAAAACAAAACAAAACAAAAACACACTGTGTAAGACAACACGCATGCGTGCGTGCTAAATCACTTCAGTCGTGTCTGACTCTTTTGCAACCTCCATGGACTGTAGCCCACCAGGCTCCTCTATCCATGGGATTCTCCAGGCAAAAATACTGGAGTGGGTTGTCATGCCCCGCCCCAGGAGATCTTCCCAACCCAGGGATCGAACCCACTTCTCTTATGTCTCCTGCATTGGCAGATGGGTTCTTTACCACTAGTGCCACCTGGGAAGCCCCTTAAAACAACACAGTGAGGGCCAAATAAAGTATGTTCATCATTTTACAATCTTAGGCTTCTGAAATGAGCTGTGGGGACTTTCTGGATGTGAAAAAGGTGTAGTTCTCTCTACTTTTGATTCTTGAAGACATGTTGTGAAGAACCACTATTGTGGTTAAATAGGAAAATTCAGAGGTGAATTCCAAGAAACTGACAAAAACCTGAAAACTGGCCTATAAAAAAAGGATTAATCTAAACATATATTATGATACTCAGCTAATTTCCCTGCTCACAATGGCAATGTAGGAGGGAAGAATTTGAGCAAAATTAAGTGATCCATCATGAGAACTCACAAAAAGGACTCAAAATGAAGAGGTTCTCCAAAAAGAAAAAAGAAAGGAAAAAATATGTATATATATTTAGTACACTAATTCAAAAGTAATTAGGCAACTCAAACACCTCAGGGACTCTAATTTCTTTTAACTTTATTGCTATGTATTTTTCCAAACACTGCTTGTAACTCACCATTTTTAAACTGAAAAAAATGTTATGTTTTACAGTATTTGCTTCATTAAAAATAAAATTATGAATCATTATTTCTTTGCATTTAGTTTGCCCTATTTATCAGTTTAAAAGATAGGCTGGTTTTGCATCTGGCTGTAAAACACGTAACTGTATTACTTCAAAACCTTTTTGAAATAAAGCAGGTTAAAAAAAAGATTTAAGATTTGGCTACAACTTATGATGTTAATCTTACATTATCAAGCCATTCAACCAAGTTTTTCATGATTTGGTGAAATCACAGTCAAAACAAATACGGAGTTGCAATCACCAAAGTTGGTTATATGCTGACCATTGGTGGCTCAGACTGTAAAGAATGACTGCAGTGCAGGAGCCCTAGGTTCAATCCCTGGGTTGGGAAGACCCACTGGAGGAGGGCATGGCCACCCACTCCAGTAGAGGAACCTGATGGGCTACAATCCGTGGCGTCGCAAAGAGTCAGACGTGACTGAGCAACTAAGCACAGCACAGAGTCAGACGTGACTGAGCAACTAAGCACAGCACAGCATACTCCAGTTTGACTTTAGAAATGTCACTTCCAAAGTAGAAGAATTTGTCTAGTTTTTGGTCTAACCTATTGTTTACAATGGGTTGTTACCTACTGCTATGTAACATCACACCAAACTCAGCTGCTTAAAACAGGAAACATGTATAGTCTTATTGTTTCTATAGGTCAGGAATCTGGGAGCAGCTCAGCTGGAGGTTCCGGCGGTGACCTCTCATGAGGTTGCAATCAAGCCATTAGCTAGGGCTGCAGGTATCGCAGGCTTGAGTGGGTCTACAGCATCTTTTCCCAGCACAGCCATGGGAATGTTGGAAGAAGGCATCAGTTCCTCCCTGTTTCTGGGTCTTTCCATAGGCTGCTCCCAATGAGGCTTCCCCAAGAGTGAGAGATCCAAAGGAGAGAACCCAAGACAAAAGCTGTAGTCTTTCATAATCTTAGCTCAGAAGGCACATACCATCACTTCTGCTGTATATCTTTGGTGCAACGTGGAAGCAGATTACACAGGGATGTGAAGAGGAGGAGGCAGACATGGAAGCCAGCTAGCAAGAAACCTTTATTCTACACCAATACGTCTGAGAGAGGCAACATTCTCCTGTAGTTTATAGTTAACTAGAGCTATAATTCTGAGTTGAGAAGTCAACAACTCCAATTGCAGGTGGGAGTGTGAAAAAGTAGAAGGAATTTGCATATTATTATGAAAAAAATCTAATTTATGATTTTTATTCATCCCCCACCCTCACAAATGCCGTTTTTCCTGCTCATCATTTCCATACCATTTCTCTCCACCCAATCTTCAGAACCATCCATCTAACCCTTACACATGGGTTGAGTGAGAGATTAAAGGTTAACGTACATCCATCCATACATAAATACATACATATGCTTTGAAGGTTAAATAATTCTAGCTCCTTTAAAAAGTCAAGTGAGTCAAATAAGCCATTGATCTGGAGTTAATGGGGCCTTAGTAAGAAATTACAATCAGTTGGAAAGATGGCACACGTATACAAGGCTCAAGCATTAAAAAAAACAGCTTCAAAATATGGAAAGGAAAAGTCAAGAAGTGGAGATGAGAGAAAAGAGAAGGTGGGAAAAAACAAAGACTTTGGTATGGCCTTAGAAGATAATAAGTAGCATAAGATATAAAGCAATTTTTAAAACCCCAATTTTAATGACTTTCAGTTTCATACTTATAACTACTCAACAGCTGAGACTAGGCTGAATGAAAGAAGGCAGACCTACAGAGAGGGTCTGGAGGGCTCTTGGGATAAAACAATAAATTATTTGGAATCAGCTTTTTACAAAATATGCTTTTTGTATCTAGAAATGTTTCCATTCATTTCCACTTGCTTTAGGGACTTCCCTGGCAATCCAGGTTAAGTTTAAGAGTCCATGTTTCCAACATAGGGGATGTGGATTCAATCCCTGGTCAGGGAACTAAAATTCCACATGCCATGTGGCACAGCACCCCCCCACAAAAAAAACACCCAAACAAAAAATACATTTCCACTTGCTTTATATAATATTGCAACCACAATTTAGTTTGACTCTACCTACAATCTGCAAAAACAAAACAAAACAATCAAGTGGATTTTAAGATGTTTAAAAAGATTTTATAAAACTTTGAACCTTCAAACTCATTGGCATTTGTTATTTGCTTCAGGCCCCTAGGAGCTCAGGCTAACAGAGGAGGCTAGACAGTAAAGGATCAGCTGTGCCCTGGTGGAATTCTCTATGAGAACACACAAAGGAGAGAGGAAACAGAAACGAAATACTGGATGGTTAGAAAGTGTACAGGACATTTTCATACAAGGGCTCCCTGGTCAGCAGTTCTTGGTGTGACTCCTGAGCGGTTCCTTGAAGTTACCCTTGGGCCTCCACTGTCCACTTTTATTCCTGAGGATGAGCTGCCCCAACAGTGTTAATAATTGCATAATATCCCACTGAGCAAATATGCTATAGTTTACTTAACCATCCCCCCCAACTCAGGACACTTCATTGTTTTGTGGGTTTGGGGTTTTGCATTATTAAGTACAGTGCTTTAAGATTATGTAGCCTGCCAGGCTCCTCTGTCCATGGGATTCTCCAGCCAAGAATACTGGAGTGGGTTACCATTTCCTTCTCCAGGGGATCTTCCCAACCCAGGGATCAAATCTGGGTCTCCCACATTGGAGGCAGACGCTTTAACCTCTGAGCCACCAGGGAAGCCCATTTAAGCACTGCTAATACCAACTGATCCAAACTCAGCGACTTAAAGCATCATTTTCTCTCTCACACTTTCTGTGGGTCAGAAATCCATGAGCAGTCTAGCTGGGTGGTTCAGGCTTGGAATTTCTCATGAAATTGCTACTACATTGTCTGTGGGGGCTGCAGTCATCTCTGAAGGCACAATTGGGGTAGTATCTGCTTCCAAGCTCACCTACATAGTTCTAGAAAGCTCCATTTCTTGCTGGCTGTCAAAGACCTTACAACACAGGCCTTTCCTTGGGCTACCTGAGGGTCCTCATGTCATAGCAGTGGCTTCCCTCCAGGCAAGTGATGAGAGACCCCCAAAACAGAATCATTGTAAAGGCTTGTAAAGCTGGTCACCCATGCTCAGAAGTGGCAGACCATTGTTTCTGCTGCAGTCTAGTGGTAACACAGATCAATCCTGCTGTGATATGGGAGGGACTGTACCAGGGTGAGAATGCCAGGATGTGGGATATTTGAGGGGATTCTTGGAGTCTAGCTACCATGAGTCCTATATTCATACATACACATTCCACACGTTAGACAAACATACACATTCGTATGTGTGTGCATGCATGTATGAATTTACTTAAGACAGATGCTCTGAGGAGGTGGTTCTGAGAAGAAGAATGGTGGCTTTTTAAAATTAATTATTTTAATTGGAGGATAATTATCATACAATATTGTGATGGTTTTTGCCATACATAACATGAGCAGGCCATAGGTATACATGTGTCCCCCCAGTCCTGAGTGCCCCCTCCCACCTCCCTTCCCACCCTATCCCTCTAGGTTGTCCCAGAGCACAGGCTTGAGCTGCCCTGCTCCACAGGTTCTTGGTATTTTTAGATTAAGCCACAGAAACTGATGTTTTTGTTAAGTCAAGACCAATCAAATATAGGTAATCTCATATAGGTCAAAGTAATAAGCACTGCAATACTGTTTTCCAAAGGGGATTATCAATATGGGGCCCCACTGACAGTGTGCAAGTCTGATAGTTTGGCCACTTATAAAGTATATTTCAGCCCTTACATTAGTAAGTGGTTGCTTGAAGTTGACTCATCATTTATTTCTCCCCAAATAGTACATTTAGTTCCATAGTCCTTAACTTACTACATATCACCATTCAGCTATACTGATTAATTTAAGCATATTAAGTGACTTTTTGAGGCCACAGCATAACCACTTCATTGCCTTTTAACAGAAAAACACATAGCACAGCACAGCAATTCTAAGTCAGTACTGTCAGATGTGAACATGAGCCACATATTTAAAATTTTCTAGTAGCTACACTTAAAAAGTAAAAAGAAATAGGTGAGATTAATTTTAATCATGGGATAGAGACGCAGATATAGAGAACAGATTTGTGTTCGTGGGTGGGGGTGGGGGGAAGGAGAGTGTGGGACTAATTGAGAGTGTAGCATTGACATATATACACTATCATGTGTGAAACAGATAGCTAGTGGGAAGCTGCTGTATAGAACAGGAAGCTCAGCTTGGTGTCTGTGATGACCTAGAAGGGTGGGATGGGGAGGTGATGGGAGGGAGACTCAAGAGGTAGGGGATATATGCATTGTTTTGTTGTATAGTTGCTAAGTCCTATTCAACTCTTTGCGACCCCATGGAGTATAGCTGACCAGGCTTCTCTGTCCATGGGATTTCCCAGGCAAGAATACTGCAGTGGGTTGATATTTCCTTTTCCAGGGCATCTTCCTGACCCAGGGATCAAATCTGCGTCTCCTGCATTGGCAGGAAGATTCTTTACCACTGAGACACCTGGGAAGCCTGCATATAAGTATACTTATAGCTGATTCATTGTTGTACAGCAGAAACTAATAAAACATTGTAAAGCAGTTATCCTCTAATTTAAAAATAAATTTAAAATAAAATTTTTAAATAATCACATTAACACAATATATCCAAAATACTATAATTTCAACATGTAATCAATATTTAAAAGTTTTAATGAGATACTTTACACTTTTTTCTTCACATCAAGTCTTGGATATCCAGTGTATATTTTGCACTTACAGCCTGTCTCAATTTAGCTGCTAAATTTTTACTGGAAATGCTCGATCTACAGTATTTAGATTCCAAAAAGTTTACAGTTGAAAAGGTAGATTCACGTATGAACATTGTTCCAGTCATGGCTAAAATTTTCCTAATTACCAGGAACTTGTTTTTATCCATTCCATATCCATTATCTTACATCTGCTAACCCCAAATTCCCACTCCATCCCTTTCCCAATCTTCTCCCTCTTAGCAACCATAAATCTGTTCTCCTTGTCCCTGAATCTATTTCTATTCCATAGATAGGTGAATTTATCTATTTCATAGACAGGTGTTTTGCCTATGATCTAAGAGTTTCATTTGTGTCATATTTTAGATTCCGCATATAAGTGATATTCTATGGTAGTTGTCTTTTTCTAACTTACTTCATTTAATAATCTCTAGGTCCATCATGCTATTGCAAATGGCATTATTTCATTCATTTTGATGGCTGAGCAGCATTCCATTAGATACATGTACTGCATCTTATTTATCAATTCATCTGTCAATGGACATTCGTTTCCACGTCTTGGCTATTGTGAATAACGCTGCCATGAACGGAGGGGTACATGTATCATTCTGAATTAGAGTTCTGTCTGGATATATGCCCAGGAAGGGAACTGCTGGATCATTCAGCAACTCTATTTTTATCTTTCTGAGGAACCTCCATACTGTTTCCCATAGTGGCTGTACCAAATTACATTCATACCAGCAGTATAGAAGGGTTCCCTCTTCTCCATACCCTCTCAAGCATTTTGTTATTTGTGACTTTTTGATAATTGCCATTCTGACTGATGTGAGGTAGTACCTCATTGTCATTTTGACTTGCATTTCTCTAAAAATTAGTGATATTGAGCATCTTTTTTATGTGTCTATTAGACATTTGTATTTCTTCTCTGCAGAAAGAAGACATTGAGGTCTTCTGCCCATGTTTTGATTGGTTGTTTCTGCTGTTGTTGAGTTATAGTTGTATGAGCTGTTTGTATGTTTTGGAAATTAAGCCCTTGTGAGTCACATTGTTTGCAAATATTTTCTTCCATTCTGTAAGTTGTCTTTTCATTTGGTCTGTGGTTTCCTTTGCTGTGCAAAAGCTTGTAAGTTTGATTAGGTCCCATTTTTTTGTTTTTGCTTTTATTTCTATTGCCTTGGGAGACTGAGTGAAGAAAACATTGGTGCAAGTTATATTAGAGCATGTTTGCCTATGATCTCTTCTAGGAGTTTCATGGTGTCATGTCTTAATGTTTGTCTTTAAGCCATTTTGAGTTTATTTTTGTGTATGGTGAGAGGGTATATTCTAACTTCACTGATTTACATATGGCTGACCCAACTTTCCTAACACCATTTGCTGAAGAGACTTTTTCTCATTGTATATCCTTGCCTCCTTTGTCAAAGATTAATTGATTGTAGGTGTGTGTGTTTATCATTATCAATGTCACTTTTTCCTTTTATATCTATGCCCAACAGAGTTCAGAGGTTATCTGGATATAACAACATTTTTAAAAACAAAGTAAAGATTCCCCTTTCTAGCACAGTAAAAAAACATAACTCACAATTTGTCTTTCACTTGAGCCAAAGTATAATCACCCAATGTATTATTCATATTCTTAAGACAATATTGTACCTTTTTGTTTGATATTTGGTCAGCTCTCTGGATGACTTCTATGCTCACTGTTTCAATTCTTCCATCTTAGATTATAAAGTCTTAAGGGTGAGATGTTAGCCAACTTATTTTACCTTGTACAGTAACAAAAGACATGGTAACATACACATAAATGCCTCAAATACTTTTTGATAATTACATTGATGATGATGATGGAGATAAACAAATTGCTTGCTAGCCTTATATATAATAAAGTTGTAGTTCTCAGTGACTTGGGGATCTGAGATTACAGAATTATATTTTATTGTTCCATATTCTGAATTCCAAAAAAAATGCAAAGAAAGCTTAGAATATTTTATTAATCAAAAGTCTGTACTTTAAAAATCACAAGAAATAAAAATACAGAAAAACTCACATATAATTTTTTACCAGCATACAAACTAACCCTAAAAGAGACTAACAAATTAGGTAACCACTGAGTAAAAGTTACAATTAAAAATGTTATTTTAGGGCTTCCCTGATGGCTCAATGGTGAAGAATCCACTTGCCAAAGCAGGAGACATGAGTTCAATCCCTGGTACAGGAATATCCCACATGCTGCCAAGCAACTAAGCTTGTGCATCACAACTATTGAGCTTATGCTCTGGAGTCTAGGAGCTACAACTGCTGAAGCTTGTGCTCCACAATGAGAGAAACCACCACAATGAGACACCCACACACTGCAGCTGCTGCTGCTGCTGCTAAGTCGCTTCAGTTGTGTCCGACTCTGTGCGACCCCAGAGATGGCAGCCCAGCAGGCTCCCCCGTCCCTGGGATTCTCCAGGCAAGAACACTGGAGTGGGTTGCCATTTCCTTCTCCAATGCATGAAAGTAAAAAGTCAAAGTGAAGTTGGTCAGTCATGTCTGACTCTTCACGACCCCATGGACTGCAGCCTACCAGGCTACTCCATCCATGGGATTTTGCAGGCAAGAGAACTGGAGTGGGGTGCCATTTCCTTCACACACTGCAGCTAGAGAATAGCTTCTGCTCTCCACAACTAGGGAAAAGCCTGTGCTACAATAAAGATCCAGCATAGCCAAAAATAAAGTAAATAATAAATAAATAAATAAATTTATTTTTTTAAATGTTACTTTAACACATTTGGTGTCTATGCCGAAAGAACACAGAAGAGACATTTATTTTCACTTTCATCTTTTTTTACCAACACCTAAATAAGGAGAAAAGTATTGGTAGAAATAAATGTTAGGATCAAAATTGGTATAATATATAATACATATAACCTCATATACATCATTTTCCTCTATGCTTATGTGTTCCTCAACCCCTCCAAGATAAAATAAGTTATAAAAAGATGGCACAGAAACCAACTTATTATCTACAGGTATCACTTAAGTCTTTAAGACTTTTAACAGAATTACTATCCTTTTGTCCCCTTCTCCACCTCCTTCCTTACTCTAATACCTACAGTACAGAATTCCTAATTATCTCAGATATTTGTCACTAACATGTAGATTTTTAAAAAATTAATTACTGCAACCTAAGCTTGTTCCACACGATATAGACTACTGGTATTTATATATGGGTGGCATGAGTGGCACAAGAAGAATATATGCAAAAATTCTGATTTTTAAAATTATTTTTTCTTTTTATCATTTCATCATTCTAAATGACACAGAAAAGAATCAGGCCAGTCAGCTCTGTCTGGATTCCTCCCTTACGTTATCTACTTGGTGAACAAGACACAGTCGACTCACTGTTTCTGTGGAATCCTAATTAGCTGAGCCCGCTAAGCACTGCTCATCTGGGGCTGCAGCCATCCCCTCTCCTGACCACTACCAAGCAGGGAGGGAAGTCTCTCTTTTGATTTAGGTCCTAAGGAGATAAATCAGGTCCCTGGGAGACAGCATAGTCACACATGTGGAACCAGTCACTGGGAATTAAGAACAGAAGTATCTGGCGAGACTTGCAGATACTGCAAGGAGCTTAAGAAGAAGAGTGATGAGCTTTCATACACTTGCCTTTCTCACATTATAAAAAGGAAGAATCTCTGAAGGCTTCTGAGTAATGGCCAAACAGCTCTGCCATAAACTGCCGTCTGACCAGAATAAATCCTTTAACCTCTCTATTTCAGTTTCCTCATCTGTAATAGGGTGATTGTGTTAATAATTAAAGTGTTTTAGGACACTTAATCCAACCTATTCCACTTTGCTAGGACTGAGAACTTGCCAAGGTTTACTCAAAGACAGCAAAGGTTTATAGGAAACAAAGGTTACAAGAGACAGTGTTTTTAGCTAAAGCTCCTAAACAAACACTTAAAATTTAATTCTTGTTAGCCGAAACATGGAAGAGCATTCCTCCAAAACACCTACATGGTTTTTTTCTCTCAGGCTGCCGCCAGGCCACTGCTCCCACCTCAGTCCCCTAGTGCTGTGACAGCTGCCACATAATCCACCCAGGTCATCGGCAGCACTTCTCCACGGAGCTTCTGTGTCACCCACTGGTGCAAGGCTAGAGCCAGGCTGCCAGGCAGAGTGGGGAGGAGGGAAGGCCTGGGCCCTCCCAGTGGGAGCACAAAGACAGCAGAGTCCACTGTTCCTCTGGCCTCACCCCTTGTAGTTCCAAAAGTAAGACTAGTCCTTGAAAATAATGAGAGATTGGACACTAGTTAGGTAAATACGCAACCAGAATAATTCTGCTGAGGGGGAGACTGTAGCGCGTTAGAGGAAGAGCGACAATCAGTCTGAGCCTTTCTTAAGGAACCCAAAACAGAAAGAGGTAGTTTATTTATCTTCAAAGAGGTGTGTATTCAGTAACTGGTGACACTATCACGGAAATTTAATGAGATGATTTGCTCAGAGTTGCAAATCATCTCATTAAATTTCCATGATAGAGTCTATGGCCACCATTTCTGATGGTTAGCCTCCAGTTTCCTTTGGTTATCTGTACAATGCCTTAAAATCTATATGTACAAGTAGCTTTTAGAAATTGTATTTTTCAAATAAGGAAACCTCAGATGATGCCCACTGATTTCCTCTTCTAGTAATTGTGTGTTTACTTTATTTTTGTTTCCTACATGCAAAATGTTTTCTTTCTATTGCCCTTAAAGGTCATTTCTTTTGTATCTCCTTTAAGGTTTATATTTCTTAAACTACCTAATCAAACAATTTACCACTAATTCCCAGAAGAAAACACTGAATGAATCCCTTCCATCTCAATATATTCCATTTTTAGGAGATCATCAAGAAAGAAATCAGGTCATTTGAAGGTAAATCTTCTCTTTTCACTGATATTCAGGATGTGAATTATGACTTACTGCTTACTAGATAACAATTCCCTTTCCTTCTGAGAAATCTATTCAGTAATCCCTTCTGGGAGCTTCTGGGTCCCAAGCCCCTAATGACTGTGAAATATTGAAATTACACTGGGAATTCCATGTGGGAGCCAGATTATAGCAAGAAATTGGAATGGAATCCCTTAGAAAGAGCCTATTTATAAACTATAATCATTTAGCCTCAGATTCAACAAAAGGGAGATATGGAAAGGTTATCTATGGGCACCCGCCTGACAGAGTAGCTGCACAGTTGTCCTCAAAGTTCTTTTGCAACACCCTTTAAAATACTCATGTTACAATCTGTAAAGTCCTCTGACATTAAAAAAAAAAAAAGACTAAATATACTCATGTAGTTTCCCCATGATCACCAGCTTCTAATTTAAAACATTGCCTTAGTTTTCTCAGTCAACATGTATTAAGCAATAGTCCTAAGGTGAACCTACTTGGAAAACCAAAATTCAGATATTAAGGAAATAATTTTATTGTACCAATTCTGAATCATTCTAAGCATGACAAATAGTTTTCTCCCTTGATTTATTTTTACATCATTTTATTGTCTCCAGCAGTGTCATCATTTAAAAACCAAATTAAACATAACTATGGGACAGCCACTTCCTGTTTCTGTTTTGAATTTCTTCTTCAATACTCTTTCAAGAAGTACACAGTCAAACTGTATGGTACGGGGTTAACATATGGCTTTGGAGTCAGACAGATTTAGATTCCAATTTAGGCTCAACCATTAACGTAACTTCAGGCATCCTCTACATTCCACTCTCTTCCTCTGTTTAACAGGGAGAGTAATACCTGCCCTAAGTGTATCTGCAGCCAAAATGAGGTAATATCCTGATGCATACTGCACAGAGCCAGGCACATAGTAATTACTCAATAAATAGCAGTCATTATTTTATACATGCATGCACACTGAAAAATCTAGAAAATAAATTTAAAATATTCTTCATTCTATAACCCTAGTAACACAAATGTGTACTCGCTTGTAATTTATATCCACATAAGATTTTATTTTATTTTTTATATCATTATGGCTCAGCTGGTAAAGAATCTGTCTGCAAGGCAGCAGACCTGGGTTTGATTCCTGGGGTGGTAAGATCCCCTGGAGAAGGGAAAGGCTAGCCACTCCAGTACCCTGGCCTGGAGAATTCCATGGACTGTACAGTGCATGGGGTCACAAAGAGTGGGACACGACTGAGTGACTTTCACACATACACATGATTGTAATATATAATTTTCTAATTTTTCACATTATAATCACTTTTTCATGTTATCATGCAGGATTCATAACTGTTGAATGAGATTCCATTAAGTAAACTTCTATAATTTAACCCCTAAATTTCTACCAAATATTTGAGGGGTTTTGATGTTACAAATTTGCATAAATACAGCTTCTTCATTCTGTGGGGTTCTATCCTTAGGATGAATTCTCAAAGCAGGCTTTCTATAGTAACCATAAACTCTTTTATGGCTTAAATTTGCATGGCTTTCTACAAGTTCATACAATTTCTAGGGCCTTTGTCAATAGAAACATCATCGTGCCCTCTTAAATCTTCAGTTTTAATAATATTAAATGTATTGAATATTTACCATGTATTGGCCTATCTCATCAATCTCACAACAAATGTGGAAGTAGTACAACCTTTCTTACAGATGAGGAAGTTAAGTTGCAGACAGTTTAAAAGCCATGTCCAAGGTAACACAGCAACTAAAGACTGGAACTTGGACTCAAACTCAGATTCTAGCTAAGGCCACAGTGCTCTTAACCACTTGGGTTTTTTTCTGCTTTACTTTCACTGATGTTTTATTATGCAGTTCTTGGATTACTAGCAAAGTTTTCATTTTTACATGTTTAAAAAACTGTTATTCTCTTATTGTGTTATTTGCATATTATTTAGCAACTTCTGTAAAGTGGTGGGGGCAATTTTGTTCACTGTGTATTTTTTACCAATCAAGTGTATCGGCACAACCTTCACACAAGAGGCCCAGGTCCCTTCTTGATGGCCTCACTGAGCTCAGTTTGTAAGAAAAGGTGCTCCTTCTCTTTCTCCTTCTTCCTGCTAATATTGGGCTGAATACAAATATATTCTAGAAAGCTACCATCCCCACATCTTTTCAACATTATTCACTCATACAACATGGCTCTTGGCTACCTTGGAACACCCTGCCATAAGTGAGAGTGAAGACCCAATGTCCCCTGGAGAGTAACAAACTAATAATTTTGTAACAGAACAAATTTACCAGGGTCTTTAAATCAATCAATATCTCATTCTCCCCATGTTCCCCTGCTTCCCACTCTGTCTTCAAATGTCTCTTTTGCTAACTAAGATAAAGACTGACATGTATAGGGTGTTTTTTTTTTTTTTTATGAATTTGTGATCCAAACAATTTGGCCTTCATTCAAAACTTATCTCCCATAATGTATAGACACATCATTAAGACCTCATATCTATGGTTTACTAGTAAGCAAAACCAGGTTTACCTAATTAATGTAAACTTTAATAATCCTATTTTATAATAAGGGTCATTACCTGCATTATGTCTTGCAATATAGCCAAGTGCCCAGGCTGCAGCCTCTTTGACTCCAGGGTCAAAATCTTCCAAGCAAATCACCAGTGTGTCCAGTGCTCCACAATCAACTATTGCCTGAGCTAGTTGGGGAGAATGTTTACCAACTGCTCGTAACACAAAGGCAGCTGCTTTCTTGTAAAAACGCTACAAGGGTAAATAGACAAAACTCAATGTGAATCAAGCTAAAAGTTAAAATAGACCAAAACAAACATAAAAAAATGACACTGATATTTAAAATAAAAAAGCTCGGCAGTTTTTTAAATACAAAAGATGAAAAACATCCTGCAAAATCATTTTGATTGTTTGAGGCTTCCCCATTGCTTTTGTTCATTAACTGAACTGAAACAGTGTACATCTTTAATTTCATTTCAAATGTTTTACTCTGAAACACGCATTTGGAAACTGCATAAAATAAAATGTAAGCATTGTATTTCCTACAGATTCATAAAATAATGGGAGTTTATGTTTGTGCATTACAGTGAAAGGTACTGTTTGTCCTGTGGGAACTCCTAGATTGTTAGCACGTGCAACTAAATTGTCACCTGACAAATTCCTTTCCTTTACTTGCCCTCAGTCTCTAAGCATGACCTCAACTAACCTTTCTGGTGTCCCGTGTTATCCTGAAATAACAACTATGCTCTGAGGTGCACTTAGCAATCATCAGATAAAGTTTCTATTTCTTCACAGTGTATACAAAAAAAGCAACTAGGTGACTACAGCAACTGTTTTGAAAGCATTCTATTTACATAGGCTAAAATACTAAAAATCAATAAAAAATCATATGAGAGAGAAAATACAAAAGTTATATTTTAACAGATTATATCTTAAAATTAGGATATGTTGAAAAGATAAGGAATCTACTGTTAGTAACAATGTTTTGATTTGATATATTTCTTTAGTTTCTTAAATATCAACATATATAGACATTAAAATATTTGTTACAAAGTCTAATTTTACAAGTCCATAACCAAATATCTACTAAATCATTACTAAAATTAGAAGAGTTTTAAAGTAGCTTTCCATAGATTATTTTCTCATGATTGTGGAAAAATAATAGTGATACATTTCTTGTCATTACGGTAAGCTGATTTGAATGTTTATTGCAGAATTTTCAAATTCACACTTTACTGAGCACCAATAGTTAGCATTAACTACAGCGCCTAGAATTCATACTCTCCTATCTCACTCCCCCTTCCTCTTAACTTCTGCTTCTTCAAATCTGTAACTCTCTTCTCTCCTGGAATGCCTCACCAAAAGAACTGCCAAAAAAGAAAAGAGAAGAGAAAGAAGAAAGGATGGAAGGAAGGAACGAAAGAAAACCTGGAGGGAAAGGAAAAACCAAACCAGAGGACTTTGTACGCATAGAGAAGAGATTAAATCTCATGTGAGAAATGGGTTAAAGGCCTGGAAGGGGAAGGAGACAGAAGCCTGTAAAGATGCTTCCCATTCTCACTTTCTCCTCACATGTGCCCCGCTGCTTTAACTAATGGCCACTCATTCACACTTAGAAAACCTTAGAGAACCTTCTATGTGAGATATCAAACACAGACCTTGCCCTCAGAGCAGGAGCTAAGAGTCCAAGCATTGATGACAGAAAGAATGCCTACAAGAAAAATACAATTTCTTTAACTCCTCCTAGAGATAAAAGTCATTAGCAAATGACTCTCCAATCTTTAAAAAAAAAAAAAAAAAAGCACATTTTAAAGCAATTAGAATTTTAATTCATTTTGTAAAAAAAAAAAAAAAGGCAATTTTAAAGTGTACAATTCAGTGACATTTAGTGCCTTCACAATGTTGTGCAACCATACCTATCCAGTTCCAGAATATTTTCATTCCTCCAACAAGAAATCTCCTACATTAAGTACCCACTTTTCACTCCCCTCTTCCCCCAGCTCCTGGCAATCATTAATCTGTGTCCATCTCTATGGATTTGCATTTTCTGGATACTTCATATAAATGGAATCATATAATATGTAGCCTTGTCTGGCTTCTTCCTCTTAATATAACTTTTTCAAGGTTCATCCATGTTGTAGAATGTACCAGTACTTCACCCCTTTTTATAACTGATAGTACTCCATGGTATAGATATATAACATTTACTTTATCTAGTCATTCTTTTGGCTATTGTAAATAATGCTGATATGAACATTTGTGTTCAAGTTTTGCTTGAACACCTGTTTTCAATTCCTTTGGAAATATAACCAGGAGTAGAACTGCTGGGTCATATAGTAATTATGTTTATCTTACTGAGGAACTGCCAAATTGTTTTCCATAGCAGCTGTGCCACTGTACACAACTTCTCCACATCTTCAATAACACTTGCTATTTTCCTTTTTTTTCTTTCTTTTATTTGTTATGGCCATCCTGGTAGGTAGAATGCTGGCTCTTCACAGTTTTGATTTTCATCTCCTAAAGACTAATGCCATTGAGTACTTTTTCATCTTGGCTCTTAGTACATTTTCTTTGGCTAAATGTCTGTGTGAGTCTTTTGTCCGTTTTTTGATTGAATTGTTTGTCCTCTGGTTATACATGTGTAAGAAAGATAATTTAATCTTAAAGACATGTCAAGAAAGATACATCCCTAGGTTATGATAAATCAGCTGGATGAACAAACAGGCAAAGACCCTACCTAGAGGAAGATCCTTAACTATTGTTAGGAACATAAAGGGAATCAGACAGGATGGGGAAAAAATGGAAGCACTCTTAGATGACCTTTAAAAGGCTTGACCTGCTTGCATGCTTGGCAAAAAATGCTTTGTCAAACCTTCCCTTACATGCATTCTCCTTGCTTTCAAATGCTTCTCTTCCTCCTTGCTTCAAAGCTATCTGTTCCATTGCCCATTAACTAGATTCAGATGGTAAAGAATCTGCCTTCAACCCAGGAGACCTGGTTTCGATCCCTGGGTTGGGAAGATTCCCTAGAGGAGGAAATGGTAACCCACTCCAGTATTCTTGCCTGGAGAATCCCATGGACAGAGAAGCCTGGCAGGCTACAGTCCATGAGGTCGCAAAGAGTTGGACTGAGCGAATAACACAACACTACTGTCTGTAACTTATTTGCCCAGGGTGCCACACATCTTTCAAAGACTGATCCTATAACTTGAATAAGACCATATATAAAAGTACTGCTGTGTGTATAATTCCATTAAAAACTTTAATATATTTTCTCCTATACTAACAGTAATGCAGAAAAGCTGTCTATTAGCCCCAAAGTAAAACACCCTAAAGGTATTATTATGTGTAGTTCAAAGAATTGAAGGTTGTATTAATATCCTAATAATTCTATGCCTACACACTTGCAATTGTACCCAAACTATCAATTTTTTTAAAATCCAAAACAAAAATCATATAACTTTGGTTTTAAAAAATTCTTACATTCTGTTCTGCCAGTGAATAAACAAGCTGTGGAAGAATATCACCCTTCACAACTGCTTCTGCCAGGTCATCATTATAATTAGCCAGTCTCCCCAGAGCCAAAGCAGCAGTCTGTTGAATTGTTGGGACCACATCCAGAAGAAGAGGCCTCAGCAAAGCCATTACGCCTAAGTTACAAGAAATAAGAAATCAGCAAATTTTAAATTAAAAAGCAAACATACCATTCAGCATATATGCAGATAGGAAAATGCAAAGGGAAATATCATTAAAAACAAGCAAACAAAAATCATCCACTAAAACCTAATAGGATATTAAGCAGCAGCCAACTGGACAAGGTATAGAATAATATAACCTGCAATTATCAAAGCAGCAGCCTAGCATGGAACTAAGAAGGGCTTTGGAGAACCAGAGTTTAAATCCCTGATTTGGCAAACTCTAGCTGTGTGATGTCACGAGGAATGCAGAGAGAGGCCAAAAGCACACAGTAGAAAGCCTTCCTAGCAGGGTTATGGGGGTGGGGGATGGAGGGGAAGGTATTGAGGAGCTGTGTTCCTCCGCCCTCAACCCCACATGCCCCCCGCAACCCCCCCTGCACACACACCCCCCCTGCCGCCTCCCGCCTCCCCACAACAGCCTTTGCAAACCCTATCTCTTTCAGGGCTCAGTTCAGTTCTTTCCTCTCAAGTCTTCTGGTGTTTTTTTTCTCTGATTCCAACCAACTTAGAGTCTATTACAGAAATTTTATGAGGATCTATTTCAGGGTCAGGTGAGTTAGAAGGGGCATTTGACTAGGGCTTCCCATTCATAAAGGCCTGTAAATTCAGATTTCTGACATTGTCTCTGAATAAATAAATTCTTTAAGATAAGGAAGTATGTCACATTACTAGCTCTCATTAATAGTCATTCTAGGGTTGAATACATAGTAGGAATACCATCATCACAGCACAATAATAAAAGTAGCTTATATATTATTTTGTGTTAAGAACTTATTTTCTATATCAATTCACTGAATTCTCATAACAAATGTATGAAGCAGGTCCTATTATCATGTCTATTTTACAGATGTGGAAATGAAGGCTGAGAAAAATTAGGGAAATCACACAGCTAAAATGCAGGAGCAAGGTTACAAATTCAGACATTCTTTATTCATACTTACTAAAGAATACGTAAAACTGGATGGAAATAATATGGAAAATTGAGGAGGTGGGGTAAATTATTTCATTTGGATCATTTTATTCAATATTCCAACTCTACATTAACTCTGCTGTGCTATGTGCTCAGTTGTGTCCAACTCTTTGTGACCCCATGGACTGTAGACCTCCAGGTCCATGGAATTTTCCAGGCAAGAATACCAGAGTGGGTTGCCATTTCCTACTCCAGGGGATCTTCTTTAGAATGGGCAGGCAAATTCTTTACCACTGTGCCATCTTGGAAGCAACCCCTTAATTAAAGTGTTATAGTCTAACTACAAAAAAAAGTGATGATGGAGTTCAAACTAGAACAAAGTGCCCTTTGACTTTTAAACTTAATTTACAGTGGGCTGTTCAACTTGCATGTTATTACATCTTTTGTTAAAAAATGCCACTGTGACCTATAAAAGCAGATACATATTACCAATATTCTTTTGTAATGTTATATCCAGAAACACATGAAATAGAAATAAAAGGAAAACACAACAACCTTTAGAATTAGACCAAAATAAGATAAACAGTACTATCAAATAACATAAACAGAGAATAAGGATGCTTATCACAGAAACATTTAATGATGTGCCCTCTGGCTTTTCTCGGTTCCCAGTTTTCTTCGGTGATCCTTTTTCTGTCTAATTTGACTTGGTTAGATCCTTTTACAGAAGGTCACTGCTGCAAGTTTGCATCCTGCTCGGGCTGGTTAACTTTGCAGGCACACAGCCCCCCTTCTCAGGCCTAGGCCACAGCTCATGTTAAACAATTCGGCACGTCCATGTCCATAAGTGTTGCTTATATTATTCTCTATATTTTTTACAGATAATTTCTGAAGTATCTCACAACAAACAGTTCAATGTGCAAAATAAGGTATTAGAATGACTACCAAACATTAACATGATTCCTTCTAGAAAGCTGGATCTAAAACCAACCATTTGTTGATCTCTTCTTTGTGGTTGCTTATTACTTGATTCATGTTTTTTTAACACTGGTATAATTCAGTGGCATGAAACACATTTACAATGGTGTGTAATCATCACCAGTATCTAGGAACCGTTAAACCACTTTCCACTACACTGAGCCTACATAATTTTAAACTCCCACCAGCAAAGTACAAGGGTTTAAATTTCTCCCCATCCTCACCAATGCTTGCATTTTATTTTTTTTTTAGAATAACCCATCCTAGTAGGTATGAAGTGGTATCTCCTTGTGGATTCATTTTTATTTCCCTCTCACTAATGATGGTGAATGTATTTATTGAACATTTGTGCATCTTCTTTGTTGAAGTGCCTATTTAAGTCTTTTGCCCATTTTTTAATTGAGTTGGGGTTTTTTGTTGTTTTGTTCTTGAGTATAACTTGATTTTTAATAATGAACATGTACCATTTTAAGTAAAACAGGTCAAAATTCTAAAAAAGAAAAGCTAAATTTCTTAAGATATATTTAAAGTTTCATAATAAATACATTAATGAAGCAAAAAATATAAAGTGAAAATATGCTTAGAATAGTTTTAAAAGAATCATAAACTTGTTTTATGCTATTTTTTCCTGATGATTCTGGTATTCTCTTTTTCCCTCACTTGATAGAACTGTTTTTTGAAATATATATAGAAAATTAATCCATATTGAGTTATTAACCTAAAAGTTTTAATTAAATCTCAAAAACTCTGAAAGTTCTATTATAAAGTTCTATTACAACTTTCATAAAAAGTAGTGAGAGAAATTATAGAATAGCCTCAATCAACCTTTCCCTTATTTCCTTTTAATACAACATACATCTATCACTTGAATTTTGCAGGCCAATTGCATATATAAGCCAGAGGAAAAAAGGTCAAACATTTCTAAAGACAAAATAATTTATTCTCATATTACATGTGTGTAATTTATATACCAAACTTTATCAAAATTGTATCAAATTCATGTTATGAATTTGAAGAATGAATTCATCTATCTGAGTTTATACTTATGCTTCCCAGGTAGCTCAGCTGGGAAAGAATCAGTCTGAAATTCATGAGACCCTGGTTCAACCCCCGGATTAGGAAGATCCCCTGGAGGAGGGCATGGCAACCCACTCCCATTTTCTTGCCTAGAGAATCCCCATGGACAGAGAAGCCTGGTGGGCTACAGTCCATGGGGGTCACAAAGAGTTGTACATGAGTGAGCGACTAAGCACAATAAGCACAATTACATTATTATTTATTGTTAGTTACTATATTTAGCTAGTATACCACAAGTCTCCCAGTGTTGGATATCTTCAGTTTGCCGTTTTAGCAATAAGATGTTCTACCCCCAAAAATATATTTCACTTGTCCACATACTCAAAGGAATTTTGCTGCTTTATATATTTTCTCCTCCCTTTTTCTACTTCATTTGGCCCAGCAAAAATCAGGTCAATAAAATGACACGATTCCTTTCGTTTCTATTCCTATATTCAATATCAAAGTTTGGCTTTCATGCAGATGCTCTGTCATATGCCCTTGTTTAGACAATGAGAATTTTGAAAAATTTGTAAAAGCTAAAGTTTCCATTTAAAATATCTGAATGAGGTCATTTTTACTAGAGAAAATATTGCCCAAATATCTAGTCCTTGAATTGCCTCTGAGTGCTTCATAGTCTTCAATCCCCAGGAACATGTTTTTATCTACTACACAGGCTAAGTATACTTTGTTATTCTAATTTTCAGGTTTGTCCTAAAAATACAGATAATGCTACAAGAGGAACTGAGGAAAGGAAGGAAGGGAGGGAAGGATCGAGGGGAGGAGGAAAGAGAGGAGCATATATAACATAAAAGAAATATTTCCTTACCTGTCTGTCCATTAGGAATCCATGGTGATTAATCCTTGGTGAGTGAATGCATGAAAATATAGACTCCATAGGTTACAGCAGTCTGAATAACTGCTATAATATCTAATAAGACAAGGTCTTCAGTGAGCAGCTAATGAACTCACTGGGGTCTCCACTGAAGGAACCAACAAGTACTACCTAATATTATATCTAATAGTAAAAGTAATTCATATATTATACTCTGATATCTATAAGACAATTTTGTCTTCCCTATATAAATTCATTAAATGGTGTGAAAATGTTTATGAAATTTAACCTATAGGCTAAATCTTTATAATCTTCCCCACCTCCAACTTTATAGCTTTGAGTTTCTTTTCTGTGTTTCTTGTTCCAGTGCCATACTGGAGACACTGCTTCTATTAATAATACTTACATTGTTATCTAGTTTTACAAAAATAAAAACCTCATGGATCCTGCCCACAATTATTCATTCAAAAAATAGATCAAGGCTTACCAAGTGGCAAGAAATAGGGACCTCACAGATGAGTAAAGGCAGCTCATGCTCTCAAAAAATGTATTGGAAGAAATTATAGAATAGCCTCAACCAACCTCTCCCTTAATTCCTTTTAAAGTCCATGGGGTCGCTAAGAGTCAGACACGACTGAGCAATTTCACTTTCCCTTTTCACTTTCATGCATTGGAGAAGAAATGGCAACCCACTCCAGTGTTCTTGCCTGGAGAATCCCAGGGACGGGGGAGCCTGGTGGGCTGCCGTCTCTGGGGTCGCACAGAGTCAGACACGACTGAAGCGACTTAGCAGCAGCAGCAGCAGGCCTATCATTTGAATTTTGCTGGCCAATTGGATATATAAGCCAGGGGAAAAAAGGTCAAACATTTCTAAAGACAAAAAAAAATAACTCAGTCTTATATTACATGTGTATAATTTCTATACACATTACTTCAATTTGAGGTGCTTTATAAACACAGCTCAACTTTGTTCTATTGAAAGCAAGTCTCTGCAAACCAGGCCTTTGGATTCACTGAAGTCACAGTAAAGATTTCTGGCTGCCCTGGTTACTTATCTTCTTTGTTTTTTCTTTTTTAAATTGTAGTAAAATATACCTAACATTAAATTGACCATTTTAACCACTTTAAGTGCACAAGTCAGTGGCATTAAGCACAGTTGTAATGTTGTGCCACCATCACCACTATCATTTCCAGAACCTATTCATCATTCCTAACAGAAACTCTATACCAATTAAACCATAACTCCCCATATCCACCACTCTCAGCCTGTGGTAGTTTCTACTCTATTTTCTGTATCCATGATTTTGCCTATTATAGATACTTCATATAAATGGAATCATACAATATTGTCCTTTTTTGTCTGGCTTCTTTCACTTAGCAAAATGTTTTTAAGGTTTGTCCATATTGTAGCACATATCACAATTTCATTACTTTTTAAGACTGAATAATAGTGGTAAAGAATCTGCCTGCCAAAAAACAGAAAAACAGGAAAAAAAAAAATCTGCCTGCCTCCTTATCAACACTGGTTCAATCTCTGGATCAGGAAGAGCCCCTAGAGAAGGAAATGCCAACCCACTCCAGTATTACTGCCTTGGAAATCCCATGGATAGAAGGAGCCTGGTGGGCTACAGTCCAGGGGTTGCAGAAGAGTCGGAAACAACTTAGTGACTAAACAACAACGATATTCCATTGTGTGTACACGCGTTTTGTTTGTCTATTCATGTGTTAATGAACACTTGGGTTGTTTCCACCTTCAGGTTTGTGAATAACGCTGCTGTAAACACTGATGTTCAGGTATCCACTTGAGTCCCTGCTTTCAATTCTTCTGAGCAAATAATGAGTCTGTTGTTTTCTCTTTTACATATAAACCTACTACACCCATCTGCCTGGAGAAGACTGGAATGTTGGAATGAGGCTAGTACAGGGAAAAGAGAAGACACTGCTAAAAGGACTGCCTGCTCCCAGAGGTTTCATTGGTAATATCTGAAAAGGAAACTTTTGAAAGGCAATCAGTTCAAAAATCTATTTCCACATGTATACCTGTGGCTGAATCTTGTCAATGTATGGCAAAAACCACCACAATATTGTAAAGTAACTAAAATAAATAAATTAATTTTTAAAAATCTATCTTCAGATGAAATTTTTGGTTTTACTCATACTCTGCCTACATTGTTTTGAGATAGTTCACTCTAAAAGATATGGATACAAAGATAATAATTAACAGCGATGGAGTGGAGAGGGGGGGCTGGGTGTTTTGTTTTGTTTTGTTTTAAATCAGAAACATAGTTTAGGTAATAGTTTCTACAACTGAACTCTGGGCATAAAACTTGAGTTTTGTGGCAGCAAAAGTAAAAAGAGAACCATTCTGTGAAATAAAAGGAAGCAGGAACAATTTTTTTCCTGAAATCATAGGGCTAGCTTGGAACATAATATTTAGATAAATAGTAAAAGATCAATTGAATAAAAGAGTATAACTTGGGGACCTCCCTGGTGGTCTAGTCTGTCAAGATTTCACCTTCCACTGCAGGTCATGGAGGTTCGATCCCTGGCTTGGAAGCTAAGATCCCACCTGCCTCGGGGCCAAAGAACATAAAACAGAAACAACACTGTAATAAATTCAATGAAGACTTTAAAAATGGTCCATATAAAAAAATCTTTTAAAATAATTTTATATTTTAAAAATAACAGCAAAATGCACAATGTCTTCAATGATAGATTTTAAAAGTCATGGGAAAGTCTAAGTAGCTATTTTTAAACAAGCCCTCAAAAAAAAAAAAGAGGGAATATTATTAGACTAAATCTACAAAGACAGTTCCATGGAAAACTAATGTAATCTAGCATTTGTATACAATTAAATAGTGATTCTAACTCAACAGTGAGATAGAACTTAAACTATATAGAAAAGTGAACAGAAATCATTTCCTTTGGAAACACAGGCACACATACTCAAGCATAAATATCACTAGTTTTCACCTAGATTTTTAACAGAACTTGATTAAAAAATAAATTCTAAATTGAGCCGCCCTTATGAGCCCTGGGGTGTCTGGCAAAACCAATACTTCACTTTGAAAATTAGGTAAGTCTGACTTGTGTTCAGATAGGCCAACTACAAAGCAAGGACAATTTTTTTCTCAAGGTACGGCCCGGGATTTCTCCTAGGACCAGTACATCTACTTAACAGAAATCCCAAAGTTTTGCTCCTCATGAACGTGGAAGAAAAAGTGCTTCACACAAAGTATGATTAAATAAAGAACAAAAGAAAGTGCTAAGTATTCGCTCACATCAATCAACCAACAAATATCAAGGACCTCTTTCTTCACTGAGCTTTACTTCACATGTTCTCAAAAAGCCCAGCAGGGCGGCGGTCAGTCAGAGGGCAGCTGGCCTCTCTGGGCGAGGTCTCCCGGGTGCTCTTCTTGACGATGGCAAGTGTCAGTCCAGCAACTCTCTCAAGTACTCTCTCTTGGTGCTCAACTTCCCGGGGATTAGACACTTTCTCTGGGTAATTTGAAAGAGCCTCTGGTTTGATAAGGCTTTCATTAGAAGTTAAGAGGAAGCCAAAAGGTCTTCTAGAACTCTGAGGCCAGTTTAAGCGCTAAATACAACTTCCATTTCCTCAAATCTCCGGGTATTTATCAATTAAAGTTACTCTTTGGCATGTGGGCCTCCACTCAAGGCCCCACAGTGGTCCTTGAGGAGACCTCAAAAGTCATTACACACAATTACTGAACAGTCATTGGTACCCAAAGGCCTGAACAGATGACGTACTTTAAAAGTGAACCCTGAGTGGAAATTCCCTGGCAGTCCAGTGGTTAGGGCTCCACAGAGTCACTGCTGATGACCGGGATTCAGTCCCTGGTCCGGGAATTAGGATCCCACAAGCCACGTGGCTCAGCCAAAAAAAAAGTTAACACTGAGGTTTATTCGAAACTCTTAGAACATCTATGAATGGTTTCCTGATACCTCAGGTAACACAGGAAGAGCATAAAGTCAGCTAGCAATACGGAAACAGGTCCTAGTCCCAGTTCGGCAACTAACTCACTCAGAGATGAGGGCAATTATCCAGCCTTCTTTGAGATTTAACCACAGTGAAGATGATACCTACTCTATTCACCTGAGCTGTTATAAGAATCTAATCTAAGAGATATGAAAACACTTAGAAAAATAATTACTCCTTCCTTCATCCTCTTTAAACATGCTGAACATCTGCTCTATGCTAAGCATTATGTTAAGCATAGAACTTACAGTTAGTAGAGAAAGGAGAAATTAAACTATTACAATTGTGATAAGGACTATGAAAGAGAAATGTTATAATCAGGGAAACATAAGAGATAACTCACTGAAAGGGCTCGAGGAAGATCTCCCTGAGGAATCAACATCTAAATAGAGCTATAAAGAATGAGTAGGAATTAATTGGGCAAAAAAGTATAGGAAAAGGTGCTAGTCTGAGGAGCAAGGGCCTTGAAAAAACATTCAAATGTGAAGTGTTTTTAGAAAACACTGAAATAACTTTTCAAAGCCATTTAATCTGTGACATTAAAATTTAACCCACACAATGTGCCATTTCAAGAACCTACTCTTTCAGCTTCATGTACCACTTGGCCTGGTTGTATTATTTTCTACTTATGTACCAATGCTTAGATATCTAAACAGGAAATGTCCACATAGGAACAATGACTTGGGACACACAATAAAACTCTGAAAAATCTTGTTTATAGGACATACTAGGTACATACAAGTTCAGAATTTTTATAGTTCCCTGGAATATTTTCCACTTAAGTATATGTAAAAAGAAAAAATGAAAAACCTCTATCACTATCCTTAAAAAAAAAAAAAACCCTATCTCTATCCTTAAAAAAAGAAAAACACTCCCCCGCTAAAAAAAAGTGCTGTAATTATCATACATTCAGAACTATAAGATTCCTTTTATATTGGAAAAACATCAAATTTAAAGAGCGTAACTTATTAAGTTTTTTGAAGTTGCTTTATTATTTTTTCAGTTCTAAATTCCTTTAGAAAAGTAGTTTTTGTAGGAGAATCATGCGTCATGTACCTCCCAGGATGTGTTTTCAATACATCATAAATGCTTGCCACAGGCTTTTCCTTCTCATAGAAACCAAAGTGCTAGATCATTAATCTGAAGATTTTCACCCTGTGCCAGACACATGTAATTTAAAAGCATTTTATGTCAACATGCATTACTTATTTTCTTGAATTATGAACCAAATAAATTGACTCAATTTGTAAATTCGCTTCACACAGGTGCATATTTAAAGTGTTAGGCAAACTTTTCTATCCCTACTCTTTTGAAAATATGCGTAACTTTTGATTTGCCATGTTTACCGTTTGGGTATAGGTTATAAGCAAAATATTACAAAGTATTATTTTAAACTTTACCCCTACTTTTCTTATATAAATAGCTGCTTCAGAAAAAGTTTATTTAACGTAGCTAAGCAGTTTAAAAATCAAGTTCTTGGGGCATTTATTAGCTTATTCTAAAAGACCTTCTAAACAACCAGAGTGGCCTGGCACTCCAATATACCATAAAACATCTTTCTTATATTTTATAATTAAACAACCACTTCCAAATGCTGAAATTCTACAATTGGTACAAGTTACTATGTATTATCTCTAGCACTGCAGTCAAGTATTACTAATTATTCAAAGAGGGGAAGTATTCAAATTCATTTTTAAATACCTGTAAGATTTAATGGCTCAGACATTATAGGGTTTGAGGCTCCATAATGAGATTTTATAACAAACTTTTAAATGTTTTCATGTATGTTCTTTT
Organism: Oryx dammah; assembly: GCF_014754425.2. Taxonomy (NCBI): domain Eukaryota; kingdom Metazoa; phylum Chordata; class Mammalia; order Artiodactyla; family Bovidae; genus Oryx; species Oryx dammah. The sequence continues at coordinate 59,823,294 of NW_024070194.1, forward strand.
GATTTAGAAAGAACAAAATCTCAATGAGGAAAAAAAATCCAGGTTATAGACACACTGTACACAGTTTTTCTAGTAAGTCAAACCTATTTTTGTCCAAATACTCTGAAGAAGATATCTTGCAACACTGTTTTTTAAAATTACTTTGGACATAATTAATAGAGCAAATTATCTCATTGACACATCAAAAACACAATGAAAAAGATCAGAGATTTTTTAAATGAAATAAAACTTCATCGATAATTTTCACCTTTAAGGTTCCTTTCATAGTCAATGAATTTAAAAATTCTTAACAAGTGAACTACTAATTTATCATGATGTCTATATGGAAACTTTTTTCCCATTATTTTGGACCCATGATACATGTTTATTTAAACAGTTTATTAAGGGAGAAAAGTGAGAAAACAAAACTCTCCCTGGTATAAAGACAGTATATCAAAGTCAGGAATAAAATGTACTAGTATCTTATGTTACCAAAATGAATTCACTTGACTGGAAAAAAATTGATCAAAATATGTAATTTATGTACACATACTGTGGCTCATTCAGACGCATCTTAAATCCATAGTGATTTTTGAAAAGGAAACCACTTAAATGTTTAATTGACTAATAAGAGCAGTTTTCATAACAAAGCTTATAGGGTTTTTTTAATATTAAAAGGATAAATCTATTGGAATATTCAATATCTGTCTCTATTTAAAGTTATTAAAGGGGTGCTTAAGTTGAATTTAGATAACATGAAGTATGTTAAAATAAGTTCCTCAGGGGAAAGAAAAATCTTACCATTCCATCCTAGACATCCTGGACACTCCTAGAAATACTGTTTAGCCAACTGTCTGGAGATCTCAAGGTCCAGTCAAGTTGACATAAAATTAACCATCTCAGGCTCTCACCAAGTGGAGATAATTTCAAACTGTTATGCTATATTACTTTTGTATTCCATTCTTTTCTAAGTCAGACTGTAAGTGAAATAGCCACTGTAAGGTGGCTATTTAAGAATGTCATATCTAAGTCACTTATACTTTGGTGATGACTTAGCCTGTTCGTACTGATTAAATTCCATTATATATTCTACAGTGTATACTTAGGGGACGAGATAATCTGTCACTCTTACATTAAACATGATATTCTGTATCTTAATAGTTATCTGTACAATCTATATTTCAGCTATCAAATTTCTAAAATAATGTCAATCATTTTCCCTTTTTAAGAAATCACATTTTTGTTTAGCTGTATACATACTGTCCAAAAAATCAAATATTCGTAAATAGCAAGAGTAGGACTGGAAGGAAAACAATCCCTCAAAAAAGTGCATTCAAAAAATGTAACATGCGCTAATAAAATTAACATAGTCAGTGTAAACGAAACACTGTATGTCCCAGCACTGTGCTGGATACTTTGAGAATATATGTGCATGCACACAAGCACACACATACACATGCAGAAGAAAGGAAATGGATCCATGTGAAACAACTGTAGAACAAAAGATGATCAGCTTTGAAAATTTCAAATGGAGAAGGGATGAGTGGTTGCCCAAAGTTAGGGGAAAGAGGGAGGTAGGTGTGATTATAAAAAGGCATGACAAGAGATCCTGTGGTGATAATCTCTGACTATAATGGTGATGGATACACACCAGTATAAAATTATATAGACCTAAACACACATATATACACACTAGTACAAAGAAAACTAGGGAAGATAATAATAATAAAAAAAACCATGATGGATTGTTATCAATGTCAATATCCTGGATCACACTACAGTTTTGAGGCACCTAAATTCTCTGTATTGTTTCTTACCACTCCATGTGAATGTACACTTACCTCAAAATTAATAGCTTTTTAAAGTGATTATAAAATACACCTTCCCTATTCTAACTACACTCCTTCCCACCTCCCAATAAAAGCATGCAATGAATAAGCACAGAATCCCTCCCAGTGGCAATAGAAATTTCCACCTAGCATAGTACCAATTCCCCTCAAAGAAACCCAGAGTAAATAGTGTGTCTAAAATTCTTGCCCTGGAAATATGTTAATTCTCTTCTAATTCCATGTTAATTTAAATGAGTTTTAAAGATCATAACCCATAAATTAAAGGTTTCTCATGACACAGCAGCAATAAAATGCTCCCTTCAGGTGGTGGTGGAATCATCCTTAATCAGACAGAGAGGATTGAGAGAGAGAGAGAGAGAAGGGACCACCATTATGTGAAAAGGTAAGGAGAAAATCACACACACATAACACACACATTCCTCCTCTGCCTGTAGAATCTACATAAGTTCGGATCAAGACGTGGGATAAGAGCACCACTAGAGATTTCTCAAAGGTAGGTCTTTGCCTACTTGGAATCTCTTGGAAAAGTATTCAAGCATATCTTTGCTCTTTCACCAACACAAGGCGAGAAATAACGTATCAACCGCTCTGGAATTCCTTTGGTGTGAGAAAGTCAAGTCGAAGGTGATCAAACGCAGGGCATCCGGAAGAATGGGGCTGATTAGGGTAGGTTCACGTTCACATAAAATGACTTCCAAGCAATTCGTACGGTCTTGACTTTCAATCTGACACTTTCCTAGTTGCGATAAAGATGGAAATAGGAATGCCTGGCCTCTCTCATATCCATCCGGAAACTTGACCCGCAAAGAGCCGCGAAAGAGACGGAGCACTTATACCGCCTCCGCGGGGGACTGGGGGAATTTAGGGACGCCATCCTCCGTCCCCACCCCTCAGCTCCCTGACAGCCCAGCCAGCAGGGGAGCGAGGAGACGGGGACTTGAGGCGAGGCCAGGGGACACTGGGCGACGAAGGGCCTGGGAATATGCGGTGAAGGGCGAGGCTGAGAGGAGGGCTTGGGGCAACCAGGAATGGAGATTTGGGGAGAGAACGGGGCTGCAAGGGAGGCAGGACCCGGTTGACGCGCGACGGGCGAGGAGAGGCCAGGGGTGCGGAGCGACGCGGGTGCAGGCTGAGGGCTCACCCGCGTTCTGCAGCGTCTCGATGTTTTGGGGTCTGGTCGCCAGCTCCGCCACCATCTGGACGAACTGGGTCCGGGCTTTCTGGTACTGCTCGAACACTGCGGGGAGAGACACAAGCTGGAGAGCGCCTCGCGCGGCCCACGGGCTCCGCCGTCCTCCCTCCCCCGTCGGGGCGCCCGGGCCTACCTTGCAGCACCTGCCTCTGACTCATGGCGCCCGCGTCTCTGCGCCCGTCACCGGCTCCTCCGTGCCTGACTCGACAGCGCCAGGCCTGCGAGTCTATGGAGCGGGCAACCGCGGCTACAGCTCGGCTTCCGACGGCAGCGGCTCTGTGTACCCGCGTCTCCCGGGCAACCGACCGGAACCGGAACGCGGCCGTCTCGCGGCAACCGCAGTCCCCAGCGTGACGTCACGGCGCGGTGCCTGGGCGCCCGGCGCGGTCGGCGGCCTCAGGTGGGGAGCTCCTCCTGCGCGGCTCCCCGGACTCGCGGCGCTCTCCCGGCAGCCGCGGGAGCCGTGCGCCGTCGAGGGTCACACCTTCTGGGCACAGGCGTCCTCCAGGAGGTCAGAGAACTTCACAAACCGAACCCAGACTTGACTGCAGCGGGACGGGAGGGAGCCTCACGAGCCAAGGGAACTCGAGCCTAGTGCGGCGAGACAAGCAAACTGCCGCGGTGGAGTCTCCTGGGATTCGACAGTCGAGAGAAATCTCACATTTAACACTGTGTTATCTGATAAATACATTACTGTCAGTGCTGCCTTCAAGTCGGATATTTTCCCCTTTAGTCCAGCTTTTATATACTGGTCATTTCAGGTTTGAGGATTCTTAGAGGGTCAGGATACCTCGGTTCATACACCCAATTATAATGTATTGAACGCATGTAATTAGCAGTCCTAAAGATTCAATGAGAAAAGCAGACAAGGAAACAATATAGACGTCTTATCTTCCATGACTTTTCCAAATTACGACCAACTTTGTTGCTTCCTTATTTTTATGAGATTAAAAAAAAATTTTGTTTTTGTCTTTTAAATGTAGACTTCATTTGTTGCTGAAGGACGTTTCCAAAAGAAAAGGAGAGAGAATCTTTACCTGAAAAGTCTTGATTCAAACTATCATAATCAGACTTCTCTAGATGACATAACTTTCTTACCCAGTTTCTTTTAACAAAAGTTAGGTAGTCTATCACTGGTTTCTAGCTGGTCTGAAAACTGTATACCAAATGTTTCAATGACAGGTGTCAACTTTAAATGTTCCTCCATCAGAAACTACAATTTCGCCAGATGTCAGGGGGATAGTCACAGCTGCTGCTGAGTAGTGCCAAGACAGGAAACCTCTTGATGTCTCTTCTTTAATAGAAGGAAACATGCAAATTTAGCTGGTTCTCATATTTGGGATAAGTCCTATATAATAATCTTTGAAATCTCACTCTGACTTGAGCTCTCTGATGAAGTTTTGGTGTTTTCTGAAGCCCCAAACAGTTGTGGAATGAACCAGCAATCAGAAAGAAGAATAAGTATGTTCAGTGGGATCCCTGCTACCCCCAGAACAGGTGCATGTCTTTTGCTTCGAAGTTCAGAAGCCAGTAATACCCACAATCCCTTTACTTAACCCTGAGATATCAAGTCTAACAGTGATTCTCATGTTTCCCTAAGGAAACAGGTCTTTTAAAATTAAAGTTTTGGTGTGTACTAATTTAGAGATGGGAGGGGGACAGATTGGACAAATAATTAAAATGGCAAACAAACCATTGTAATTTTCAGTTCCTTGTTGCATTATGAAAAAAAAAATCCCCTTAAAACTAAAAGGTTCTATGTTTGGTTTCAGTCCTTTAGCAATTCGAACTCCTAAGCAACTACAGCTGCCATTTTTAGGAATTGTTTTTACTGTGTATTTTCCACTTTAAAAGTGTTGAGATAAGAGCCCAATAGTGAAAAAAAAGTCTAAACCTGTAAACATGACAGTCTACTTATGGAACACCTCAAAGTTTGAAAACTTAAGTTAAATGGAATATAAATTATTTTTAACTGTAGATTCTGAGTATTTGTCATTAACAGTGTCTGTGTTGTTCCTGATAAAACTGTATTGTTCCTGATAAAACACAATATAGAATTCTTACTTTATATCTGAAATTGGACAAACTAAAGAAGCTAGATCTTTGCTCTTTATTCTAGCTTTCTTTTTAGAAGTCTTTAAATGGAGAAATGTAACATAGATTAATCATAAAACTGAAAAGAATTGTTAGTAATTCAAATGTAAAATATGGCAAAAATGGAAGATTACTTTTACTGACAGAAGTATAATTTCTGACCCACTTTTGAACTTACTAACTTTAAAATAAAATACCATTGTTTTACAATGTTAATTGTATGCCCCAAGATGACATACACACCTCTAACAGTTAAGTAGTGAGAAAGAAAACTATTCAAAGGGATATTTCGATTTTTAAAAAAGAAAAGGTGCTATTAAGATTACTCTTCCAAAAGTAACAGGTGACTTTAAATACATATCTACAATGTACTTGACACAATAAACTATATGTTTGATTGAGAATGAAACATATTATCTGAATTAACTTGCAAAAATGTTTCCATGAAAGATTTGTGTGGAAAACTTTGACCCCTCTTGTATAAAGCTAATCACATGTAATTTCAAAATCATTTTTGCATGTAGTTTCTCTTTTTATGAAAATGAGATTCAAAAAAGACAACATTCTAAAGTTTAAAAATCCTGTTGTTTCTCTTTAAAAATCTGCTTTGGGAATTCAGAAAAACCCATTATCATGGGAATATATTCTACACATGCCTAGAAGAAATTTTACCAATTTTAACAGACATGTTCTTTTCTTAGTTTCTAGATGAATTTTAAAAGTTAAACTTTATATATACTAATTAGATGTTAATTTGATATAATACCCACATTTTGTAAACTGCTTCTAAATAAATCAAGTGTATATATATATTTCCCTCCCAAGCCAAAAACATTAAATATCAGTGTGTGCCACACACTACAGATAACAAAATGTACCTGTCTTCTAGGACATGAAATCTAGTGGGAAATAAAGACATCTGAAGAAAGTTTAATTCATTAAACAAGCATATACTGCAGCCTGCCCCGTTTTAGGACTATAATTGCACTCAGTGCTCTAAGTGCTTTGGAAACAAAGAAGAGGGGTTTAGGGTGACATAGGGGAAGAGGTGAGAATATCTAAAATATCACTTTAATAAAAGGTGTCTTGTTTTTAAGAAAAATTAGCTGACTTTTAGATATGAAATCTCCTTTCCTCCTTCCCCACAACCCAGAAATTAAAAACACAATGGCAGTACTTAATATGCATTCATTTGGCAACTGCATGTAATTTTTCAAGTTATAAGAATACAACAATCATTTTGCCACATAAAATCTAAAATTAATAACTCCATATATACATACTTGAATGAAAAATAAAGGTATTACATACCCCATAACCAAGTTAGTTTTCTCAAAATATTATCTGTAATGATGAAAGCAAACATATGACATCTTAAATGTTGCTCTGCTCCTCTTTTGAGAAAAAACCTCAGGAGTTTACGTTTGGATTTCAGCAGACCAACCAGTTGTGCCATCAAGTTGGTCAGCAAAACAAGAGACTCGGACACTTCCACCCAAGATGGGAAGATTAACATTTCTATGAAGGTGTTGCGCTGGTGTCTTGTTTCCTATCATTTGCTTTCGAAGCCTTTTAAAGGCAACTCCTTATATTTTAAACTTTAAAGTTTTCACATTTCTTTGTATTAAGGCCAATAAAATGTTTAAATGTTTGACAGATTTTGCTGGCCCCAAAGTTCTAAAGATATGCCTGTAATGGCTTCTTTTTCTAGTAATTCAGTGGATGCTGAGATTGAACTCAGCTTTTCCACTACCAAAGTAGACCATCATTAGGAGGAAATTCCATACACGAATAAGTTCACCTCCAAAATCACCATATAGCACAAAGTGATGAAATTGATGACTCTAATATCTGAAATACAGCGTAACACTTTCAAAGGCAATGAGACACCGCACAAAAGACAAATCATTGCTGCTTGATGTGTGTGTGTTATGTGAATATCTTCTTTTTAAAGGCTTATGTGGGTTTTCCTTTAAGACTGGTACCCAAGCCGGGCGCCACCAGATACCCTCTAGGCGCCTTTCCTCATTGTCTGTCGGCCACTCCTCAGCATTCCCCAGACCCCCTACCCCTTTAAAATCTTGGTCTTGTTGGACTCACTCAAGCAAGATCGGTACTATTCCTTTTCCATCTTTGTATTAGTACAGGACGCCAGAGACAAAAGATGGAAGATGCCACAAAGGGAAAAAAAAAAAAAAAAAAACACCCTGGAGCCTCACCAAGCCCCCGTCTGGGTCAAGACCCAGGAGACGCAGCTCATGCGTCCCTCAGGTGCGGTCCTGTCAGGCCCGCGGCACGGGGAAGGTTCTGGAGCGACGCCGCAAGGCTGGGCGCTGGCGGGTGTCCGCGCGCAATAGGCGCGGGGTGCCCGGCTCGACGGCGCTGGCCCTGGCAGGCGACTGCGTTCAGTGTGGACAGTGGGGTGTCGGGGCCCCAGGGGAAGAGATGACGGCGATGCTCCACAGATGTCCTCGGCTTTTCCTTTAGGCCAAAGTTTCTCAGACTCCCAACGGGCATCTCCGCGGACTCCGCGCGATTCTAAACCGGGGAGGGGGCGCGTGAATCGGTTGGGGTCAGGCCGTCGTGTGAATCAGAAACCCGCGAGGTCCCTGCCGTGGGTTGCTGGGATGGGCCGAAAACGGGGTGTGGGGGCGGCAGGGTCGGGAGAAGCGGTGCGTGGAAAGGGCGGGGGCGCCCGGCCCCAGGGCTCGAGTGCGAAACGCCGCGCAGGCTCCGCACCGGCGGCGCCCCTTCCGCGGGGCCTACGGGGGCGAGGTAGCGGGCAGGTCCCCTGTTCCGACTGACTCGTGGCCCCGTGGGCCGCTGGCCTGGGGAGGGATCCGGAGGGAGAAGGACCGTAGATGCCGCCGCCGGCGTCTGCTGGGGGCGGGTTGCAAGATGAAGGCCCGAGTCCTTTCGCTTTGCTTCCCCGGGCCAGGCATCCAGCAAGCACCGCAGCGCTGCGCGGGCTCTCGCGGAGGAGTCCCGGCCCGAGCCTCCCCACGGCGCGGCTGACCCGTGGGCCCCGGAGTGGTGCGGCCAACTCGCAGGGGCTAGCCCGGTGCGGGCGGAGGCTGGAACCCCGGGAGCAGAGGCTCCGCAGCGCGGCGCAGCCAGAAAAGCTCTCGGTGGCCGCTCAGGTCGGCCCTGTTTCCCCTTGACTTTCTCTTGCCGGGACTTAAAAAAGAGAGCCCGGTTGGCTGGAGAGGGGAGGATCCGACTCTCTTTGCCCCGAGTGGAGTGTGGGAATCCTACACCGCCCTAAATCGGCCAGCTTCCTAGACCCCGCGGCGCGGGCCGGATCCCGAAGGCGGGGTGAAGAGACCAAAGCTTACTTTAGAAGGAAAAAAAAAAAAAAGCGTCTTACCGCGCATGTGCAAGCCTTTAAAAAAATTTTTGACGTCATTTCGCTACATCAAATCCCAAGCCAAAATTTCCTGCTCATTGATTACTCAGAAAAATAACTGTATGCTCTGATTCCTAGGAAATAGTGCAAAAGTACAAAGAGAAGGTGTTCAAGGTTTCTGCTTTCACAAAAAATAGCACAAGCTGTCTATCCACCCTGTTCTTCGGTTCTCCCCACAGATTATCAGAGCCGAGAGGTAGCTCCGCTAAAATGTAGGCTAGACTTGGAAGTCTCAGTGGCACAGCTTTCCATTCCTTAAGTGGAAATACTTGCGCTATGATTTGCATCCTCCTTAGTCCAAGCAAGCTATGCAACTCCTGCCATCTTTTTAAAAAATATACATTTCAGAGGAAACTCCTGAATATGGCTAAAGCTGAATTACTTTACCTCCTATTTCAGTGTTACCTCATATTTATTTTTTAAAGCGAAGAATAAAGGTTCTTATATGGACAACATAAGAAAAAATTAATGACTACCTATATAAAGAAAATGGTAATGCTTTTCCCCTTAGTAAGACAGGAAATGAATTGTAAAGAAAGACTTTTATTCAAGAAGTGATTCCCCCCCCACCGTGAAATAATAATAATTGCCTATCATTTTGATTTTAAGTGAAGGGCGAAGGTCTTGGAAGTTTACAAAGTTTGTAATGTCGGTGTATTTATGGTCAAATTCCAAAGAATCAAATTTACTAAGACACTTTTGCCTTAAAGAATGCTTTACAATACTAAGGACACCAAATGGAGACAAATTAAGATGGAGACTTCTTGTAGCACAACTGGATTAAAAAAACACTGATTTTTTTTAAAAAGTGATGCTTATGCATTTGCTTTAACTGTATGGCAAACAATTTTCTTTCTTGGAAAGGGTATTCTCAGAACCCATTGCAGATCATCATAATAGAATTGGTTGCACGAAGGTCTGTCTTTAAGTTTAGAGAGCCTATACAAATTGTGTGTATTAAAGTTCAGGAAAAAGCATTTCCTTAAGCCTATTTTAAAGGTTGCCTGTATTATTCTGTTGTAAACTTACTTTATTCTAATGAATTTCCTTAGAATTTCCTTTTGGAGAAGTGTTCTCCAAAGTGATCATTTTAATTGGTGACTAACTTGAGGAGAATGATTATTTGGTAAAAGGGAGTGAGGTCCCTTGGATCTGGTAGCCTCTTTCTCATTAGAAAATGATGGGATAGTTTAAAGAGAACCCAAATGAAAATATTTTAAGATAACTGTCATGAGGCATATTTAGAAAGAAACAGCTGGAAAACACATTTTCCCAAGCTTACTCTAACTTCTTCAGTTACACCAGAAAACAAACTGTAATAAATCATGTTCAAAGGGAAAGCACTCTCCTGAGTTAATCACTGATAACATTAATTTTCTGATTCAGGAACAGCTAGATGTTTTCTAAACATCACTCAATTTCCCCAGTACCATTTTATACTTAAGTATTTTGGAAGAGTGTTTATTGAACTTAGGAGTTTTGTTCAGAAGGCTGAAGAGGAGTCAAAAATTGCATGGTAGGATTCTATAGAAATGTAACCAATTCCAATAAAAAGTCCTCTGTACAGAAGTACATTATGGAAATGACGTTGTTGTCAGATCTAATTGCTTGGCTTTTGAGTCCTCAGAAGAAATTCTACAGCCTTAGGGGGTGTAGACTCAAAAGCAGCAGCATTTCTGGTTTCAGTTTAAATAAAACAATGAAATCCATCATTATTCAAGTCAATAGCGATAATTCACATGAATATGAATGCACTTTGATCTTATCCTTCAATTCTTTGAAAGACACAGTCATAATGAAAAAAGGAGATAATCTCTTTAACTTGGTCCAAAGCAAGTTGTTGGAGCTTTTCTTTCTTGAAAGACCGTAGAAAGGAACTTTTCACTAAAGCCTTGCTTTCCTATTTTTCAGGTGGTGGTGGGGGTGTTTGGGCAAGCTACAGGTCATTATGTTGCCTCTAGGAATCAAGTAGTGTTAACTTTCTTTGAAGTAAACTGTCATAAACTTGACATTTTCTGAAGCTTAAAGGTGAACCTCTGATAACATACCTAAGAGGCATTTTAGGAGATTTGAGTTTACCATTAGGTATGATTAAAACAGATTAACTATTTTCAGTACATTTTAAAGATTAAGTTAAATAGGCTATTTCACTGTGCATTGTCTTAGTAGATTTGCAGAATCCAATACTAGCCCCTTAAGAGTTCCTGATGAACTGTGAAGACAGTTAATGCCATGCCTGTCCCATATGAAAGTCACTTTAAAATATCCTCTTATGCCTATTTAACCAATTTCCAGACACCTTTGGTGGGAAAATAGCAAAGTTACAAGTTCTTGTCATTCTTACAATTCTGGAAACATCTGTCAGATATTTTTTAATACAATCACCACATTTGAAATATAATTAAGTAAAAAATATGCATGAGTGAGGATATCTGATTAGTACCACTAGCTTGGAAAATGTTTACCTTTTCATTGGAAAATGTTCACTTTTTCATTGAGTCCATGAAAGGTATCCAAGCTTTATAGTAGCTGTTAGTAAGTTTTATTTCTCATAAGGGTTGTTGAACTTCAGGAATCCTCTGGAAATTCAGTAAATATTTGTTGAGTTATGTTAAAAGGACCCTGGAGCATGCAAAGATAAACAGGATAGGTGCTTGTCCTCAAGGAGCTTTAAACAATTTCAGCACATCTGTGACTTACATTAAATGTCAATCTAGGAAGAACACTCTACTAACTTAATGGCTTTTGAAAACTGGGACATTTGGTAAGAACGATGAAATTTGGCAACGCACCTGTTTCCTGGGTTATCCTACTAGCTTAATCAAGAGATTGTGCTGGATACTCTGAAGATTTTTCTTCAATAAAAACCTCTTTAAAACATTAACAAGAGTTCTTTAAAAAATTAAATCAATGTCCTAGAGCCACAGATATTAGAAAAGGCAGAAAGATTCCTAAGGGTTAATGTCAATTATTTTCTTTAAGCATCAGACCAGTCAGTCCTCATTACCAAGGCTGGTGTGGTTCATCAAATGAAATGAAGGAGAAAAAAAGTGCTCCATCCACTTCTGTAAAAGACAAGTATCTGGAGGTAATGTTGGAAAGTTATATTATTAATTTCATGCAAAATATTCGTGGTAGACAAAGAAGAAGGAAGACGGTACGGTTTGCCTGTGGCTCTAACCCAGAGGGAAGCCATCGCTACCAAGACCAAACACAACCCTTAGCTCTTTGTGTCGATGTTACTAAAAAGGGAGTGGGCGTCTTGTCTTGACTTCTTTCTTTACCACTATCCTTACTGATAATGTCGAGAAAAGCTTCTTAATGGACTGGCCACTGACAAAAAATTTCGGCTCAAGTTGGAGAAAAGGGCACCTGGGGCTGGGACGAAGCCGAGCGCCAGGATCCCGGGGGCTCAGGTGCCGGCTCAGCACCGCGCTGCAGTGTGCTCCGAGCCTATTTGTCTATTGTCTGCGTGGGGGCAGGGCCGAGCCGGGGGAGCTTGCTTTCGAGCGGAGCTGTGGGTCCTGGAGGTTGAGGACCCCGGGGAGGGGGCGAGAGCTATCAGCGAGGGCAACCCTCTGGGTTCTGAATGCTAGACACCGAGATGTACGAGGCGGCGGCGGCTGTACCGGCGGCTGCAGCCTTGGCTGCAAATCGCCGTCGTGTGGTTGCTACTGGCAACCGAGCCTCTGCCGAGCGCGCAGCCCCGCAGCCCCTGGAAGGAAGGTGGCAAGGGGAAGCGGCGGCGCCGCGGCCGTGCCGGCTCCGCACCCGCGGAGATCGGGTTCCCTCCCGCGCCCCGCCATCCCTTCGGGCTCTGACGCTCGTAGGGCTCCCCTAAAGGGCTCTCGGGTCGGGGGTGTCGCTGCCTCGGGAGCGTCAAATCACTGGTGTCCTCCGCGAGTGCAACATAGCAGCTCTGGCTCGAAGACTGGGGGCTCTTCCAGTCCGCCGGGGTAGGCGGGGGCCGCGGACTTGCCAGCGCGTCCGCCGCCTCCCTTCCGTGCTCGGAGTCCGCACTGCCGGTGCCCCCCGCCTCCGAGCTGGGCCCAGCCAAGGGCAACCGCGCGCACTCGCCTCGCGCTCGCCCCTCGGCCCTTTGTTCTCCACTCGATAGGCACCTCGCGCTTCGGGGGCTTTTTATGGTGACCCTCGAAGATAGGGTGACCCGGGGTGACGCCCGCCGAGGTCCTGAGACTCCCGAGAGGTGTTTACCTCCCCCGGGTCTCCGGGGGGCGCCGGGCCGAGCTGGAATCGCGAGTCCGGGAGGCTAACCCGACACTTAGGGAGGAGCCGCCTCTCGTCGGGTGCGTCCCTTCCCGCCAGGCCTGGCCCGCCTTTCTCTTCCTTGCTTCCGAGAGGTGTGAGGCGGAGAGCCCAGAGCTGGGATGCGGTCCCTGCAAAAAAGACAATGCCCATCACCACCCCGCCAAGGAAATGAGATTCTCCTCGGGGGAGAAAGCTTCGGGCTCGCAATCTCGGGGAAAACGGGGAGGAAAACACTCATTAGTCCTACGCTGGGCGCTACCCCTCATCACACTAGCTCTTGGGCGTTCGTGGAGGCCAGTGGAGCCGGAGGAAAGGTTCCCGCCCGGGGTCGAGGGAGAGCGGAGCCGCCGCGCCCTCCACCAGGGGTGGGGGAGGGAAGGGGGTCCCTGGAGACTGGCGGGGGGCGGGAGGTGGGCAGGGGAAATTTGCATCTTTAAGAACTGCGGTTCCGAAACAACCGTGCCACGTAGACCAGCCAGTTGTGAAGTTAAGCACAACGTGCTACAGAAATACCGAAATCCGCCACCAAATGGCGGCCCCTGCAGTCTGCGCCGATAAAGAGGACTCGCCGGGTGTCGCCCATTTTAGGCCGCTTTCACTTCTCTGCAGTTACCCATACCCCTCTCCCCAAGCCGTCCCTCTCTCTCCGGGCTTTTGGGCGCACATGGGAGTCCTGGGCCAGGAAAGCGTTTCTGCCCCCGGGGAATCAGGCAGGCGCGGACTCTGCAGGAAACCGCTGCGTCCTGGTGGCTGTCAGAGGCGACGTCCCAACCTCCCACCGCCCGATCCTCTGCCCTGCCGGGGTTTCCTGGCCGCCGGACCTTCCAGTTTTGCCCTGGCCGGAGACCTAGGCGTTGCCTTTGGGTCCCGAAGTGTGGTCCTTCGCCCAGATCTTGAGATTCCTGTCGCGCGGCCACTCACTTCCTCGACACTATCACCTGGTCAAGTTTCCTTCCCAGGGTATTACAGCCCGTTCCACCTATTAGACAAGTTCGGCCTGTTAAGAGGGTTAAGGACTCTCTCCCATCGGCCTTTCCAGTCCATGAAGCTCAGCCTTTAGGAACCCCCAGGATGGCAGTTTTATATTGATTAATAATTTGGCTTACAATTTTTTCCCAACAAAACCCCAAACTCCAAGGACACCTTGTTATTGAAGGGGCAAGAGGATAGGGATTGAAGCAGCCACAGGGAGAAGGGCAAAGCAAGACAATGATCTGGAACGGCCCCGAAAGGATGCGCTTCTGAGGGCTTTGCACGCGAAGCCGCCGCCTCCTGGGGACATAGGACAGGGGGCCAGTTGCCGCGCCTCGGTGTCCCGCTCGGTGGAAAAGCTTCGGCCGGACGGGTGCCGCCTTGTGAGGTCGCACGCACCCGGCTGTCGCCGCAGCTCGCCACGGGGTCCGGACTTGGAGAAAGGACTTCGTTTCCCCTTCTCCCCAGCCTGCTAGGGCCTGAGAATCTAGCTTTCAAAATTGGCGGGAGCGGAGTCCGCCGAGCTGCGGGCGGCGAGAGGCGAGCGGCGCACGCGCAAAATGGCCTCCCGGTGCCCCGCGGCCTGGGCTCGCGAGCCGGGCCGGGCCGAACCCCACGGCGTGATCCCAGGCGGAGGGCTGGGCTGCAGCTCTTTGCAGTCCTCAGAGTGCTGCTAGTTAAAAAATAAAGCGGGGAGAAGGGTCGTTTCCTCTTTAACCCGTCCGTTCGGTGAATGCTCCCTAATTGGGAAGGCAGGTCATTTACCGGGAAAGGAAGGTAATTTTCTCCAGGCGGGCGTCCTGTGCCCTTTCCACCCGATACCTGAACAGAAGAAGCCTTTTTCTTTCCTTTTCTTTCCTTTTTAAAGCAGTTGCTCTTTCCAGCCTAATTACCCTCGCCCCCGCTTTATGTTCCAAGCCGCGCCGTGCGCTCCTCTCTTCGGCTTTCTTTGAACATTTCCACTCTTGGGGGCATTTACACCTAAGACTGGAGCCCCTAGATCGACATCGCCGACTCCAGTCACCTCTATATCGGTCTCTGTAATTATCTCATTCCGCCCATCCCAATTTTCTACGCGTCTCGGGAGCACCCTGGTCCGCAGCCTTCCGAGGGTCAGTTGGGTTCCAGCTAACTTAGAAGGACAGGGTTGGAGAGCGCCGAATCCGCACCGAATTTGAAATCAGGTTCACTTTGAAGTTTGGAGTTTATGACGACCTAACAGAGCAAGAAGTAACTTTTTTAAAAACATTGAAATGTAGATGAGTCTGAGGGAACATCATTTGCTATTTTGAGGAAGTCCCTTCTAATAGCCTCTGGAAAGGATATTTTAAGACAAGAGTCAGAAGAATGGAAGTAATTTAACTCGTTCATCGGAAGTTTTATTGAGTGCTTACTATTCCTCTAGAGGGTTAAATGAGACTTCGCGTGAGTTTTCCACATGCTCTGGAACTTCTTGAGAAAACTCCCAACGATCCTGGAATAGCTTTTCCAGTGATAAATGACTTTTGATGTCGTCGACTTGATGAAGACATAAAGTTGGTGGTGAAGTCTTCATGTGAGACCTCTAGAAATTGCACACTCAGAAAAAGAAACTGGTGCAAATAAAGGAAATCCGTTTCAAGAACAAAAAGAAGAAAAAAACGTTAAAAAAAATTTAACTGCGGAAACAGGAAACACTCGACTGTGTAAACATTTTCGGAGACTTTCATAATCAAAACTGGGCGATCTTGAGATTTTTAAGGCGATGGAAAGGCTTCGCGGGGTATTTCCCACTTCTGATCTACTGGAAGGTTCTATTATGTGATACTTTCTCTTCCTTGTAAAGGACCCATCTATCTGAATTCTGTGGTCCCAGTTTATTTTGGAAGAATCAGGATTTTTTTAAAAGCAACCTTAGAAATAATCACCTGTTGTACTGTTCATTTTATACTTGAAGAACCATCCTCAAGAAATGACTTCATCTGACCCAAGAGCCTTACCTTGGAGCTGCGTTCTGTGCTCTTTACATCTTACAAGACAAACTTTTTTTTTTTTTTCTCTTAATGGCCCTTTAAAATGTCATTTCATCAAGACCTTTTGTTTTGGATAACACGGGAGTAAAATTGTATGGAGGAAACAATCATTGTATTTCAAAATAACATGGAGCCTCCATTTCATGGAGCACTCAACTAAATCAGAATTTCCAACTGTCATTCCAGGGCAATGGAATACCCAGAAGAAAAAGATGTATTTTTAAAACGTTTAAAGTATAAAGAGAAATGGACAAAAATAACACTTCCTTCACCTCAGGGTTCTAAAGGAGACTAGATTCAATGTGCAGATTGTTTCTAAAATTAAAATCCTATCTCCTCTAAAGCTTAGTGAGCATAAGCTATTTAAAAAAAAAACAAACATTTTCATTTCTCCTTGGCCAGTGCAAGTAGGATTTCACATGGGTTCTTTTTACGTTCCTATTAATTTTTCATACCAAAACTTTTTAATAGGCCTATACAGTGAGTGTACCAAAAGACCACAAGTGAACTGCAACTCTAATACTGCGAAAAGAATAAGAGGAAAGGATGAAGGAAAAGCCCTAATAGCTTACTCTGCCGGTTGCATTGTACCTCCAGAGGTCCTAACATTTGCACATACGAATATGGAAACGAAGCACTATGGGTTGGTAGGTGAAGTCAACTGAAGGGCAACGTTTTTTTTTTTCAACTCAAAGCAATTAACGGCCGGCAATTTTAAAAGCAAAAAGTACTTGTAAAGGGGTATGCACGTGTAAAGCAAGATAGATCACTATTTACACAACAGGAACCAGCCTCATTCTTTTTTTGCATTTAAGCTAAAATCTGTGAAATCAATTTAGGTGTTTTCTGTGGAATATTTTTAGCTCTAACTTTGTGGTGTAGAATCCCAGAATACTTTTCAGAAGCAACAGCCAAACTTACAGCGGACTTTTCATGTTTCCTGCATTGACTACTAAGAGTTACAAAGTTAGCAGCTATGGGTTTTTGTAAGGTTGAAATTTTAAGTGGTAGTTTAGCAAAAGTTTTAAAGCCTAATTGTCAAGTGTGATGGCTGGTTACAGAGAATAAAAAACATTGTAGTCTTTCTTCTATTTAAAGACAAATTTTAGCTGAAATAGCCTTTAAAGCTTAAGCAATTTTCACATTGACTGGGGGAAAATTCCTCTTTCAAACAAAATAAATGGACATGGTTTCAAGGATGAGAAAATAGTGTTAGGTGAGCTATAAATGCAGTATCTGATATTTTACTAAGTAAATTCAAAAATCCATAAAAAGTTGAGACATAAAGTCTTTGAGTTCTGTGTTGGTCCTACAACTTGGTTTTGTGTTAAGTCAAATGACAGTCCACTAGCACTTGAAGTTTTTAGCCTTTGAAAATATTTTTTCATTTTTTATATACATGGTCATATCCAAAGTAAAAACATCACTTGAAACTTTCATTAACTTTTTTTTCTTGTCTTAGATAACATCATGAAACACTTGAGAAGAAAAGCCTAGAAAAATAAGTTAAATTCACCAAAATTGGCAAACATGAGTAACTTTTACTTCAAAGATTATAAAGTAAATAAACAGATACATCTTTCCATTGGGCTTTCAAGCAATTATACAACAAAGCATGTACTCTCAGCAACATCACTAAGACAGCAATGGATGTTCTTTAGCCTTTACCTGGTGTAATCCACAACAGGGTTTCCAAAACTTCTGCACATTGTGCTTTTCATATCAAATTTTTATTAAAGCCTTAGCAATTTTCTAAATGAATATCCTTTTTATTGGATTTTTTCCAATTACAAATGAAATTTAAATTTACATCTATAATTAGAAACAACACTTACAATGGGACTGTACAAATTTAGGTCAAAATAAAAATATATGTATTTTGTGGTTTCATAAAACTTTACTGTATCTTTAAAGAAAGCAGAAGTAACAGCAATATATGTAAAAGTAATGATTTAATGACTATAAGCAAGACAGAGCAATAGAATTGTGCTTCTTTTGCAGACGGGGGACAATGAAATGTTTAGCTACAATTTTCCCATACAAACATGAAACAATATTCATAAAGAATAAACACCCTCACAAATAACTGATGGGTGATGAACACACACCAAGTTCGACCAAAGCAAAACACAATCTGAAAATTTGGGGGGACATATTCATATTTTAAATTCAACATGCTCACTCTATTTAAAAACTACCTGTAGAAGCTCACAATAAATTGCTTCTATTTCCAGACGTTACAGAGAGGGTATATTCCACTGTTTATAATTGTAAAAGCCATTCTTAAATTTGAGATTTCCACTATGCCACATATTAAAATAATTTTAGATAAAAATTTTCTTTCTCCAGCAATCTGGCTTATTTCAAAATCGGTCTTAGAATTACAGTGATCAATATGCATGTTAAAAACACATTAATTACCATCGTAAGCAACAGGAAATGACGACAGCATTTCCAAATCCCTTAGTGAAAAGTTTTCCTTTAATGCAGCAATTAATTTTAAAAGTAAAAGGTATTACTAGAGAAAAATCCGTGTGACAATAATGCCAATTGCTTCCAATGGAACAGAAGTTAGAATTAGATATCCACGTTAAAAATATTCTATGCTGATAAGGCTCAAACGTAGGTATCTGCAAAGGTCGAACCAGTTGGGAGAATTTTAACAACCATCTCTGAATGCATGAAACACAATATTTTCTTTATAGTATTTATAAATATATCATACAATACTGTTTCCTGTTATGTCATATACCAATATGGCATTGTACAACAAGCATAATGCCATCTGATTCTTACAAAAGCGAATCATTTAAACAAGTCAGTAAAATAAACGGTAGTACCCGCTTTTAGGCATACAGATTGTAAAACTGAAGTTACTTTCCTTTGATCGGTTTTGCGTAGCAACAGAGAAGTAAAAAATCGAACAGGAATCAAAATGGCTAAATATGCGAGAAATTGTTATTCACAGTGACATGGCTACATAGAATGCATTATTCTATGCATATTCTTTCCATTTGTTGAATTTCAAGATAAAAAGCACTTGTTTTCTACAGGTTCACAAAACAGCTTAATAACAAGAACAATCAAGGAGGATGTAATGGAGGTTTCGTTAGTTGAGATTAACAAACTACGGCCCAATGTTTATATCCACTGCAGAAGATTTTCAAATCCAAACAATGGTGACAGAAACCATTTCACATCGGTCCTAACACAGAAAAACATCTTGCCTGCTTTCTCTGAAACTAATTCTTTTGAGAAATGATCTTTCTTTTCCATTAACGTCCATATGAATATCACATCTAGTCCATCTTTCATAGTCAAATTTAACTTCACTACAAAAGAAAGCAAATTGGACGATAGTCACATGTATTAGCATCTATAAAGCTGTAATGGCATGAAGATATCTATGTAAATCAAGGGTTTAAAATTTTTTTTCCCTCAACAGTCTCAGGTATCAACCAGATGAAGTTGCTGACGACCCATTTACTGATGATTTTCGAGGTCTATTGGCAAAGGAAGATTGGTGGTTACCGCTGGGGCTGCTGCTGGTTCCATTCATAGTACTGGAAATGTGAGGAAACTGAGGATGAGGAGACTGGACTGGAGTGCTGGGACTGGGCAAACAGGAAGAGGTGGAGGGGATACCTCCTGCTGGGCTGTTGGCCTTGTCACTCCCAGAGTCACTTTCCAGTTCTCCAGTGTTTGTCAGTCCATCTCTCTGATGACTGATCTTCATTCTTTTACAAGTAGGTCGAACTCTGTATTTCAAAGGAAGTGGGCCATTCTACAAAGTTAAGAGGGGGGAAAAAAATCAGTCTTAGATCTTAATCTTAATGTACAGCTTACCAAAATAATCTATGAGCATCAGGTATGCTTACTTACCCTTCTCCAGGTATAAATGTAGGCAATATCCATTAGTGTATAGTAATCTTTTAAAGGTTCCTCTTCATACATGACATCAATCTGTTGATAAACAACACTTCAATTATTAAGCATCACAAACAATTATGGTGAATATAGATTTTCTGATCATCTAAATATAATCCAAAAATGATTAAAAAAAAACAAAAACATTTTTAAAAAACACTTTCTCCAAACATTTGGACAAAGCAAGAATCCCTCTTGGAACTTCAAATGAGGAAAAACTTCTTGAAATCATTAAGGGATTTGCTTTCATAGCATAAAACAGGATCCATACCAAACATTTAAAGAGCTATTTTCAAATAAAGTACCCAGTTTTTAAAAAATGTTGCTTTTTTGGGTTTAGAATGCAAAAAGAAAAAGGTCACTGAATTTTTTAAAAAAGGATTTACATCAACTGCATGAAAACCATAAAGTAGATACCTGGAAAGTATTAGGTATGTCCATTTTACTTCTGAGAAACTTTCTTAGGTGCATTACAGTCATTGCTGCTGGGCATCGTAAATATCTTTTATCATTCACCTAAAAGCATATTTAAGAAAAGTTAATTTTTTTAAATTCCTGTTTTTTTAAAGTCAATTAGATAGATGTCTGAGTATGATAAAAGGTACTAACACCAAAGCTGAGATTCAACTGTTCTCAACTATACTTTGAATGTGCAATGATTATAAATACTAGATGAACAGATTCCTTCAGTATATCAAAGTATTAAATATTACTGAAAATATTTTGTAATAATAATAATCATATATAAATTCCATCTATTAACTATCAGATATAGATCAACTCTAAAACATCAAATATGATGATTTTCTTCTATTTGATAGCATCACCTGACCCTAGGATATTCGAAAGGGGAACATACACTCTCATAAAGAATCTAAACTATGTGTTTTTGTCCACGGAACATACCTCCTCCTTAGATTTCTCTTTGTCCTTGTTTATTTTCCGATCCAATCTAAAAAACAAATAATTTATTAAGCAAACAATGTATCTAATAAATATATTAGTATAAAACATATTTCCTAAAGAATTTACCTGTTCTGGTCAAAGAATTCAATGGATAAACTTATTATCTCATCATCAGTTATAATTCTCTTATCTTCGTCAGCAACTTCTCCTCTATCTTCATTAGAGCCATTGGCAGCTATAAAGACATTTTAAAATTCAATTTTTAATAATTAAACATTTAAATGAAATATTACATACATAGAAGCATGGAACTCTACTTTAAACTTAGTTTTAATAAATTACTGAATAAGTTCTCCCTCCAAATAAAATGTCTTTCCCATTCCAAAGAGTTTACCATCAGCTGAAGGATGAGCGGCATAAAAATCCCTTCTTCTCTTCATTTCATCTAAAGAGAATAAAAAGACAAATATTTGGTATAGCAGGTAAAACTGGTAAATACTTTTAAAATGTTTATTTTTAAGCAAGTTACTCACTTTTGAAAAGCCCTGGAACTAATTTGTATACAATATCTTGAAGAGTTTTATCTGACCTGAGAGAATAAATTAGAAAATAAATTTTCAATATAGCAAAAACTATAATGTTCATACATTGCAACACATTGTTTTCTTTGTGTTATAGTATTTAACTTGACTGTGACACTGTCTATAACTACATCAACATAATTATGGGAATAAAAGTTCTTTATGTGGTAGCACTGTCTTAAATTAGTAGAATATTTCATTTTATATTCACTAATAAATTCTTCACATTTCTCTAAGAGAAGTGTGCTTTTCAAATGACCAAACTAGCTAATATGAAAGAGAACAAAGAAGAGAGAATGGAAGCAGTTTAAACACGTTCACTCTTGCCTGTCACAAGGTCAATAAAGCAATGCAAAAATGGAAAACGAATTCGATTTCTAAAAGATGGTTAAAAAAACTCAAAATCATTTAGTCATCATTAAAATGGCCAAGAAATGAAGGGGGCTACCCTGTAAAAAACATGTATATCAGATGGGGACTGAAGGGTAAATTTTGTGTGAAGAAATAAACAATAAATTCAACAATTTATTGAATATTTATGTATAGATTTATAATTTATTAAGTACTTCAATTACAATAAAAATTACAAACAATGATTCTTAAACATTTTCTTACCTTATATTCAGTAGTGGTCTGGTTTTGTGAACTTGGACATCACAGATAGGACAATACTTGCTGGTCTCCAGGTAACGCACAATACACGTTTTACAGACTAGAAGTAAAAACATACATTTTTTACAGTTCAGGAATTATATGCTAAACAATAAAATCAGTGTCAGAAACAGGGAACTAGTAGTAACAAAATGGTAACTGCCAAAAGGTATTTATAATTAAACAAACTCAGTTGATAGCCTGAGAATACTTACACAATAATATTTTATTATACGCATTAACAAAAAAGTCATTAAATACAAGAGAAGAAAACAACTTCTTCACTTTGCACCAGCATTCTTAAGGAGAGCCAGAATTGTTAGGGTTCAAATTACAGGACAAGATGTTAAATATGCACGACATAAAAAGGTCTAAAACTTGGTACTCACAGGAATGTAGACATTCTATTATGGTTGTGGCATCAATGAAGTACCCTCCACAAAGCACACACATTAGGTGGGGATTTAGCTCCGTGATCTTGATTCTGGTTGTTCGATGCATTTCTGCTTGATAAAAGATCCTGCAAGACAAAGTAATACTGGCTATAATTCACAGAAAGAGAATCGAGATTATCTCCAACTCCCAGGAACCATACGCTCTGAAATGTTGGAGGAGTTCATAAAATGCATTTTTAACACTGTACAGCAGGATTGTCCCAACGTCTTCTACATAAGGAATTCACAGATCAGACCTCGATCAATTCTACTGAAAAGGTGAAAAAGAATCCAAGAAAAGTAATATCTGGTCCCTCAGGTCATTCCAGGAGGGAGAAGAAAAGGTCTGAGGTGGGGGCTGGGAGCTGAGAGTATTCGGGTCGCTTTCTTCCATTTGTCCTCCAGCCCAGCAGCCCCACGGCTGCTGCAGACGCCACACACTCCCCGCAGATATTTACCAACCGCGAGGGGTTGTTCCAGGACTCCAAATTTATCGTAAAACTTCCTTATGGCTCTTCGATCGAAAATCCAGGAGCATGCCCCTGCTTCCCAGGGGTTCCGGTTGTTTTAGGCGGTTCCAGCCACCAGAACCTGGCACGTTTTGACGTGATACAAAGGGAAAGCAAATTCTGCTCTATCTGCATCCCTGGCATTTCCGGAGCTGGGTGCTCGGGCCGCAGGAGAAGCACCTCGAGTCGGCCTCGGGCTGGGGCCTGAGCGCGCGGACGCCCGGGGGCCGGGATGCGAGGGGCGGATCCGGCGGCGCCCGGGGCTCCGTCTCGCTCCGGATTCGGAACTTGCCTCTGTCGGGGTTTCCATAGCAACTTACACTTACACTTGGCATCCGGCCACCGCTGCAACTCCGCGCGCGGAGCCGGGCCGAGCCCGGAGCTTCGGCGGGCGTGCGGGGCTGCCGGGCGGCGGCGGCGGCGGGCACGGGGGAGGGGCCGGCACGGCGCGGGGGCGGGGCCGGCGCGGGGGCGGGGTGGGGTGCGGGCGCGCGGCGCGGGGGTGGGGCGGCCCCACGAGGCCCCTTGACGCTGGGGAGCAGGATCCCGAGCAGGGCGACCCGGTAGGCAGCCCGGGGGACCCTGGAGCGTGAAGTGGTAAAGGAAAATGCAAACCGCACTCTCGGCCATTTCGGACATTCTTGGGGGCCTGTTTCCATGTGGACTCGGCGCGAAGAGCTTCTTTCAGATCTTGACTGGGTCTCTCCAATTAGCAATCACTAGGTCAAAATTTTCACGAAGGGATCTTTTGAGAATTGCCAACTGTGCACTTAGCCCGAAACCATCAGGGCTCAAATTGCAGAGATGTTTATTGAAATGAACCTCTTTAATGCTTTCTTCCCTAGTAGGAAGTTCTTCTGCAGATCAGATGAGCGATAGAAAGTTTTGGAAAGGCTGAAAACTGAAATCTGTTTTACCGCAGAGGAGGCGAGTACAAAGCCTTGTGTTTTACCTGAACTATGCTGGATGGCGACAAGAAAAACTACTTGAATCGACGAAGGTGACAATAAGTTAAAGAACCATGTGACCAGCCCATTCCCAACGCTAAATCAACACCTTGTCAGCCCTGAGCATCCATAGGAGAAAAACCAGCCTAACCTCCAAGCAAACCTCCACACAGTGAAATGACATTCCCAACAGATATCATATATTATAGAAAAGTCACGGGGGAGGGAGCGGCGGGGGGAACTGTCAGCAACAATACACCAGTGGACAATAAGGGAAGTCAATTACTTCGTGCAGCATGCTCGAAAAATGCATTTCTTACTCCCACTTCATTCATTTCAGAATCTGAAATAAGACCAAGCTTCCAGATTTCTCTGAAGCACATTCTCAAAGCTGCCTTGAATAGAAATCTAGGAACTGGTGAAACTTGAAGATGCATCTGAGGTTTTAATTCTCAGGGAATTTCAATGCAGAAGAGGGAAATACTACTCAACACAGCTCAATGGCTGAAATTAAAAGCTTTGGAGTACTAAGGGGCGGGGGAGAATGGTAAAAATAAAACAAAGCCTCTTTTATGAAAAGTGACCACAGTGGCAACCAGTGACTTCAACCAGAAAACATCATGTGTGACTCCTCAGTTATCTTTGGAAGATTTGTTTAGAGGAATATTGTCAACATATTGTTACTATAAATCTAAGTGGGGTTACAGAGGAGTTGTGGGTGGAGCAGTGTCCCTAAAGAGTAGCAATATTTAATTCTATTGTACTTGGTGATTAAAGACAAGTCTTCTTGGTTCTGAAAGAAAACTCTCCTTGTGAAACACCAGGACCTTTCCAAGACACATAGTTAGCAAGGTGATACTTCTGTCTCCATGTGAAAGCACATCATGCTAATGCCACCGGACCCTGAAGTTCAGGAAGGGGCATTAATAAAAACAGCTGCCTTAATTTTTCCTCTATATAAAACCAACACCAGACAAACACAAATATTAAGACAGAAAACAATCAGATTTAAGTCTCACGTACTTGACCAAAACCCTCTCAAATTCATCTTAAGTCTTAATTCACACAACTCCTTTACTTCAATTCAGAAGAATTTGGCCACAACCCTATAACCATTTATAGTGCTAGTAAGTATCACTTTGTTTCTTGTGTAAGAATCAGTTCTTTATCTTTTTATACCACTTGAAAGCACTGGCAGCCTAATAAAGACTTCCAAAACATCTGACATGTTTGATAAGAGTTTCAGAAACAATCTCTTGCACCTTAGAAAGGAAAACCTTCTAGGTTCCACCACAGAAACTGCCAGTTAAGCAAGCAAAAAGGCACCAAACATACTACGGAAAAATACTCAATAGTTAAAACTTGTCATTATAACATACTTAGTTGGCGCAGTCAGTTTAGTTGGAGGCCTAACACCAGTCATGTCAAAATGAAGGAAAACAGAAGCAAGTTCTTATGTTAACAATCAGCTTGACTATTGCAGTCTAAGAAATGCAAATGAACTCCATAACCCCAGTTGGGGCTCCCAGCCTAATACAAGTATGGGTAAAGTTGGGGTTAACTTGACTCCTAGGGAAAATTTCACCTTTTAGGGGCTCTGAATGCACATCCAAGAACTTAATGGTAGAGCATTAATGGACTTAAGTACAACTAAATGCTCAATTTTCTTACAGAAGCGTGTGTGTATACAAACACACACATGCATACACAGCGGCTTAATGGCTTTAAAGATACTGTTACTAGGTGTAAGTTTATACAGGTAGGTTATTTCAAACCTGCACTTTGGTGCAGATGTATGGAAATGAACTTAATTATTTAAAGTTTTATAAATTTGCTCATAAAATCAACCTCAAAGGAATTCTGCTTAAAAAAAACTCAAATGTTAATATAATCTTAAGTTAGCATATGCTGTTAACAATTGGCATCCTTAAGTTTCTAGACTTTAGTGTGGCTTATGCTTCCAGAACATGGGGGTTAAGGTTCCTATAAAACATAAGTTGAAGTACACATAACATTCTAGGCATCACCAACCTACATTTGGATTTGAATAAATATGCCCAGGATTTTGCCTACTTTCTGGGAAGGGATTAATACACGCTTCTATTTCAGATACTGAACCGTGACCACTAAGCCCACTAAATCCTTTTATTGCAATTGGGAATGATCAAAGTCTCTATACTTGTTTACTTCCAATTATTAACTGTAAATCTCTAGGAAAATGATCGTGCTACATGGCTGTCAAACCCAAAAGACTGCATAAACATATGCCATCAACTTTTTAGTGCTCCTTTCTCCAAAGCATCTCTTCACCACATGACCTATGCTGACATTTAGTAAAACCTATAAAACGTTGTAGACTTAAATCATGGTTCTAAGTGCATCCCATACTAGAGGTGGAAAAAAAAAAAAAAACAACTGTAGTCTCTGAGACGGGGGAAAAGAAAAAGGAAAAAGAGGAAACCTCTTGCAAGACTAATGTCCACTCACCATCATTACTCCAAAAAAAGCTCCAAATTTGAAATGCCCACTTCCCATTGAGCACCTCCCAAGTAATATTCGAAGAACTTATCCGACACTCTCAACAAATAACACCTTGAAAACTTTACCATTTTAAACACAAACGCAGGAGACCTTGGAAACAACTGGGAACCGCCATCTTACAAGCCATCTAAATTCACCCAAGTGTCCCTCCAACTTAAGTTAATAACATTTTTGTTCGGGCTCCTTTCAGCCTAACATCCACCTTGGCGGGATCGCGGCCCCCCAAGCAACCCGTCCCTATAAAATGGGGGCGTTCTCTGGCTGTTTAAACCCCTCCAAAGCCCTTTCTTCGGGTGAGGAGGGAAGCCACTTGACCCAAGCAGCTCCCGATTTCAGGCACCCGTCCCCGTTTCATCAAAATCTACCTCTCAACAAAGGGCGCCGTGGCCGGGAGAGCCGCAGAGGCTGCAAATAGAAGTATTCTTCTCGGGGGCCATGTGCGTCGCGAGGGTGTAGAGGGGCGCTCGGGGGAGAAAGGAACTAAAACGTGGGGCCGCGCGCGGCGCGTCCGGGCTGGAGC
>NW_024070194.1:59850483-59970684 GCF_014754425.2 Oryx dammah
TTAGCGCGGAGCGGGGTTCGGCGCCCACGCTGTCAGCGCCCTCCCGGCCGGCGCGGGCGAGGCGCGGTGGGGGGGGGCCGTTCCCCGTCCACCCGCGGCCGGCCTGAGTCCCGCGCGGCCCCCGCCGCCCCCAGGCCCCGTCCCGGAGGCGCCTCGCCTCCTACGTACCCGGAAAAAGCAGCCGGCGAGAGGCGATCGAAGCGGGCGGAAAAGACAATGAAAGTTAAAAGTCGTTCAGCAGAAAATGAATGTGAGCCAAGCGGCCATCTTGAAGCGAGCTGCAGACGCCGCTGTCAATGGGCAACGAGCGCAGCCGAGAGGAGCGGCGGCCGCCGCGCTCGGCTCATGCTGCCTCCCGAGCCCGGCCTCCTCCTCCTCCTCCTCCGCCTCGGCCTCCTCCTCCTCCGCGGCCTCCTCCTCCTCCTTGGCCTCCAACGCCTCCTCCTCCTGGGCCTCCTCCTCCTCCTCGGCCGCCGCCGCCGCCTCCTCCCGCTCCGCACTCGGGGGAGGGAGCGCGCGGAGGGGGCGCGATCAGTATTATTCTGCGGGGCTGGGAGGTGTTTCTAATCCGGATCGGGGCTCCCTCGCCAACATCCCCATTGTCTCGCCCCGATCTCTGCCTTTAATACTACGATTATTATTTCATAGTTGCCGTTGTGGGGGAGGAGGGCGGGTGGGGGGCGCCGTGTGTGTGCGTGCGGAGAGGCGGGGGGAGGGGAGGAAGGCTGAGGACGGGGGAGGGGAGGGTGGAAAAAAAAAATGCACCGCTGAAGGCAGAGTGGAAACTGACACCGGCTCCAAAATGGCTCAGAGTCCGCCCGCCCCCTCCCCCCGCCGCCCCCCCACCGGGTCACGTGCTCCCCTCATTCCTTAAGGGCGGCCTGGGAATTAGTGTCGGTGTAGTCGGGCCCGCGGCCGCCCCTTCCCCTCGGAGTAGCGCGACCCGGCCCCCTCCTCCTCCTCGCTCGGCGCGGCGGCGGCGCTGGCGCGGCTGCGGAGACATTTCTCCACAGCGCCACACGCGCCACCCTGCTCTCGGCGCGGGCATCGCTCCGGCCCCGCACGCAGCTCAGCCCACCCCAACCCCCGTTATTTCTTTCTTTCCGTGGTCCGTCTCCGCCCGCGGCACACATGTCCGCGAGGAGACCGCCGGCCGACAGCCCCCGCTCGGCCCCACGGGTTGCGGCCCAGACTCCGGCGCCGCGTCGCGGAACCTGCGCCCGAGTTGGGCTCGCGGAAACAACAGCGCCCGCCCCAGTCTTCCCGCGGCCGCGCCGGCCCCCTTTCCCGCCCGCCAGTGGCCGAGGCGGGGCGCGCGCGGGCAGCCGCTCGCTCTGGGCAGGGGCTCTGCGCAGGGCCGGCCCTGCAGGGCCTCGGGAGCCCCGCGGGCGAGGGTCGGGCAGCGGGCGAGCCTTCGGGCGCAGCTAACGGAACGGACGGGCTCCCGCCGCTGGGCGACCGCGCCCGCTCCCCACGTCCCGAAGCTGGGGTCTTCAAGCAACCCCGGAGATCGCATCCTTTTCAGTGTGTTTAACTTTAGTCCTGAGGAGAGGAGATCGTTAAAAGTTAACGCCAATCGTGTCTATGTCTTCAAAGTAATAATTAACAAACTCAAATCCAGACAAACTCTCACCACTCTTTTTGTGGGAACAACTTATTTATTCAGAATGTAATACTGTCTATTTCCTTTTGGAAGACGTGGAAAAGATCAAATGGGATCAAATGTACGGATAATACTAAAAATTCAAATACTTAGGCAGAAATTCCCTCTTAACCCTTCCACAGGTATAAAAAAATAACGTGTCAAAACTTATGAGGGACAGAAATCCAAAAGAAAAAAATCTGTTCTGAAAAGGAAGACATCCAACTCGCAGAAATGATAGTTCAGCGGACGGCAAGACGTTCCTGGTCTTCCACTAGATCCGGGCAGATCGTTAACTTTCCCAAGTTACAACTGACTTGCTCTTTCCAGGCTTTTCGAAGCATCTTTAAGTTTTCCTACTAAGTCCTGAAAGATGTATATCATGGCTCGTTTTTAGGATAAAACTCAAGAAAGAAGTATCCAAGCTTGAGAAAGATGTAAGAAAAAAGTCGGGAGACACTTTCTAAACAATTTAAAATTCAAGATTTTAAACCTTTGACAAACCACTATCAAAGTAAAGTTTTCCTCTAAAATATCTCATCTTCAAAATGCTTGCCCTCAGATGTGAAATACTGTTTCTAACTAAATCTTCTGAACACGCAAGTTTTAACAAAAATTAAATTTCTCAAGTTATCTAACAAGGATAATGCTATATTCACATCTTTTGAAAGTTTAAAGTTCAATTAATGGTTACATTAAAACGACTCTGCAGGAGATTCCTTTGGAAAAAATCAATTTCATCAAAATTTCAAGAGATGTTCTTCATTTTTTTAAATGCTAAGAAATAAATTCGTTGTCATGTCCATTAATCAATGTAATTTTGAATGTCCCCAGTGACTTACACAGGCAATATAAACAATTTCAGAATTTTTGTAACTTGCCCCTTTATAAAAAGTCATTTAAAACCACTGTTTAAAAATCATGTTTTGAAAGTTTAATTAAATTTCTGAAAGCAAAGAGAACATTTTTCAAAGCCAAGCTTTCTTTTCCTTTGTCTTACTGGCTCAAACACATCACAAATAGAATTTACACTCAACACTACAAGTTTATTTTAATTGAAGGGAACAGCAAACCAGACCAGTTCTCTATTAACATCTTAATTTCAAAAGCCTATTTTGAAATATTGCTTTTGAAGCCCCCTTCCCAACAATTCCTTAACCAACCTTCATTATCTACTGACAGATGGTTAATTTTCTTTTGAACTTTCCATGGGCATAATTCGCAATTAAAAATCTGTAAGAAGATAGGCATATTCACAGATCCTAATACTGTACCTGTAATTGTTCCATGTTGCAACTAAAACTAATCTCTGGGTGGGATCGGGAGTCAGTGTTCTAGGGAAGAAAAAAAGTGCTGTTTATTTAAATCAAGGAAATTGAAATTTTCATTATACATAAATTTTTAGACAGGGCTTCTGTATAAATACCTCTACATTTAAGGTCACCAAATATGCAGGTCTGTACATCTTATCAAGTTGATTGGTCTAAAACAACAAAACACAGAGATTTCAGTCTTTAGCTCTTTTTTTTTTTAAAGTTCCCTAAATTGCCCTAGAGAACATTTGTTAAACTTTACCTTTATCTGATATTCCAAACGCCAAGAAACATCAGTTATATGTGGGAGAGATCTGCCTATACTGAAAGATACAATGATAATTTTGTACATAATAGCTACAGAAAAACTTTCAGTATTTGTTCTTTACCAACAATGGTGTCTACCACCTCCTGCACCACACACACACAATTTTAATCCATTCTGAAATTAAAACACTGTTAAACTTTATTTCAAGTTCTGAATAGTAAAAGAGCATTTAAAAAATTATCTCAATAAACTTTATCTTTAAAAACATTAGCTTAACTTCAATTGTTTCACTTGCCCTTTGGCCCCTTTTCTTTTGGTCTAGATCCCCGTTTTTTTGTCCTGTTTTGTTTCACACTAGCACTCTCCATTCATACCTGCAAGTGAAAAGTGGCTCAGCTTGACACCTTATACAGTACCTACCTTCCCAGTAGGATTTCTAGGGAATTCCTATTATTCTGGTAGGAAAAAAAGAAAAAGAAAACATGTCTTTGCAAACAAAGTAGAAGGAAAATAGTAATTGTTAAGTTTTAAAAATTTAAGTAACCTGATATTCCATCCAAAACAATTCTATTCTCTCGCTGTCAAATTTACAGTCTTCTAGATAAGTGCTAAAAAAAAAAAAAAAAAAAAGCCAAAGTTTAGTCTCCATTTTAAAAACTGAAATTTGAATCATAAAGGCACTATTTTAAAACAAATGGATATTTAAATAAATCCTGTACCTTAGAGTTGATTTGTCAGCTCTTTGCTTTCCAGCCTCCAGTATGTAAGTTGCAGCTGCTGCA
Organism: Oryx dammah; assembly: GCF_014754425.2. Taxonomy (NCBI): domain Eukaryota; kingdom Metazoa; phylum Chordata; class Mammalia; order Artiodactyla; family Bovidae; genus Oryx; species Oryx dammah. The sequence continues at coordinate 59,854,489 of NW_024070194.1, forward strand.
TGACAATGTTTTAAAACCACTGGGTCAATATGTTTCAAGTCTGGGTGATCTATAATAAAAGTAATTGCCAATGATGCCTGTGATAATAAATTCTTTATAGTCCTGTTTCTAAAAAGGTATTTTCATTTGGTGAAGAACTCTAACAAGATAACAAGAAGAATTCAACTATAAGGACTAGAAATTTTACATAAATGAGATGAGCAATATGGTCAATGGCAAAACAATGAAGAGCACACATCAATAATCCTGCTGTTACTTGGTCAAATTACCTTCATTTTATTTTACCTTAATACTTAAAAAGTCCTATTGTAAAATATACAGTGGTCATTCTAAAGCTGGATGGAGTAAGTTGAGAGGAAAATAAGATAAATATTTTACATGGTGTAAATTTAAGAATGAATAAACTTTCCTTCTAAAGATTAATTTTAGTGTAGGTAACTGGCTCCACGGACTTTAATACATGGAGGTGGAGGAGAAGGAAAGAGTTCAAAATATTTTCAAGCTTCGATAGTCTTTTTCTTTCTTTTTTTTGGAGATTAACCCAGGTGGTGGTTACTATTTTCGTTTAAAGAACTTCCACTTTCATACTTTTTGTACACATGTCTAGCTCGTGAATCTATAGGGGAAAAAAACACAAAAATTTGAATTGTTGAGATATTTATAATTAAGAAAATCATTTAAAAGCGATCTATCTTTAAATATGCCTCCATCCATACTGACACCGCACTCCGCAGTGACCGGACCATTTAAAACAGACTTGCTTCCTGATAACTGATGCGGAACAGAACATCATATACCACATTTTAAGAGTCTGGGCGTGGAACCTGTGCAAAACATGTTGAACTAGAGTGTTGGAATGATCAGAGGAACTTGAGGTATTCTCTTAGCTGGAAAATGTCAACACTATTTGACCGAGTAATTACTCTGGAAGCAGACCCTTTAAAACCTTCGCCAGCCTAGTACTGAATGCTTGAATAGCAGGGAGCTGCCCTGATGAAGTCCAAATGTCAAACAGTCTCTGCCCCAGACCAGGGTGAAAACCTTAGATGTTTAGGCCACAAACAAGACTTGAACACCGGCTTTACAAAAGAACAAAGAGCCTGAGAGGGAAAATCAGACCAGGAAAGTGTAGCTTGCGGTGTGCAGGTGCCAAGTGAGGAGAGAACAATGATCTGGGTCCGCTGTGGGTTCTAGCAGAACCACATCCCCACACTCCGTCCGGAGCGAAGGGCAAAGCCCGAAGACTTCCTCTTCCCGGGGCTTTCCCCTTCTCGCTCGGTCTCGCTCCTCTTCTCCGAGCGCCCCTCCACCCAGGCCGATCCAGCTCAGAGCCGAGCGGCTTACCTAACACGGCCTCGTCCGCCTGGGCGTCCAGCAGACTCTGGAAAGCCGCCCGGAGGAGAAGCGTGAAGGTGTTGGAGTCGAAGGAGCCGGGATCGGCCAGCATCTGGAAGCCTTTCTGCACATACTCCGAGAGCTCCATTGTGAGCGCGCCGTGACCTTCGACACGCGCACCACGTGACACGCGCCGCGCGCTCAGCTGATGCGGCCGCGCGCGCACGCGGCTGGGGCGGCGGCGGCGGCAGCGGCGGCGCGGGCTGCGGGCCTCCCCGCCCGGGGCCTCCCCGGCGGCCTCCCCGCCCGCGTCCCGGCCCGCGTCCCCGGCCGCCCGCCAGCCGCCGCCGCTTCCGTCTCGTCCTTCCTTCTGCTCCCGCCGCCGCCGCGCCTCAGCGCGAGGGGCGGCCCGAGCGCTTTGTGGACGCGCTCGGCGCTCACCTAGGACTGTCACCGGCTCCTGCGGGGCCCGCGGGAGCGCTCCCGAAAGACCCCGCGGGTGGTGGTGACGGTGTCGGGATCCCGGTCCCCACCGGCCCCGAGAGCTACTCCTTCCCCGCGCCCCGCTCAGCGCGAAAGCTGCGGGAAGCTCCAGTCTAAGGCAACTGGTTGGTTTTTGGTTTTGAGCTTTTTTTTTTTAACTCAACTGCTTAACCCCCTAGCACTGCCCTTATGTGAATGAGACTATAGACGTCTAATTATAATTCTTGCTTATTTCTCCTTTTTCATTGTCATTTCTGGAATACGGCAATTGATTCCTTTCTGCGTGGGGGGTCGTGGGGGTGGGTGGGTGTAAACACACGTATACATTCATATAGTGCGCGCGTGTAAGTTCTGTATTTCGACAACTGAGAGAATAGTACCTTATTTACGAACACATTGGACAAAATGATAAAAAATAGTAAGATGCAGCTGCAAATAAACACCTTTCCAAAAGAAACTGATACAGATTTTATGCTACTGTGCTCACATCTATGGGTCCTGTTTTAATTAGTCAAGCAGTTCTCAAATATTTATATCAGATAGTTATCTTAGTACAATACAGTTAAGAATGGCAAAAACTTTATTAGAAGTGAATGCCCATACTTTTGAAACTTCAAATATTGTATAAAGTAACTTCCCCCTTTATAGTTCTACGAAGTTGAAGAACAAGAATGATTCTTTTAAAAAAAAAGCACAACAAAGTAGGTTATGAGTTTTTTTGATCAAAAGAATTTAAAATTCTTTTGGGTGGAGAGGAGGGATAAGGAAGGAGGAAGATGTTTCAGTCTTCAGGAGGCATAATTTGAAACAGACTTAGCATGAAACACTTTCAAAGGCATAATTTAGGTGCTTATTTGAAAAACAAGTTCCTAATGAATACAGTCAACATTTAACCTTGCACCAAAGGATAAAAAGCACCTGATTTCACAACAGAACGCAAATAGAATAATTTAGCATCAGTGAAGATTGAGTAACTACTCAGTTCTCCTTTGAAAGCATTGAAAGGCATGTGAACTAGCTTTCCACTTTGGTCAGCTTATAGGAACAGTGAAGAATTTAAAAGTCTCCCTTGAGTCTTTATGAAACAAACACCTATTAATCATATACATCTTTCCTTCCAATCTCTCTTTTCTTTCCTAACTCCCTGTTTCTCATCAGTAGTAAAAAATCAGTTGAAAAATGTCAAGATATCTGATTTGCATAAGGAATATTTTACAGGGCAGAGTTGTGTAAAAGTTAAACAGTATTAACAACACCCAAGCTCATTATGTTTGTTACACATATATTTTATAACCTTGTGTAGCATTGATTGTTAATACTCTAAAAGAATTTGAGTTGATAACTGTAATCATAGTTTGATGTCAAAAAAGGCAGTAATGCTGAGCATAGATTTTTTTTAATGTCATTTTAAAAGAGGAAAGTAAATACAATTAAATGTGAGTTTCTGAGCATAAAAAATAGGAAATTCACAAGAATTGTTTCTGTAATTACTGTCACGTTATTCTCTTGTATATATGTAAGCCCTTTCTCTTTTACAAGGCATTTGTCCTCTTCTGCCTATATATATTTCTGTGTTAGGCCTAAGTGATGGGTCCATTTCCAGCTCACACCAAAACTTTCACCATAATGTTTTCTGATACTAGAAAAACTGAATTTTTCTCCTATAGCTATATTTATTTCAACTCCCTTTGAAGGAGGCACAGGATTAAGTATTTGTTTGTAGATCATACATGTGTATCTTTAACAAGGAAGCCATTGAAATACATTGAAGTATAAACATTAAAAGGCATGATTATATAGGTGTAGGTTCTCTTCATTGTGGCAATAAAATCAGTATATTCTATATTATTAGAAAAACTATATATGAACATGTTCTGAAAGTGTTGGGGGGGACTATTTACAATTTTTACTTTGATCACTGAAAATGGCATTGGAGCTTTCACTAGACTTAAAAAATTCTACAGCCTTGAAGCCAATAGATTAAATTTGCCCTGAAAGAGCCTTTTAAAATAACAATTATATGCAGCTGAAAATTGCAAAATAGATGTTCAAAGATCATGTTAATGTATTTTTCCTTTTACACAGCAAATATTAAGATAGACAATGCTGATAAATTTGAGTTTCTTTTTGAGGCTCTACAAAGAATTAGAAAGTATCATTTTAAATAATGTTTTAGAATGTTTTAAAATACATTCTATCCTTTGCACTGGTTAATTTTTTTTTTTTTTAGAAGCCAATTTAATGTTGGCCTCTGTACCATGAGTACAATTTAAATATGCTGGGGCATTTATAGGATCTGTGTGGTCAGCTTTTCCCAGAGGCCTCCTTGGTACATTTGTTAGTTGCAAAAACCAATTTCTAGTATTTAATTTTTAGATTGTATAAGTACTTTTGCTTTTGTGCAGAGAAAACTGAAGGAAAGTATTCCGTTAGATGAAAGAGTTCCTTGAACATCCACAGGGAGAAAAAAAAAGTCAGTATACATAAATCCTCATGCATCCAAAGGTTTTTATTGGCATACATACTGTGTTCTAATGGGGTTCTATTTTATCCCTACCCATGGAATATCTGCTCATTTTCCAGAAAGAAGGATGTTAAAAATACTTAAATATTACACAAACACAAGAAACCATCTTCTGTCTCTACCCCGTCATATGGATTATTTGATGGTTAGTGATCTTAAAGCCTTGAGGTAAATATTAATAAAAACAATTTATTATTTTAAAGTTATTTTAGCCACAAATGGACATTTGGGAGGAGTGATTAATTGAGATGCAAATAGTATATGAAAGTATAAATCAAAATTATTTCAGTCAAGTTTATAAAATCTACACACATTCTTTTATTAAATATCTTAACTTGGCAAGGTGTAGATTGGGTCTTGGAATTTAAATGATCAAGTTTTTGCACATTTATGACAGCAGAGTTCAATGATTTCAAATTTAGTCTTGTGGCACATGTCAAAAGACCACATCGAGCATTCAGAGGGGACAAGAAAGCTTTAATTTTCAAATTAAATATTTAATCCAGTGTCTAAGAATTTATAAATGATTATTGCTACAATAATTAATATAGGCAAATACAACCTTTTCCTTCCCTTACATCATATAGCCTGTCCTGTATTTGAGGATTGGAGCATAAAACTCAAATTCCTTTCAATGGAGCTTGTGCCTTAGTGTCTGAGGGCAAGTGAAATGCTAGTCACATTAAAGAAATTGGAACCATAGGAATGAAAATCAGTGCTACAGCATTCTCTAAAATGCTTATAAAATTCATGCTTATGGTTTTGTACAAATATTTTGAATTTTCTCCCCCAAACTGTAATTCAAAACATTTAGACTAGTTAGTACAATTTCTATTTACTAATTTAATCATTTAGTGGTATTTTAAAATTTTTACTGTTCAGATAATTGCCTCAGGAAAATATCAAACTTTAAAATGTGATATAACAGTAATCAAAATTAAATATTTCAAATCTAAATTGTAATGGGTTATATGATCATACTACTAAGAAACTGAGTTTCCTAAGTAGATTAGTATCAGAGTATTTCTTTTGATATTAAGAAATTATGATTTTGTTAAACTTCGCAAATAGGAAAGTCTATAGTCAAGATATTGTTTAAAAAGGAAAATAGTCTTGAATTTCTAAAGTAAAATTTGGGACTTATCTTTGAGTGTCCTGCCTTGATTTTGCTAGCTTCTTGAGTCAGAATGAGATAATTCTATAACATTAAAGGAATGTATATAATAATCAAATGATAATTCTTAATGTTAAATCATTGTATCTTAACAGTCTATAAGTTTCAAAGGATTTTCTGCATATTGGAAAAGTCATGTCTACTCTTCAGGGCTTCTGTTAGGAAGTTTAATCTCTTATTTTGAAGCCAAGCAACTAAAGTCACATGGGAATATCTGACTCTCACTGACTAAAATCATGAAATCTTCAGCTAAGAAGAAATGGGGAATGGGTTTTTAAAAGGAAATGAAAAATTTTAAATGCTGTTTGGCAAGGGATGCAGACAAAATTTAATTTAAAGGTAAAGAAATAAGAAACAAGGAAGGCAATCATAGTTCACAGTGTATTTCATGAGAAAAGAGCAGGTTGAATTATGTGTCTTAGAATTTCTGTGCACAGACAGATAAAAACTATTTACTTTTAAATTCAGTAAGTGATTGAAATGATGACAAAGTATCTTTTTGTGTGGGCTATAATAAGCAAGTTTACTCCTTGTCACATAATCTACTTCACCAGTGAAGTGATATGAAAATTAGAAGCTGGCCAATCATCCCATAAGCTCTGTCAAACAGTTTAGATCATAAACAGTTTCCCCCTCAGCAGCAGGTTGGTTTTATTCCCAACTTCAATTATAAAGATCTCCACTTTGATTTCCTACTTGATTGATCTGGTATCAGCCAGAATGACCCATGAGTTAGCTAGAGTTGAATGAAAGTGAAGCATGGGCATGTTGAAACAAGTTTACTTTGATGAATATGTCTGATTAATTCTTCCATATACATACAGACTGTCCTTTAAATTGTTAGTATACTTTTAAAGAGAGAGGGAGAGAGAGATTGAATATTTCTTAAAAGAAGGAAGGGGAAAAAAAAGGAAAAAAGGGAGGGAGGGAGGAAATTTTTTCCCTTGAAGAGAAGAAATGGCACAGAAAACTTATTTACTCTTTTTTTCTCTGACACAGTACATTGTAGCAAGATTCTCTTAGCTCCACTGAATTCAACCAAGTCTCACAGTCATGTTCAAAATGGAACAAAAGATCTGTCATGTCCAGAACCTAACCAGTTTTAAGATGGCTTATACTTACTCTAGAACAACAGAAAATATCTAACAGATTCCCTTCCTTTCTGGTCCTGGTTTTGGAATCTCTGTTCTAACACTGTATTTTCTCAGACATCAGAAACTGAAGTTTTGACCAGATCAATGAATTCCAACAACTGAAAAGGAACAAATGGACTTACTCAAAGGAATCTTATTGTGTAAAGCCAGTATTTTTGAAAAGTTCATATTTTGAGATCATGCTTTTTATATATTAAAATTTGAAATTTAAGTAATACACAAAAATTATTTTGTTTAAAGGAGTATCATTTAAAAAAAGAGGAAACAATAAATAAAAGTATTTTGTAGACTATATTCAGGTAACAATCATCTGTACTGCTTATAAAATGAAAGATCTGACCATCTTTTATCAGATGAATTATTTCAGAAGTTATGTGTATAATATAAGAATGTGTGATCTGAATTAAATACATTGCAGACACAAGAACAAAATATGCTTTTAACTCATTTAAAATAAACACTTAAACCAAAATAATATGTTAAGAGAGATTACTTTGTAAAAAAAAGTCTTGAGTGAAAGAGTTTTAATAGTTTGAAAGATATATGCTATTTTAAATAATACGGATAAGAATTTAACATTTTAATTATGGTTTTTTTGAATGGTATTTTCAAGAGAATACATATTTTTATTTCCCTTGTCAAAATAAAATATTGACTTGAAACAAGTTTATAAGAAGTTCAGTCTAAAAATATTTTTAAAAATTCTTAGAATAATTGTGTTCAATTCTCTCACATTTTTTGCATATATTGCATATTCTGAAGCTTTGTTTTATTCATTTTTAATTAAAGTATAATTGACTTATACTATTATATCAGTTTCAGATGTACAGCATAGTGATTTGATATTTTTATACATTATAAAATGATCATCTTGGTAAGTCATTACCGTCTGTCCCCATACAAAGTTATTACAATATTTATTACTGTATTCTCTATAATATATATTACATCCTGATAATTCATTTATTTTATAACTGGAAGTTATACTTCTTACTCTCTCTCACCAATTTCATTCATCCCCGTCCAGCCTCTTTCTTTGCCTCTGGTAAGAAAATACTTTAAAGAGTTGATACATAACTGATTTTTACACCATAGTAAATGCTCAGAAAGTAATTTTATAGACTGTTGTGAAAACAAGTACCTATGAAATAGGTGAAAATTTCCATTTTTTTCTCCCTAAACATTTGATTACTAAGGCTAAAACATAACCACAGTTGTCCTAACTCTTTCAAGTGTTATTTTCAAAATTACATTTCTTTAAGTAAGTATTCTAACCTGTGTTTTATGGAAACTTTCCATAAATGGGGAGCAAGATTTATAAAGTCATTTTAATGTCATAAAATATCAAGAAAATAATGAGTGGCAACAGGGTAAAAGGGAGAATTGTATTAGTATAGTCAATTCAGTCCATGTTATTAGAAACTTGGATTTGAGTTACTAGTATCTGAGTAATTACTCAACATTTTATTTTGTGCTAAAGTAAATAGGACTGGGTCATTTGGAGCAACAGCGTTCTAAATCAAAATTAATCAGATAATTGGCAAGTTTTATTTGACTTGCAGTGTTCTGTAAATTATAGACCAAGAAATGAGGAGAAGTTTGGCAAAGAATAATAATGTTAATGGAAATACATGGACAAATGAGGCCTAAGGAAACTTGGAATTTTCATATGCTTTTCTTAAAATCTGAAGGTGATAGAAGATTTTTAATGAGGCCCAACTACAATATATATGTGAGTAGCAATGGACAGAGGGTTAAGAAAACTTGTTTTTGTTAAAATATTAATAGAATTAAAATATTTGTGAATTGAAATAAATAATTTTTTATAAGACCAATGGTATCAATAAGGAGATGCACATTTTGTTTTATAAATTTCTGTATAAAGAACATAGAGAGTATTCACTCTACAAAGGACTCTTTCTTTAACAGTGTATGTGGAAATATTGATTTTACATATGCCAATTATAATAGAAGGAAAATAATATTTTACTGTGCATGTTATAATTTTGAGGTTTGCCTTAAATTACTTTTATAACAGGGTGGATATTAATAAAAATTTAAAATACAGAGTTGTGAGACATTTTCACCAATGATTAATGTGTTTTTAGAAACCTAAAAGCATTTTCAAACTAATACTTTTTAATTCATTTATATTTCATTTTGGTTATTCTGTTTCTAAAAGTTGCTATGATCAATATTCAACTGTTTGTAGAAACTATGACATTCTATGGTGACTAATCTTCAAGGTGAGTCATAATGATAGTCTCATATTAAAATCAAGAGTGACTGTAGGAAAATAGTCATTTTGCAAGCAAACATCCTGTCAAGTAATGGCCAAGGTAGCAGGGAGCCTATGTCATAAAGTAACAGACTTAAACCTTTACTTATGCCTTAATTATCTGTCTGTTGATATAAATGGTATAAAGACAAGTTAATTGTGTTTGTTTTAAGCTTTTTCTCTTAGCTTCCCTTTATTTTATTAAAGTTTTAGAAAACTGTGTAAACAGAAAGACTTGGTTACAATCCCCAAAATGATAAAGGGGGAAAAAAAAAACCCTTTACATTAAACTGTTAACACAATCTCCTGCATAGCTTTACATTATGCAAAAAGTTTAAGTGATCACTTGATCATTCCAGCTAAATACAATAATCAAAGAGTAGATAATGCTGCTCTGTGTAATAATATTGTACCATTCTTTGAATGAAAAATTGTTACTCTTTTCTTTCCTTCAGGGTGTCTGAATAATTAGATGAATAATATTTTGGAAATGTTAGAGTTTAAATGGCAAATTTAGGATTAGAATTTATCCATGATTTCGTGTTGAATGCCAATTTTTCAAATAATATACTTGATTAGGATAATAAGATTTATTGAAAAGGAATATTTAAAAAAATCTTTTGTGGAGTACTTATGCAGAGATATATTCTGGATAAATAGGGAGATTTTCATAACTCTGCTTTAAAAGTTTATTTTTATCTTAATTGTAAGGATCACTATAAGGTTATATAAATAAGTTACAATGCCTTCTTAAAGTATACTGAAGCTCATGGAATTTAAACCTTTACCTTTTTTACTTTTTAAATTTTTTACATTGCTCTCCTTTTATAAGAAGAGTTCTTTTATTAGACAAGTACCTGGTACATAACATATAGTAAAGAATATTTATTGAATGAATGAAGGCAGTATAGAGCATGGAGTCAGAGGAAATTGGGTTCAGATCCCTCTCCCACCTTCTAGTTCTATGACCTTGGACTTACAGTCAAAGTCTCATTTTTCTCAAATGTATAATGGAAGGAATAATGGCATCTCTTTCATATGGCTCTTGAAAAGAGTTCAGAGCCTAAGTATGTGCAAAGCATTCAGAGCCCAGCCTTACCATGTGTTTCATGCATGCAATTAAAACCCAATATTGTAGTTCTGTAATTCTGAATTTTGTTTTCACTGGCACAGATATTTTTTCCATGCAGATTTACAGCTGTTGTGCACATGATATAACCATTTGAGGACCCCAAGCACGTAAGCCCCTACTTAGAAAATTAAATAAAAACCTTCTGGGCTGCCTACCACTTCTTTACAGTGAATCTGAGAGAGCTCTTTTAATAGCAACAGTCAAGATACCCGCAAAGACCTTGATGACAATAATTATCTTACCCTTCATTTCTTGGCTTCCCAGGAATCTCAGAATCCAGGCCAGCGTCCATTATGGTCAGCCAGCCTCTAAACATCTCCCTCTTAAGAAGGCCTCATGGGGCCTTCCTTCTCTTTCCTCTGATTCTTACTCTAGTTTTTCTTGATCCATTTATTTCCTTTGTTAGCAACTCATTAGAAAATGTCTGGGAGCAAAGTCAAGACATCTTCATGTTTTCTTCTGGAACACCTCTAATTTATTTTTATTTTAACTGTAAGGATCACTATAAAGTTATATATGTTACACTGCCTTCTTAAAGTATATTGAAGTTTATAGGATCTAAACCTTGTTGTTACAGCAACTGTCAGGGAGTTACTGTCTCATCCTCTAGTTAGAGTAATCCGTGACTTGTGGTCCTTTGGCTCTCTGCTTGGACTATCTTTGCATAAGCCACATGCTTCCTAAGGCATTGAGAAGATAAAGTAAATTTAAAAAAATAAGGAAAAAAGAACCCTTGCCTACCATGGAATGGAGGACACACAGTTTGGAATATGGAGGTTTGAACTCTACAACTGCAAGGTTTGTGTGTGTGTGAGTCGCTCAATCATCTCCAACTCTTTGCGACCCCATGGACTGTAGCCCGTCAGGCTCCTCTGACCTTGGGGATTCTCCAGGCAAGAATACTGGAGTGGGTTGCCATGCCCTTCTTTAGGCGATATTCCCGAACCAGGGATTGAATCCAGGTCTCACACAATGCAGGCAGATTCTTTACTATTTGAGCTACTCAGGGCTCCAAGGTATTGAACAATTTAATGAGTTTTAGCAAATGTACACAGTCATGAAACCAAACCATACTCAATAAGCAGAGCATTGGCATAATCCCAACAATTTCCTATCTTCCCCTTTGCAGTCATTATACTTGCCTCACCCCTGATTCCAGGCATACATTGATTTACTTTGTCTCATTATAGTTTCATCTTCTTTTGGCTTTTCTTTTGATTATATCTTTGCAGCCAAAGATGGAGAAGCTCTATATAGTCAGCAAAAACAAGACCGGGAGTTGACTGTGGCTCAGATCATGAACTCCTTATTGCCAAATTCAAACTTAAATTGAAGAAAGTAGGGAAAACCACTAGACCATTCAGGTATGACCTAAATCAAATCCCTTATGATTATACAGTGGAAGTGAGAAATAGATTTAAGGGAGTAGATCGAATAGACAGAGTTCTTGATGAACTATGGACGGAGGTTTGTGACATTGTACAGGAGACAGGGATCAAGACCATCCCCATGGAAAAGAAAGGCAAAAAAGCAAAATGGCTGGCTGAGGAGGCCTTATAAATAGTTGTGAAAAGAAGGGAAGTGAAAAACAAAGGAGAAAAGGAAAGATATAAGCATCTGAATGCAGAGTTCCAAAGAATAGCAAGGAGAGGTAAGAAAGCCTTCCTCAGCAATCAATGCAAAGAAACAGAGGAAAACAACAGAATGGGAAAGACTAGAGATCTCTTCAAGAAAATTAGAGATACGAAGGGAACATTTCATGCAAAGATGGGCTCGATAAAGGACAGAAATGGTATGGACCTAACAGAAGCAGAAGCTATTAAGAAGAGGCTGCAAGAATACACAGAACTGTACAAAAAAGATCTTCATGACCCAGATAATCACAATAGTGTGATCACTCACCTAGAGTCAGACATCCTGGAATGCAAAGTCAAGTGGGCCTTAGAAAGCATCATTACGAACAAAGCTAGTGGAGGTGATGGAATTCCAGTTGAGCTATTTCAAATCCTGAAAGATGATGCTGTGAAAGTGCTGCACTCAATATGCCAGCACATTTGGAAAACTCAGCAGTGGCCACAGGACTGGAAAAGCTCAGTTTTCATTCCAATCCCAAAGAAAGGCAATGCCAAAGAATACTCAGACTACCACACAATTGCACTCATCTTACACGCTAGTAAAGTAATGCTCCAAATTCTCCAAGCCAAGCTTCAGCAATACGTGAACTGTGAACTTCCTGATGTTCAAGCTGGTTTTAGAAAAGGCAGAGAAAACAGAGATCAAATTGCCAATGTCCACTGGATCATCAAAAAAGCAAGAGAATTCCAGAAAAGCATCTATTTCTGCTTATTGACTATGCCAAAGCCTTTGACTGTGTGGATCACAATAAACTGTGGAAAATTTTGAAAGAGATGGGAATACCAGACCACCTGACCTGCCTCTTGAGAAACCTATATGCAGGTCAGGAAGCAACAGTTAGAACTGGACATGGAAGAACAGACTGGTTCCAAATAGGAAAAGGAGTACATCAAGGCTGTATATTGTCACCCTGCTTATTTAACATCATGAAAAATGCTGGGCTGGAAGAAGCACAAGCTGGAATCAAGATTGCTGGGAGAAATGTCAATAACCTCAGATATGGAGACGACACCACCCTTATGGCAGAAAGTGAAGAGGAACTAAAAAGCCTCTTAATGAAAGTGAAAGAGGAGAGTGAAAAAGTTGGCTTAAAGCTCAACATTCAGAAAATGAAGATCATGGCCTCTGGTCCCATCACTTCATGGCAAATAGATGGGGCAACAGTGGAAACAGTGTCAGACTTTATTTTGGGGGGCTCCAAAATCACTGCAGATGGTGATTGCAGCCATGAAATTAAAAGATGCTTACTCCTTGGAAGGAAAGTTATGACCAACCTAGATAGCATATTAAAAAGCAGAGACATTACTTTGCCAACAAAGGTCCATCTAGTCAAGGCTATGGTTTTTCCAGTGGTCATGTATGGACGTGAGAGTTGGACTGTGAAGAAAGCTGAGTGCCGAAGAATTGATACTTTTGAACTGTGGTGTTGGAGAAGATTCTTGAGAGTCCCTTGGACTGCAAGGAGATCCAACCAGTCCATCCTAAAGAAGACCAGTCCTGGGTATTCATTGGAAGGACTGATGCTGAAGCTAAAACTCCAATACTTTGGCCACCTCATGCGAAGAGTTGAATCATTGGAAAAGACCCTGATGCTGGGAGGGATTGGGGCCAGGAGGAGAAGGGGACAACAGAGGATGAGATGACTGAATGGTATCACCGACTCGATGCACATGAGTCTGAGTGAACTCCAGGAGTTGGCGATGGACAGGAAGGCCTGGCATGCTGCAATTCATGGGGTTGCAAAGAGTCAGACACAACTGAGTGCCTGAACTGAACTGATAATATTTTTGGATGCACCTGTGTTGATGTATGTATCAATAGTTCTTTCCTTTTTATTGTCAAATAATATTCTGTTGTATGGATATACCACAGTCTGTTTATTCAGTCACCCACTGGTGGACATTTAGATTGTTTCTAGTTTTCGCTGATTATAAATAAAGCCTCTATAGAGATTTGTGGGCTAATTTTGGATAGATATTTGCTTTATTTCTCTGAAATAAATACCAAGGTGTGGGACTTGATATGAGTATGTTTAAGTTTACACTGATTGATTTTTACATTTTTGAAACTAAGTTGCATTTGTGGTATAAATTCATCAAGACCTATTTGGTCTTGATGTATTATCCCTTTTATATATTGCTGAGTATGATTTGCTAATATTTGTTGAGGGTTTTTTGTGTATGTTCATGAGACGTACTGGTCTTTAGTTTTCTTTTTCTAATAGTTATTCTCCTTTTGATATTAGGGTAATGCTGACTTCCTTCCTCTTTTATTTCCTGGAAAAGTTTGTGTAGAATTAGTATTATTTTTTCCATAAATATTTAGTAGAGTTCACCAGGGAAGCCATCTGGGCCTCCAGTTACCTTTGTTTTAAGGTCTCTAGCTATACATTTATTTTTCAAAGGGATAGAATACTATTCAGGTTATCTATTTTGTGTGTGTGAGAAAATTTCCACTTGTCTGTTCATTTTCTTCATATTGTTCTTCAAAGATCAAAAGATTTGACATTAATTATAGTACTTAATGGACTTCCTTGGTGGCTCAGATGGTAAAGAGTCTGCCTGCAGTGAAGGAGATCCAGATTCAATCCCTGGGTTTGGAAGATCCCCTGGAGAAGGGAATGTTTACCCACTCCAGTATTCTTGCCTGGTGAATCCCATGGACAGAGGAGCCTGGCAGGCCATATAGTCCATGGGATCACAAAGAATTGGGCATGACTGAGTGACTAACACTTTCACTGTTTCATAGTACAAGAGACAAGAGCAAGCAACTGTAAGTTCTTAATCAGCACAGAACAATGAGACATCAGGAAGCTGAGTAGGATTCAGACAGGATCCAAGAAAGAAACTTGGGTTAAGGAGACTATCTAGCAGATACGAGTCAGGAAGAGGTAGTGGCAGTGAAAACAAGGAAGAAAGGAGCACTTGAAAGTCACTTTAAAGAAGGAATTGACAGAACTTAGTCATGCCTGGAAGTAGGTAAAGAGGGAGAGGGACAGTTGAAAATGAACCCAAGATTCTATTTGAAGGGATGAGAAGGTCAAGAGTACAGACAGACATGACTTGATGGAAAGGGTAGCCCTTTCAGAGTTAAGATAATGCTTCATCTAAGGGTACACTGAGTGTGAAGTGAGTTGCTGTGGGAACTGACAGCAAAAATAGTATGAGAAGTAGGACAGTAGAAAAGATTTTTGGATTAGTGAGGTCAGGGTTCCTCAAAAGGAATAGAGAATCAGAAAGTCTTGCCATATACAATATTAGATGCTCAGTTAAATGAGAATTAAAAAAAAAAACTTTTATATGTATTTATTTATTTGGCTGTGCCCAGGTCTTAGTTGTGGCACATGGGATCTTTAGTTGTGGCATGCAAATTCTTATTTTTGGTCAGCTGTGCCATGTGGGTGGGCTTCCCTGGTAGCTCAGCTGGTAAAGAATCTGCCTGCAATGCAGGAGATCCCAGTTCAATTCCTGAGTCAGGAAGATCCCCTGGAGAAGGGATAGGCTACCCACTGCAGTATTCTTGGGCTTCTGTAGTAGCTTAGACGGTAAAGAATCTGCCTGCAATGTGGGAGACCTGGGTTTGATCCCTGGGCTGTGGAATCTAGTTCCCAGATCATGAATGGAACCTGGGCCCCCTGCATTGGGATCATGGGATCTTAGCCCCTAGACCACTATGGAAGTCCCAAATGAGAATTAATAAGGAATGAGTTGGGGTTGTTTTTTTTTTTAATATGTTTGCCATACAAAGCCTCACAACAACACTTCCAGGTAAGTACCATTATTTCCTTTTTACAAATAAGGAAGCTAAAGCTAACAGGGTTTTACCTGAGGTATTATAGTACATTGGTTTGGTAATGTTTTAACTAAACTGGAATTATTTTCCCCCAAACTTCTGTACTTGTGTTTGTTGTTTAGTCACTAAGTCATGTCTGGACCACATGGACTGTAGCCCTCGGGGCTCCTCTGTCCATGGACTTCTCCAGGCAGTGCTGGAGTGGGTTGCCATTTCCTTCTCCAGGGGATCTTCCTGACCTAAGGATTGAACCCACACCTCCTGCATTGGCAAATGGATTCCTTACCACTGAGACACCTGGGAAGTTCTGCACTTGTGTGGTTCCTGTCTAAAGTTGGCTCTGGAGAAATCTGTATAAGATTTGAAGTGAAGCAGCAACCATCACCCTCAAAGCAAGCTGTTGCCGATGTCCTTGGTGGCTCATCTTTTCGTCTTGAAGCTGAGCAGCTCCCTCAATGTCCATCAATTTCCTCCTTCAGATGCTCTTGACCCCGAGCAAGAATTAGGTGCAACAAGAGACACGGTGTGAAGGCAATACGCTGTGCCTGCCTCCCACCACTTGGCGGTCAGCTTTCCTTCCTGACTGCCTGCCTTGCCACTCTGCAGGCAGGTGACTTTGGGGCCATCAGCCGAGGAGTTGGACTTCAAGAGAGCCCTTCATCAGCTTCCATTCATGTTCCAAGGTTAGCAATTTTATCTGATCCTCCAACTATCCCCCTCCTTCACAGACCTTTGCTATCACATCCTCCCCCACATTTGTGTAATATCTACTCCCTGTAATGAACCCCTTAGTCCATATCAGTCCTAAGAGGTCCTGCCTCCCAGACTGAATGATTAACCAGTTAGGTACACATCAAAAGCAAGTTGCTGAGGAGCTTCTCAAGCCCAGGTCTATCTGACTCCTTCTCATATTTAAAAGAGCAATTAAGATTTATATTTGGATGATACTCATTATAAAGCTCGGTTTATTGTTATAGATGGCATAACTGGTTAATTGTTACCATGTTGAAATCAGGTTTCCCAGCAATTTGAACATGTTTTATGTTTCCTAATGTTTTTGTTGTTGTTGTTTAACGTTTTATTTTATTTTTACTTGTCACATTTGGGCACACCCCTACACGTGTAGGACCTTAGTTCCCTGAACAGAGATCGAACCTGGGCCCCCTGCAGTGGCAGCACAGAGTCCTAACCATTGGACCACCAGGAAAGTCCCCTAACATTTCATTTGAATTACAGCTGTTGTGTATAGGTCACCTCTAGTACTAAATGATAAAATTCTTCAAGGACCACATAAAACTTTATCCTTATTTTTCAGCAGTTATTTTGCAAGTAGCAGGTACTCAATAAATGCTTGTGACTTTTAATAGAGTAGCTAAATTCCTCAAAAATAGGCACACTAGTACCATGTCAAAGTATAAACATGCATTTAGGGACACTGGGTGTATGCAATAAGATGTGGAAGAGATGTTGCCACTAAATCAGGACATATAAAAAGATGAACAGTTTTGAACAGAAATTGAACTACTGTTCAAAGCATTGGAATGTTCTTGTTACAAGCTGAGGCTTAGCTTTAGAATGAAAGACAGAGTCCTGCCCTCCCTTTGACATTGTAGTCTCATTGTAGAGAATTTTGTTACGGGCTACTGCAAAGATACTGTCCTGTTACAGCTCTCTGAGAAAAATATGGTTCGTTAAATTTCTCTGCTATTTACAAGTAATGGTTATAAACATGACACACTTTTAAGTGTAATTTGTATTAACATTTTTCCATGAGTTAAATTTTAGAGAATCAAATTGTAGACAACAAAATAATAAATCAAGCCTCAATTTGTGGTGTTTGCCAATTTCCATGGTGTAAATATTCCTATGATGGTTGATGTCCGAGCTTCCATTGTGATGTCACTGAACATGAAATCAGGAAGAAATGTGCTAGAAATGTAAGAGAGTATATTACTTTGTTTTATAGATAGTTTATTTAATTGTGAGTTTATATTATATAATTTAATATTCAACATTACATTTCATGACTGGCTTACAAAATTCCTGAAACTTTAGCAATTACCTTTTACAAGCAGGGAAACCTGACTCCAGCACACTACTGCTTGGTGGCTGCTCAGCCAGGAAACAGCACTGCTCCGCAGAAGCTAGCACTGCACGCAGAATAGCTCATGGCACACAGCACAGTTGGGCACAGATCCTGTCACTGGGTGGACACAGGAGGGTCCTGCTGGAACTAGTGCTCATTGTTGGTTGAGGAAACAGCCACCAGCTGGCATCTGTCACCAGAGCACCACACCCCTTGCGTCTTTTGTGTTGCTGATTCCCAGGACTTTGAACTGGTAGATGCATCTGACTGACAGCTCTCACTTAGTTCAGTTCAGGTCAGTCGCTCAGTCGTGTCCAACTCTATGTGACCTCATGGACTGCAGTACTAAGCTCTCACTTAAGTGAAAAAAAAAAAGTGTTTCTCATTTTCATGTCTCATAAAGTGAGGAGTTCTAGAAATATGGAGAAAGGGTCCAGATAGCTGGTGACAAAAACGAGTGATAAGCATCTGCTCAGTTGTATATTTCACCTGGTTGGCTCTAGGAAAATTGGTTGCTGGTTTGCTGTATCCCATGAGAAAGCACAGCAGTCTATCTAGAACATGTGTGATTATTCCATCATTCTATAAGGCCAGCTACTTCTGAGTGATGCGTAAGTGAATTCCATGGGTACCAGCTCAGTGTCTTGGGCTTCCCTGGTGGCTCAGACAGTAAAGAATCTGCCTGCAATGCAGGAGACCTGAGTTCGATCACTGGGTCAGAAAGATCCTCTGGAGAAGGGAATGGCAACCCATTCCGGTATTCTTGCCTAGAGAATTTCCCATAAGGCCAGTTACTTTTGGGTGATGCGTAAGTGAATTCCATGTATATCAACTCAATGTAATACTTCTCTTAAGTTTTTGTTTGAATTAAATTTTTTATAATATGCTGTCTTTTGCAAACATGCATCAGCTTCACTGATTATACAGGTGACTTAAGTGGTGATGTAAAAAGAATCCTGTCTTTGCATCTGATAGGTTTGTTATGAAAATCTTTATCTCTGTGACCCCTCAGGTACAGGGCTTGCTTTCTGGTGACTTGTTGGTATAGGGGGATACACAGGAAATGCTCCAAGGGGTCTGATTGTGGCCCTTCCTACCGTCATAGCTCTTGCTATTACTACGACAAGGAGTCACTCTTTCAGTCTTTCGCTTCATCTATTCCTTATGCTCTTAGCAACAGATGAGTGAAATCAGAGTCCTACTGGGCCTACAGAGATGAACACAGATCAAAACTTTATTTCTCATTTATTCAGTAACTACATCGTAGGTGTCTGTCCTATGAAAGACATCGTTCTGGCTTCTTGGGACACAGCAAGGAACAAAACAGACAAAAAGCCCTGTCTTCCTGGAGTTTATGTTCTAAAAGAAGGTAACAATAAATTAATTAACTAAATAATATAGAACTTTAGACGGCAATAAATTCTGTGGAGCAAAACATCAGTCAAGGAAAGCAGATAGGGAGATGTTTGTACTTTTAAATAGGGTGCTCAGAGAAGGCTGTATTTCTGCTAAGATTAAAGGCAGCAAGGGAATAATCTCTATCCTGTAAACCAGTTTCATTTAGGAATGAATTAGTTCTCAGCCAGTTTCCAATAATCCCCCCAAAACATCTAGGTATTTGCTTCTACAACATACTCTTCCCCTGAACGATGACCTTCAGGTACTGTTGGGGAAATCCAGAAGGAAGGTTCACAGCACCTGTGTGTGTTGTTGTGATAGGAGTTTCCTCCATAGGTCCCCACTCCCCGGTCAGGGTCACCGAACCAGCTCAGGTTCAGAAATCAGGTGAATGGCTCTGAACCCCCAGGGCCAAGGCTCAGAGCAGCTGTCATTCACCAGACTCGTTAGTTGTTGGTTATTTCATCAGATAGTCCTTTAAGGGGCTGACCATCAGTTTTGGTTCACGGGACTGAATACTGACATAGCTGCTAACAAAGACTCTTGTAGGCTTGACTCTTCCTACCACTCCCATTCTACTGCCACACACACCTTGCCCTGGCGGCACTGCTGCGGGGCCTTGGAACGCCCGTTGCGAGGCCACTGGGGATTGAGCATTCCAGCTAACACTTCCCCAGGCTACCCTGAGGAGCCAGTGCAGTGTCTCTGTGCTTGCTCTTTGGTGTTGGTGCCCCCGTCACCAAGCAGCGTCTCTGGACCCTCTAAGGGTACACAGTTGGGAGTGGGGGGAGCAGCCTCTCCCTAATGGATCCACTCCAACATTTTATCTCTCTGCTTTTTGTATTGTTTCTTTGACATTATATCAAGAAATTTCTGGCATCTCAACTTTATTCAGCCAGGTTTCAGTCAACCAACTGGGCAAAGCGTTAGACCCAATCCTAGCTGCTGGCATTCGCACACCCAATAAATTCAGTCTGACCTAAAATTCTGTCCCTTAGTCTTAGCCTAACATCCTCAGAATCAGTTTCCAAAGTTTACAAATATAAATTAGCATAATTTTACAATTCTTCTGATATGTAATCATTATCTCTTTTACTGGATTTTGTTATTATCACATATCTCCTCCAAGGCATGCTAGGGTATATATAATATGTATTATTATATACCATATGTATTCTATATACTAATATATGCATTTCATATACTACATATATAGTTACTTATATATATATTTAGACCCTTCCCTGTGGCACAGTGGTAAAGAATCTGCCTGCCAATGTGTATATATATATATGTATATAATATGTTTACATAACTAGATACATTTACATAGGTATAAATGTGTGTAGTTATTAATATATAAGTGTACATAGTTGTATATATATATACACACACATACATATATAACCACATGTATATGTAACTATATATCTAGATAGAGAGATAGGAGACAGACAATGATGGGTGGTGGAGGTAAGGTACGAGGAAAATATTTCTCACCAGATCAAGTCTTTACAGAGTTTTCAAGCAAGGCAAGCAGAATCTTATCTGCTGTAATTAGCAAGGGAAACTCCATGGGGTTGGAGTTTCAGTATATACTGAGTCTAATCCTCCCATGTATTCATACTCCAGTCCTCAAGTCCTACAATTGCTTATTCAGAGCTTTAACTTGAATATGAGCAATCTGGTGGGGTTGGTACTTCACCTGATACTGAAATTAGATAACTCACAAGATCTAAGTGGATGTTCAATTTTCAGTAATCTCAGCATTTATTTTGAGGTCTATCAGCCCTGCTATACAATATATAAGAGATTCTTTAAGAATAATCATAGAAAGTCCCTGTTTGAGTCCTTGGTAAAGTCCATTTTCTTTCTTTAAGCTCTCCCATACCATTGGAAGCACCAGTTCTACCCTGCAGTCTTTGAATTAATCATATCTTTGAATTCTTCAACATCCCATGCTGTATTTTGGGGAAAAGCCCTGGATTTCTCAGTGCCTCATATGAAATATAATAGCACTTCATGCCAGGTGGCCATAGTTAATTGCACTATGTATTACCAAAGTTCCATCCTTCAAAACTGCTTGGTTGTTTACTCCATTCAGCCCCAACCTGGCCAATCACTCTAGTTCCCAATCACTCTAGTTTTTCTGTCCCCTACCCCCGGAGCACTTCAGAAACACCAACAAATTCATATATGTCTATCTTTGTGTTAGTCGCTCAGTTGTGTCCTACTCTCTGAGACCCCATGGACTGTAGCCTGCCAGGCTCCTCTGTCCATGGAATTCTCCAGGCAAGAATACTGGAGTAGGTAGCCATTTCCTTCCCCAGGGGATCTTCCTGACCCAGGGATTCAACCTGGATCTCCCTCATTGCAGGCAGATTCTTCACCGTCTGGACCAATAAGACTCTGTTTATGTCATGGCTCTTCTGTTATAACTTTGTACATGCAGCCGTGTTGCAAGAAATTGAATCACAAGGATAAATAATTTTCTATCATTTCTATTTTTGATTTGTAGTGGTTAAGAGCACTGGCTTTGGCTACTAGATCTGTAGTACACTTGTATGACCTTGGTTAAAGTACTCAGCCTCTTTAAGACTCAGTTTCTTCATCTGTAAAAATAGGGATAATAATATTTTATCTCATTGTTGGGTGATATTGCCATAAGAATTAAAATTATGAAGTTCTCAGTGGCACATATTAAACTCCAAGTTTCTGTTTCTTAAGTGAATCTCATGAGGATTTGGAAAGCACTCAGTTTCATCTGGAAGACATTTACAAATGATCAGAAAATGCCTCAGTCTAATCCCACCCATTATCAACAACACACAGTAAACAAGCAACACACAAATGGCATCAGTGCTATGGAGAGTGTCAGTGTGGAATTCAGATCCACTAGAATGCTCCTTATGTGGAGGTACTGTGTCCTGGTTACCACTATCTCCACATACCACCACACCTCACAGAGGGCATGGCTGGAATCAGGCACTAAACAAATATTCATTGAATAAACAATGTTTCTTTTTATCTTGTCCCCAAATTCTAGATTGTCCCCTTTTTATTTTCAGCTTCCAAAGCCCAATAAACAGCACATTCCCAATCAAAATCCCAGTAAGTTTTCCCTTTTTGCTTTGTAGAAATTGTGAAGCTGATTCTAAAATTAATATGGAAAGGTAAAGGGTGCTGACTACCCAAGGTGATCTTAAAGAACAAGGTTGGAGGACTTTCACTGTCAGATCCTAGGACTTATATTACAAAACTTATATAAATCCTAGAAAAATACATTAAGAAAATGTATTAGGTATTCCTGCATAGACAGACAAACCACCACACAGAACAGGATAAAGAGTCCAGAAAAAGACCTATGCATATACAGTCATCTAATTTATGACCAGAGTAGCACTGCAGGCCAGTAGGGAAAGGATTGGTGCTGGATTGGTTGGATATATAAGGGGAAAAAAAATCTTAACCCTTGCTTCACACCTTACACAAAAATTAAGTTCCAGGTAGATTGCTTGTTAAAGAGAAAACTACAGAGCTTTTTGAAGAAAGCACAGGAGAAATATTCATGGCATTGGAGTAGGCAAAGATGGCTTAATCACAATACAAATAGGGCTAACCAAAAAATAAGAAATGACAAATAGGACTATATTAAAATTAAGAATTTTGTTCATCAAAAGAGACCGTTAAGAGAATGAGAAGGCAAAATATAGAGTGGGAGAAGATAAAACAATACACATATTAACAAAGGACTCATCCAGAATATGTAAATACTTCTACAAATCAAGAAAAAAACAAGATACCAATAGGAAAATGGACAAAAAGCTTGAACAGACTTTCACAAAAGATGATGTAAAAATGGCCAATAAGCTTATGAAAAAATGTTCAGCTTTTTTAGACAATAGGGAAATGCAAATTATAACCAACTGATGCTACCAAACATTTAAAGAAATAATACCAATTATTTTCAAATTTTTCTGAAAAAAGAAGCAACATTTCATAATAAGAAAGTATTACTCTGATACTAAAACCAGAAAAAAATACTGCAAAGAAAACTACAGACCAATATTTCTTCTAAACATTGATTTAAAAATCATTAAAATATTAGCAAAATCAAAATATTAGCAAATCAAATCTAGCAGCATATTTAAAGGGTTCTTTAGTATGACAATGTGGGGAATATCCAAGAAATCCAAAGGTGGTTCAACATAAGAAAATGAATCAACAAAACATACCACATTAATAGAATGAAGGTGAAACATTACACGATCATCTCAACTGATACAGAAAAGGCATTGGACAAAATCTAAAACCCTGTTTCCAAAAAAGCTAGGAAGAGAAGGGAACTTCCTCAAATGATAAAGGGCATTTGTGAAGAACCCATTGCTACCATCATATTCAATGGTGAAAGACTGAAAACTTTCCCTGTAAGATCAGTAACACTGTGAGGATGCCTGTTTTAATCACTACTATACAACAGTGTCTCGGAGGTTCTAGTCAGAGCAGTTACATAAGAAAAAGAAATAAATGGCATCCAAATTGGAAAGGAAGAAGTAAAACTATCTCTGTTCTCAATAACATGATCTTATATATAAAAACATTTCAGGGGACTTCCCTGGTGGTCCAGTGGCTAAGACTCTGAGCTCCCAGTGCAGGGGGCCCAGGTTCGATCCCTGGTCAGGGAGCTAGATCCCACATGCTACAAATAAGACCCAGAGCAGCCAAATAAATAATACAATTAAAAAAAAAAAAACATTTCAAAAGACTGTACCAAAAAGAAAAAAAAATACTAGAGCTAATAAACATATTTCAGAAAAGTTGCAGAAGTGTGAGATAAACATCAGTTCAGTTCAGTTCAGTTGCTCAGTCATGTCCCACTCTTGGTGACCCCATGAATCACAGCATGCCAGGGCTCCCTGTCCATCACCAACTCCCGGAGTTTACCCAAACTCATGTGCATCGAGCCGGTGATGCTATCCAGCCATCTGTCGTCCCCTTCTCCTCCTGCCCCCAATCCCTCCCAGCATCAGAGTCTTTTCCAATGAGTCAACTCTTCACATGAGGTGGCCAAAGTATTGGAGTTTCAGCTTCAGCATCAGTCCTTCCAAAGAACACCCCCAGGACTGATCTCCTTTAGGATGGACTAGTTGGATCTCCTTGCAGTCCAAGGGACTCTCGAGAGTCTTCTCTAACACCACAGTTCAAAAATATCAATTCTTCAGCACTCAGGTTTCTTTATAGTCCAACTCTCACATCCATACATGACCACTGGAAAAACCATAGCCTTGACTAGATGGACCTTTGTTGGCAAAGTAATGTCTCTGCTTTTTAATATGCTATCTAGGTTGGTCATAACTTTCCTTCCAAGGAGTAAGCGTCTTTAATTTCATGGCTGCAATCACCATCTGCAGTGATTTTGGAGCCCCCAAAATTAAGTCGAACACTGTTTCCCCATCTATTTGCCATGTAGTGATGGGACTGGATGCCATGATCTAATTTTTCTGCCGCTGCTGCTAAGTCGCTTCAGTCGTGTCCAACTCTGTGCGACCCCAGAGACGGCAATCCACCAAGCTCCCCCGTCCCTGGGATTCTCCAGGCAAGAACACTGGAGTGGGTTGCCATTTCCTTCTCCAATGCATGAAAGTGAAAAATGAAAGTGAAGTCACTCAGTCGTGTCCGACTCCTAGAGACCCCATGGACTGCAGCCTACCAGGTTCACCGATTCATGGGATTTGCCAGGCAAGAGTACTGGAGTGGGGTGCCATTGCCTTCTCCTAGTTTTCTGAATGTTAAGCTTTAAGCCAACTTTTTCACTATCCTCTTTCACTTTCATCAAGAGGCTTTTTAGTTCCTCTTCACTTTCTGCAATAAGGGTGGTGTCATCTCCATATCTGAGGTTATTGATATTTCTCCTGGCAATCTCGATTCCAGCTTGTGCTTCTTCCAGCCCAGCATTTCCCACGATGTATTCTGCATATGAGTTAAATAAGCAGGGTGACAATATACAGCCTTGACGTACTCCTTTTCCTATTTGGAACCAGTCTGTTCTTCCATGTCCAGTTCTAACTGTTGCTTCCTGACCTGCATACAGATTTCTCAAGAGGCAGGTCAGGTGGTCTGGTATTCCCAATTCTCAGAATTTTCCACAGTTTATTGTGATCCACACAGTCAAAGGCTTTAGCATAGTCAATAAAGCAGAAGGAGATGCTTTTCTGGAACTCTTGCTTTTTCCATGATCCAGCGGATGTTGGCAATTTGATCTCTGGTTCCTCTGCCTTTTCTAAAACCAGCTTGAACATCTGGAAGTTCACGGTTCACATATTGCTCAAGCCTGGCTTGGAGAATTTGGAGCATTACTTTACTAGCGTGTGAGATGAGTGCAATGTGTGGTAGTTTGAGCATTCTTTGGTATTGCCTTACTTTGGGATTGGAATGAAGACTGACCTTTTCCAGTCCTGTGGCCACTGCTGATGTTCATGACCCAGATAATCACGATGGTGTGATCACTCATCTAGAGCCAGACATCCTGGAATGTGAAGTCAAGTGGGCCTTAGAAAGCATCACTATGAACAAAGCTAGTGGAGGTGATGGAATTCCAGTTGAGCTATTTCAAATCCTGAAAGATGATGTTGTGAAAGTGCTGCACTCAATATGCCAACACATTTGGAAAACTCAGCAGTGGCCACAGGACTGGAAAATGTCAGTTTTCACTCCAATCCCAAAGAAAGGCAATTCCAAAGAATGCTCAAACTACCGCACAATTGCACTCATCTTACACGCTAGTAAAGTAATGCTCCAAATTCTCCAAGCCAGGCTTCAGCAAAATGTGAACTGTGAACTTCCTAATGTTCAAGCTGGTTTTAGAAAAGGCAGAGAAACCAGAGATCAAATTGCCAACATCCACTGGACCATGGAAAAAGCAAGTGAATTCCAGAAAAGCATTTCTTTCTGCTTTATTGACTATGCCAAAGCCTTTGACTGTGTGGATCACAATAAACTGTGGAAAATTCTGAGAGAGATGGGAATACCAGACCACCTGACCTACCTCTTGAGAAATCTGTACGCAGGTCAGGAAGCAACAGTTAGAACTGGACATGGAAGAACAGACTGGTTCCAAATAGGAAAAGGAGTACGTCAAGGCTGTATATTGTCACCATGCTTATTTAACTCATGCAGAGTACATTGTGAGAAACGCTGGGCTGGAAGAAGCACAAGCTGGAATCGAGATTGCCAGGAGAAATATCAATAACCTCACATATGGAGATGACACCACCCTTATGGCAGAAAGTGAAGAGGAACTAAAAAGCCTCTTGATGAAAGTGAAAGAGGAGAGTGAGAAAGTTGGTTTAAAGCTCAACATTCAGAAAACGAACATCATGGCATCTGGTCCCATCACTTAATGGCAAATAGATGGGGCAACAGTGGAAACAGTGGCTGAATTTATTTTGGGGGGCTCCAAAATCACTGCAGATGATGACTGCAGCCATGAAATTAAAAGACGCTTACTCCTTGGAAGAAAAGTTATGACCAACCTAGATAGTATATTCAAAAGCAGAGACATTACTTTGCCAACTAAGGTCCGTCTAGTCAAGGCTATGGTTTTTCCAGTAGTCATGTATGGATGTTAGAGTTAGACTGTGAAGAAGGCTGAGCACTGAAGAATTGATGCTTTTGAACTGTGGTGTTAGAGAAGACTCTTGAGAGTCCCTTGGGCTGCAAGGATATCCAACCAGTCCATTCTGAGGGAGATCAGCCCTGGGATTTCTTTGGAAGGAATGATGCTAAAGCTGAAACTCCAGTACTTTGGTCACCTCATGCGAAGAGTTGACTCATTGGAAAAGACTCTGATGCTGGGAGGGATTGGGGGCAGGAGGAGAAGGGGACGACAGAGGATGAGATGGCTGGATGGCATCACTGACTCGATGGACGTGAGTCTGAGTGAACTCCAGTAGGTGGCGATGGACAGGGAGGCCTGGCATGCTGTGATTCATGGGGTCGCAAAGAGTTGGACACGACTGAACGACTGAACTGAACTGAACTGAACCAAAAGAATTGAAAAGAGGCATTTGGAACTTCCCTAATGGTCCAGCGGTTGTTTCCACACTCCCAATGCAAGGAGCCTAGGTCAATCCCTGGTTAGGAAACTAGATCTCACATACTGAAACTAAAAGCCCTCATACCGCAACAAAAATCCCAGGTGCCACAACTAAAACCCTGTTCAGCCAAACAAATTTTAAAAACTAAATATTTTTTTAAAAAAGAAACAAGACTATTCATCCAAATATATGTACATACATATTCATTGCACCACTATTCACAATTTGGGAAACAACCCAAATGTCCATCAGTGGATGCATGGATTCCATATTATACAATGGAATATTATTCCACCGTAGAAAAATGAAGTCCTGATACAGTGTGAGTAAACTTTGAAAACATGCTAAGTGAAAGAAGCCAGAAGCAAAAGGGCATATATGGTATGATTCCATTTCTATGAAGTATTCAGAATATGTAAATCCAGAGACAGGATGCACATTGGTAGTGATCATGGACAGGTGGAGAGGAATCAGGGAATAGGGAGTGAATATTTAATGGGTGTAGAATTTTCTTTTGGGAAATGAAATGTGTTAGAGATAGATAGAGATGGTGCTTGCAGAATATTGTGAATGTACTAAATGCTACTGAATTGTTCACTTTTAAAAGATTAATTTTATCTTATGTGTTATTCACCTCAATTTAAAAGAAATATTAAACACACACATGCATATTGGTATAACCACTGCTGCTGCTGCTGCCAAGTCACTTCAGTCGTGTCCAACTCTGTGCGACCCCAAAGACGGCAGCCCACCAGGTTCCCCTGTCCCTGGGATTCTCCAGGCAAGAACACTAGAGGAATAAAACTAAAAAAGACATAAATGCTCAGAAAATTCAGTTCAGGTCATTAGCTCAGTTGTGTCCAACTCTTTGTGACCCCATGGACTGCAGCACCGCAAGCCTCCCTGTCTATCACTGACTCCCGGAGTTTACTCAAACTCATGTCCATTGAGTTGGTGATGCCATCCAGCCATCCCATCCTCTGTCGTCCCCTTCTCCTTCTGCCTTCCCCTTCTCCTTCTGCCTTCAATCTTTCCTAGCATCAGGGTCTTTTCCAATGAGTCAGCTCTTCGCATCAGGTGGCTAAAGTATTGGAGTTTCAGCTTCAACATCAGTCCTTCCAATGAACACCCAGGGCTTATCTCCTTTAGGATGGACTGGTTGGATTTCCTTGCAGTTCAAGGGACTCTCAAAAGTCTTCTCCAACACCACAGTTCAAAAGCATCAATTCTTCAGTGCTCAGCTTTCTTTATAGTCCAACTCTCACATCCATACATGACTATTGGAAAAACCATAGCTTTGAGTAGACGGACTTTGTTGGCAAAGTAATGTCTCTGCTTTTTAATATTCTGTCTAGTTGGTCATAAATTTCCTTCTAAGGAGCAAGCATCTTTTAATTTCCTGGCTGCAATCACCATCTGAAGTGATTTTGGAGCCAGTTTCCACTGTTTCCCCATCTATTTGCCACGAAGTGATGGGACCAGATGCCATGATCTTAGTTTTCTGAATGTTGAGTTTTAAGCCAACTTTTTCACTCTCCTCTTTCACTTTCATCAAGAGGCTCTTTAGTTCTTCACTTTCTGCCATAAGGGTGGTGTCATCTGCATATCTGAGGTTATTAATATTTCTCCCAGCAATCTTGATTCCAGCTTGTGCTTCATCCAGTCCAATGTTTCTCAGATGTACGCTGCATATAAGTTAAATGACCAGGGTGACAATATACAGCCTTGATGTACTCCTTTTCCTATTTGGAACCAGTCTGTTGTTCCATGTCCAGTTCTAACTGTTGCTTCCTGACCTGCATATAGGTTTCTCAAGAGGCAGGTCAGGTGGTGTGGTATTCCCATCTCTTTAAGGATTTTCCAGAGTTTGTTGTGATCCACACAGTCAAAGGGTTTGACATAGTCAATAAAACAGAAATAGATGTTTTTCTGGAACTCTTGCTTTTCAATGATCCAGCGGATGTTGGCAATTTGATCTCTGGTTCCTCTGCCTTTCTAAATCCAGCTTGAACATCTGGAAGTTCATGGTTTACATACTGTTGAAGCCTGGCTTGGATAATTTGGAGCATTACTTTACTAGCGTGTGAGATGAGTGCAATTGTGTGGTAGTTTGAGCATTCTTTGGCATTACCTTTCTTTGGGATTGGAATGAAGACTGACCTTTTCCAGTCCTGTGGCCACTGCTGAGTTTTCCAAATTTGCTGGCATATTGAGTGCAGCATTTTCACAGTATCATCATTCAGGATTTGAAATAGCTCAACTGGAATTTCATCACCTCCACTAGCTTTGTTCGTAGTGATGCCTCCTAAGGTCCACTTGACGTTGCATTCCAGGATGTCTGGCTCTAGGCTGGTGATCACACCATCGTGATTATCTGGGTCATGAAGATATTTTTTGTATAGTTTTTCTGTGTATTCTTGCCATCTCTTCTTAATATCTTCTGCTTCTATTAGGTCCATACCATTTGTGTCCTTTATTGTACCCACCTTTGCACTAAATGTTCCTTTGGTATCTCCAATTTTCTTGAAGCAGTCTCTAGTCTTTCCCATTCTATTGTTTTCGTCTATTTCTTTGCATTGATCACTGAGGAAGGCTTTCTTATCTCTCCTTGCTATTCTTTCAAACTCTGCATTCAAATGGGTATACAAATGCTAAGTCCCATAATACTAAGGGGAATGAAGCAATAGGGAGTCTCACAGAATGATAGATATGTACACTGGTTGCAGTTATTTGAGGAAATACTGCTTTCTGCTACAGCTGAACCATCTGCACACCCTATGACCCAGAAAATCTTCTTTTCAGTATATAGCGCAAAGTACTGAGTGAAAGAAGCCAGACACAAAAGAGTGTATGCTATATGATTCCACATAAAGTTCAAATACAATCAAAGCTACTTTATGTGGATAGAAGTCCTCACAGTGGTTGGGGCTGAGGAGGTAGTGACTAGAAGAGAGTCACTCCTAGGGTGTGATGATGTACTGTTTCTTGATCTGTTGCTCTTTACACTGGTATATTCAGCTGATGAAAGTTCATGAACTACACCTTTATGATACATGGTCCTTTCTGTTACACTATTCCTCAATACAAAATTTTTAAAATATTTTTTACAGATATAGGAGTATAATTTATTAAGAAATGCCAAGTGTATCTCAATATTTCAAACTTAATTTTTTAAGAATTATCTAAAAATTTTAAAAGAATGCATAAAGAAAAATTTTTTTACAAAATTATGTTTTGTTGAATTCTGACTAATTGACCAGTTTGTACGCCAGTATATACACTTTATAATTTCAGCTGTTATTATTTAAAATCCTGGTTTACAAACTGTGCCTCATAGCATCAGAGATGTTTTCAGAGATTCCAAAACCATATAGTATGCTCTCTCAAACAACAACATTTTTTAAAGCCTTTATTGAATTTGTTACAATATTGCTTTTATGTTTCGGTGTCTTGGCCATAGGGCATGTGAGAGCTTAGCTCCCCAGCCAGGGATGGAACTAGCACCCCCTGCATTAGAAGACGAAGTCTTAACCACTGGACCACCAACCAGAGAATTCCCAACAACATTTATTTTTATGGAGATGTTCTGGATAATCAGGAGGATTTGTTTCTGACGGCCTTTGAAAGAGTGAGGATGAATCTAGACTTCCTTGTCTCTAAAAATCTTAGGACTCCAGGACAACTTGGGTTATATAGGGGGAATCTTTGTGCCCTGTCTCTTTTGGGGATCATAATAGCCACAGGAGACTTCCACTAGGAATTTTTATTCCTATTTTGAAAGAACAGCACCATTTCATTTGTTTCTATTAGAAATAGAGAGTTAGGTAGCTGGAGAGGACCTCAGAGATGGTCTAGTCCAATTCCCTAATTTTATTACTTGGGAAAAAGCCTAGAGAAGTAACATGAGCCACATGATTCTCTGAATCTCCTCTCCTCCCATTTATAATTCAAATTATATGACTTTAGGGTTTAAGATTTTGAAATTATTTTTAGAAAGGAAAACTCAAAACACCAGAAAGTACCCCTCTGAGTGATCTTTCTTCAAGAAAATTAGAGATACCAAGGGAACATTTCATGCAAAGATGGGCACAATAAAGGACAGAAACAGTATGGACCTAACAGAACCAGAAGATATTAAGAAGAGGTGGCAAGAATACACAGAAGAACTGTACAAAAAAGATTTTCACAACCCAGATAATCACAATGGTGTGATCACCAGCCTAGAGCCAGACATCCTGGAATAGAAAGTCAAGTGGACCTTAGGAAGCATCACTATGAACAAAGCTAGTGGACATAATGGAATTCCAGTTGAGCTATTTTAATCCTGAAAGATGATACTGTGAAAGTGCTGCACTCAATATGCCAGCAAATTTGGAAAACTCAGCAGTGGCCACAGGACTGGAAAAGGTCAGTTTTCATTCCAATCCCAAAGAAAAGCAATGCCAAAGAATGCTCAAACTACCGCACAATTGCACTCATCCCTGGTGGGCTGCTGTCTATGGGGTCGCACAGAGTCAGACACGACTGAAGTGACTTAACAGCAGCAGGAGCACACACTAGTAAAGTAATGCTCAAAATTCTCCAAGCCAAGCTTCAACAGTATGTAAACCATGAACTTTCAGATGTTCAAGCTGGTTTTAGAAAAGGCAGAGGAACCAGAGATCAAATTGCCAACATCCGCTGGATCATCAAAAAAGCAAGAGAGTTCCAGAAAAACATCTACTTCTGCTTTAATGACTATGCCAAAACGTTTGACTGTATGGATCACAACAAACTCTGGAAAATCCTTAAAGAGATGGGAATACCACACCACCTGATCTGCCTCTTGAGAAACCTATATGCAGGTCAGGAAGCAACAGTTAGAACTGGACATGGAACAACAGACTGGTTCCAAATAGGAAAAGGAGTACATCAAGGCTGTATATTGTCACCCTGGTCATTTAACTTATATGCAGCGTACATCTGAGAAACATTGGACTGGATGAAGTACAAGCTGGAATCAAGACTGCTGGGAGAAATATTAATAACCTCAGATATGCAGATGACACCACCCTTATGGCAGAAAGTGAAGAACTAAAGAGCCTCTTGATGAAAGTGAAAGAGGAGAGTGAAAAAGTTGGCTTAAAACTCAACATTCAGAAAACTAAGATCATGGCATCTGGTCCCATCACTTCGTGGCAAATAGATGGGGAAACAGTGGAAACTGGCTCCAAAATCACTTCAGATGGTGATTGCAGCCATGAAATTAAAAGATGCTTGCTCCTTAGAAGGAAATTTATGACCAACTAGACAGAATATTAAAAAGCAGAGACATTACTTTGCCAACAAAGATCCATCTACTCAAAGCTATGGTTTTTCCAGTAGTCATGTATAGATGTGAGAGTTGGACTATGAAGAAAGCTGAGCACCGAAGAATTGATGCTTTTGAACTGTGGTGTTGGAGAAGACTTTTGAGAGTCTCCTGAACTGCAAGGAAATCCATCCAGTCCCTCCTAAGGGAAATCAGTCCTGAATATGCATTGGAAGGACTAATGCTGAAGCTGAAACTCCAATATTTGGCCACCTGATGTGAAGAACTAACTCATTTGAAAAGACCCTGATGCTGGGAATGATTGAAGGCAGAAGGAGAAGGAGACGACAGAGGATGAGATGGTTGGATGGCATCACTGACTCAATGGACACGAGTTCGAGTAAACTCCGGGAGTTGGTGATGGACAGGGAGGCCTGCCATGCTGCAGTCCATGGAGTTGCAGAGTCGGACATGAGTAAGTGACTGAACTGAATTGAACTGAATGATCTTTCCTGTGTCAAAGACAAAGTAGAGTGGATCGCAGGCATTTTTGAGATTTAACAGATGATTAAATTAGGAAATTCAATTTCATCGACCTGTTAGGGTAAATTTACTAGAGGATTATATGTGACATTGAAATGACAGAATTGAATGCATATTAAGAGTTTAAGAGAAACTCATGAGTTACTTCTATAAAAGAGTCCAATTCTATATTTCTTAAAGAGAAACTTTAATAATCATGGAAACTTCTGGAGAAGGGAAACATTTTCTACTCACAAAATGCCAGCAAACCATATCCTGCTGATGTTCAAGTTATATTTATATTTTTTCAGAGAAAAAAATAAAAATAAATGGAAGATTTCATCAAAACCTGTCAATTCTCTGGAATTCCAGTCCATTTATATTAAACAAGGCATGAATTGACAAGCTCTTAACCATAAACTAGAGACAGGGAGTCATTCTGATCTTCTCAGTTGGAATCCCTGTTCTCAACACCTATACTTGATGCACATACATAGTCCCTTGGCTGTCATCCTTGTGCCCATCTGTTGGCATGGCTCTCTGCCCACTCACAAGTTTGGACTCCCGCCCTAGTGCATAGGTGCCAGAGAATAACAGTTTACATGAGCAGCCTGTACCACAATATAAATGTGCTCTCTGCCCAATGTCTGGATATGGTGTCCACCAAATGTGGACATTGGGTGTGCCCCCCCCAACCTTATTGGACCACGCTTTTCATCATATGTTCTTGATGGAGGTCAGGGAGAAGAGGCTGAGGAAAGTGAGTTTCCTGGTTTTTAATGTTTTAAAACCTGCAGGTTAATTTCACTGGGGCAGCTCCCTCTACAAGGTGTGATCTTCACAGGAGCATCAGCAAGGATGTAGCCAGTGGAAGGAAACACCTCCAGCCCTTTTACAAGATCAACCACAGCACACAAGTGACTCACAAAAGACTGTATTTGCTCCCTTAAATTTCTCAACAATCCAGAAGGCTAAAATTCTTTTGTTTACTTTTTTCTTCCAGAAAGTTTTTGTTTCTGATGCCTCTTCATATCAGGCTTAGAAAAACAAGAGATTCTCTGTGTGTTTCTGAGCTTGGTGTGGTTGAAATAGGAAAGATAAAATGCTATTCTATAGTATCTGCCAAATTCTTCAAAGGCTGTTGCTTATAGCTCAGCTAGAAATGTGATTATTTTCAAACATAAGGTCTTGAATATAAATATCATGCTCTTTCCTATATTTTTTAGTTCATATTTTCTATATGATACCTAGAAAAATGTTAGGAGTAGCAATGGAATTTTAAAGCATAAGATTTAAAACTCCAATGCAAGAAAAATTAAAGCCAAATCTCTTGGACCCTTCAAATATGGAAGAGAGGCTGGAATCATACATATAGAAGGAAATGCAGATTGTATAAGATCTGATGATTTATTCTTTGATTCAAAAGAAAATAACTCAGGGTCTTCCCTGATGGACCAGCAGCATCGGACACACACACACACACAAAGTAAAGAAAATGACAACTCAGGTCATAAAACCCGGACAGTAATCTTGCAGAACTCCTAGAAAAAATATCAGGTGTCTTCCAATTAGAAAAACATAATAAATAGGAATATCAATAGAAATCTAAGGTAGCTTTTGTACCTTTGAAAAGTCCTGATACAATTTTTATAAAAAGTTAGCAAGATTCGGGGTTTGTTTACTTTCTGCTAAATGGTATGAATTTTCTTTTTCTATACAATTCTGGCAAGCCAGAACAAAAGATATATAGATGTAGATATATATAAAACCTTAAGCTGGAAACAAATATGGGTTAAGCAGTTATCATATGCCTGTTGCTGCTGTTGCTGTTAAGTCACTTCAGTCGTGTTCGACTCTGTGCAACCCCAGAGATGGCCGTCCACCAGGCTCCCCGTCCCTGGGATTCTCCAGGCAAGAACACTGGAGTGGGTTGCCATTTCCTTCTCCAATGCGTGAAAGTGAAAAGTGAAAGTGAAGTCGCTCAGTCGTGTCCTACTCTTAGCCACCCTGTGGACTGCAGCCTACCAGGCTCCTCCGCCGTGGGATTTTCCAGGCAGGAGTACTGGAGTGGGTTGCCATATGCCTAGCATGTGCTAAACATTAAAAGGGATACAATACTCACTCATTAAATTCAGCATTTAACAATAGAAGGTTGTGGTGGAAGCAATCCTGAATTCAGTATCAATTTGATCATTTTGGTGGTCCTGGTTATGTCAATTGCCAGCTATGAAACCTCAAACAAATCTCTTTTTCTCTTTGAATCTTGGTTTCCTTATCTGCAAAATGAAGATAATAATGCCTGTCTGGGTTTCTTTTTTAATGTGGTCATGGTTACAAATTAGCTATGTAAAAGCTCTTTGAAAATCATATGATGCTATAAAAGTAGGAGGCATTATTTATCATCACACATTTCTGGAAAATTCCTTACCTTGTTCTTGAAAAAAAATTTGTTGACTTTCAAGTTCTATGTAGGATACAAATTATAAAAGGCCTTGAGTGCTGGAAGTTTGGATTTTACCATGGAGGTTGTAGTAGTTACTTATGAATTTTCCAGTTGGGGAGTAAAATGCTATCATTTGGTTACTTGATTAAACTCATGTAACTTTTATACATTTAAAAATCTTAGGTAGTTTTAGCTAACTCAGAATATTCTTATTTCATGACGAGTTTCATAGGCCCAATATCATCATCTTCATCTAACAGTTACTATGCCTTTTTTTTTTTTTTTTTTTTTTGGCCACACTGCATAGCATGCAGGATACTAGTTACTCGGCTAGGGATCGACCCCGTGCCCCTTTCATTAGAAGCACAGAGTCCAAACCACTGGGCCGCCAGGGAAGTCCCACTGTGCTTTAAATATATTTACTCGTTTAATCCTCGTAACAACCCCAAGTATAATTACAGGCATGTCTCATTTTATTGTGCTTCACTTCATTATACTTAGTGATTATTGCGTTTTTCACAAAGTGAAATTTTGTGGCAGCTCCGGCTCAAACATGTCTATTGGCAACATTTTTCCAACAGCTTTGGCTCACTTCATGTCTCTGTTACATTTTGGTAATTGTCACTATAGTTCAAACTTTATTGTATTTGTTTTGGTGATCTGTCTTCAGTGATCTTTGATGTTACTGCTATGACTTGCTGACAGCTCAGATGATGGTTAGCCTTTTTTAGCCTTAAGGCTTAAATTTTCCAATTAAGGTATGTACATTTTTTTTTAGACATATTGTTATTGCATACAATAGGTTACTGTATAGTGTAAACGTAAGTTTTATATGCACTGGGAAACCAAAAAATTCATGTGACTCACTTTATATTTGCTTTATTGCAGTGATTTGGAACTGAACCTGTATTGTCTCTAATATATGCCTATACTATTATACTTATTATTCTTATTTTATGAAGATACTAAGTACAAAGAAATTAAATGCTTTTCCCCAGGTTACAGAGCTGGTAAGTAAAAGAGCTGGGATTTGAACACAAGCAATCTAGCTTCACTCTGTCTCTCTAATAAATAATCAAATAGTATTTATTGAATGCCTTTAATATAACAAACACTGTGTTAGATAGATGCTGGAACCACAAAAGGGGGAAAAGCATGGTGGCTTCTCTTGAGTCTAACCTTTATGAAAGTTCTTGTTAATTATATTTTTTTCCTTGTTAGTCATAAATACTCATTATTATTTATTCATTCAACTTTTATCTATTGAACATTTACTAGGGTGCTAGGCATTGTTCTCGGTGAACAAAACCAACAATATTCCATGCCTTCAAGGAACTGACTTTATAGTGAGGGAGACAGACAATAAACCAATGAGTAAAACATACCTCAGAGGGTGATAAGTGTTATGGAGAAAAGTAGAGACAAGAGGTAGAGAATGTTGGGAAGAAGGTAGAGGTGGCAATTTCAAATAGGCTAATCAGGCAGAGTCTCACTGAGAAGATGACTCTGAATCTAAGACCTGAAGGTATCTATGAGGATATTCTGGAGAGAGACAATTTTTGATGGAGGATCAACAATGTCACAGATCTTGAGGAAAGAGCATGCCTGGAGTGTCAGAGAAATAGTCAGGAAGCCAGTGTGCCCAGAACAAATAGTGGGGGAAAGATCTCACAAAGCATTTGAGGAAGTAGTGGGAAGTGGCCAAAGGTTGGATAAAGAATGAAGGTAGAAGCAGTAGAACTTCTTTACAGATTAGCTGTGGGGATGCGGAAAGAAGAGAGGAGTCAAGAATGACACCAAGGTTTTTCACTTGAGCAATTTGGAAGGATGGAGTTGCCATTCATTGAAATGGGGAAGATACTGGGATTAATAGTTTTTATTTAAGGGGAAAATCAGAAGTTCTGTACAGGATACATTGAGTTTGAGATGCCTATTAGACATCCATGTAATACTGAACAGACAGGAAGCTATGTGAGACTGGAATTAGGGAAGAAGTCTGGGCTAGAGATATAAAACTGGGAGTTGTCCACAGAGGTAGTTCTTAAAGCTTAGAGATTGCTTGAGATCAGCTCAGGAAAGAGACAGATCCAAAGGCAGAGGCTTGGGCTACCTCAGCGTTTAGAGCTCAAGGAGTTAAGGAGGAACCAATAAAAGAGACTGAGAAAAGCATCAGGAAGAAATTCAGTGGAAAATCCCAGCCATTGTTTGGAAGAGACACAAAAAGATCTTGTTTTGCGGAAAGATTCATGAGTTTCTCAAGACCATATTTTACTATACTTATTTATCAAAACTTTGACAGCAGTGTATACATTTCTTTTTTTTTTTTAATGTATCTATTTGGCTGCATCAAGTCTTAGTTGTGGTACATGGCATCTCCGTTGCACAGGCTCAGTAGTTGTGGCACATAGCATTGGGATTATTAGTGCCCTGACCAGGGATAGAACCCCAAGTCCTCTGCATTTGAAGGCAGATTCTTAACCACTGGACCACTAGGGAGGTCCCCTGGGATTGTTTCTTTTTAGCACCCTGTTTGAGTGCTACGAAATATTTAGAAAATCAGTTGTACAACAAAATGACTGTTGGGGAAATCTTTATAGCCACGCTGGAAGTTTGAGTGTACTTTAATAATAATAAGTTGTTGCTTAAGAGTATGCAAATTAAACTTTCAACCCAGTTACTTGGATATTAATGTTTTGTTAAGTAAATGTGCATAAGATGATTGCTCTGTGGTTAGTTTTAGTGAGAAACCAAGTAATATTTGCAGACAGGTAAGGTCTTTACTGCAGGATAATGTGAATCAAAGGAAATGTCTATAGATTATATCATTTCAGTTGTCTGTTCTCTTTGCCCTGAAGTTTTCCAACTAGTTGAGTTCATTACTTTTAATTTCTATGGAAGAAGATATAAAGTAACAAAGGAACAAGGAGATGAGGATTTTTAGCATTCGGGGCTGAATATGAAAAGAGAATAGGTACCCAAAATGGCAAAGCCAAGAATGGAAAGGTTGGGTGTATTTACATGTTACATTCTGCACTTCTTCAGAAGATAAATTGTTCTTCTCCTATCTCCCCATCTTGGTAACCTCATAACTCATTCATCATACTCTCCTACTTAAGCAACTTTTGTATTTCATTAACTAGAACACTCCTGCTAAGGAGTCATGTACTCCAAACCAGTTTGGGCAGCAGGACACACATATATTCTGGATATTAGCCGGATGGCATCTTCCTGCTATGGTCTCTATACAAACCATGTGTGCCAGACACTGCTATTGGCTTCAAGATCCATTCTCCCTTGCTTTTCTACAGTAACTCCTGATTTTTAGCAGACACAAGACCACCCAGAATAAACATTGCCTTTCTGAGGCTGTCTTGCCATTCCTTTTGACAGCATGCTCATTTTGAGATTTACAACAAGCCTGGCCTCTTTCACGAAACCCCCTCTGATTCATGTACCTGACAGGTGACTTCACCCTTCTGTGAATGTTCATGGGATTTGTCAGCAACTTTGTTATGACATTTATTCAAGTGTCTATGTACATTCCTTAACACTTCTACTATCTTGTAAACTCTGTGGCCACATAAATTGGATCTTATTTATGTTTGGTTGCTTCATATCAAGTATTTCACAAGTAGAAGGCACTCAGTTATATATTTTTGTATTGTGGAAGCTGCTTCCGACTCCTTTCCTACCTGTTTTGGGCTCACTCTCCTAATGTTTTCTTTCCAATTTTTATTCTTTCTGGTAAAGACAATATAACTGAACCTCAACAAGTAGAACTTAAGAGGTTCTTGCTTTCTTCCTGTCATCTTTTAGCATCTATTTGCAAACGAAGAGGCTTATATTTATTTAATTAATTACATTTTGATTTAGGTCATTGGTGAAAAGCTTCCTAAAATTAAACTCAGCACTATTCTTTTGTTCAGGAGCCTGGAGTGGGCCCCTACTTTTTGTGTGTCGGATCTGAATTCCTCTGACTTGTTTTTCAGTAGATTCCTTCATTTGGATAACCAATGTAGTTTGTGAAAGTCGTCCAGTCGTGTCTGCCTCTTTGCGACCCCATGGACTATACAGTCCATGGAATTCTCCAGGCCAGAACACTGGAGTGGTCAGCCTTTCCCACTTTCAGTGGACCACATTCTGTCAGAACTCTCCACCATGACCCGTCCGTCTTGTATGGCCCCAAACGGCATGGCTTAATTTCATTGAGTTAGACAAGGCTGTGGTCTGTGTGATCAGACTGGCTAGTTGTCTGTGATTGTGGTTTCAGTCTCTCTGCCCTCTGATGCCCTCTCTCAGCGCCTACCATTTTACTTGGGTTTCTCTTACCTTGGACGTGGGGTATCTCTTCACAGCTGTTCCAGCAAAGCGCAGCCGCTGCTCCTTACCTTGGATGTGGGGTAGCTCCTCTTGGCTGCTGCTCCTGACCTTGGACATGAGGTAGCTCCTCTCGGCCACTGCTCCTGACCTTGGACTAGGATTTTCTTGAAGAGACTAGAGATCTCTTCAAGAAAATTGGAGATACCAAGGGAACATTTCATGCAAAGATGGGCACAATAAAGGACACGAATGGTATGGACCTAACAGAAGCCGAAGATATTAAGAAGAGGTGGCAAGAATACACAGAAGAACTGTACAAAAAAGATCTTCACGACCCAGATAATCACAATGGAGTGATCACTCACCTAGAGCCAGACATCCTGCAATGTGAAGTCAAGTGGGCTTAGGAAGCATCAATACAAACAAAGCTAGTGGAGGTGATAGAATTCCAGTTGAGCTATTTCAAATCCTGAAAGATGATGCTGCAAAAGTGCTGCACTCAATATGCCAACAAATTTGGAGAACTCAGCAGTGGCCACAGGACTGAAACAGGTCAGTTTTCATTCCAATCCCAAAGAAAGGCAGTGCCAAAGAGTGCTCAAACTACTGCACAATTGCACTCATCTCACACGTTAGTAAAGTAATGCTCCAAATTCTCCAACCCAGGCTTCAGCAATATGTGAACTGTGAACTTCCTGATGTTCAAGCTGGTTTTAGAAAAGGCAGAGAAAACAGAGATCAAATTGCCAATGTCCACTGGATCATCAAAAAAGCAAGAGAATTCCAGAAAAGCATCTATTTCTGCTTATTGACTATGCCAAAGCCTTTGACCATGTGGATCACAATAAACTGTGGAAAATTCTGAAAGAAATGGGAATACCAGACCACCTGACCTGCCTCTTGAGAAACCTATACGCAGGTCAGGAAGCAACAGTTAGAACTGGACATGGACCAACAGACTGGTTCCAAATAGGAAAAGGTGTACATCAAGGCTATATTGTCACCCTGCTTATTTAACTTATATGTAGAATACATCATGAGAAACACTGGGCTGGAAGAAGCACAAGCTGGAATCAAGATCGCCAGGAGAAATATCAATAACCTCAGATATGCAGATGACACCACACTTATGGTGTAAAGTGAAGGAGAACTAAAGAGCCTCTTTTTTATATACATTTGAATAGTAAATTTATTATTTTCATTTTCCAAGTGTTTTCTTTTTCTATCAGGGGGAAAAAAAAGAAATCTTAAGGACAGTTGTCACTTGCTGCCAAATTGAGGGTAGTCTTTCTCTGGTGGTTTAGTCTCTTAAGTTGCATCTGACTATTGTAACCCCATGGACTGTAGCCTGCCAGGCTCCTCTGTCCATGGGATTCTCCAGGCAAGAATACTGGAGTGGGTTGCCATTTTCTTCTCCATAAAGAGCCTCTTGATGAAAGAGAAAGAGGAGAGTGAAAAAGTTGGCTTAAAGCTCAATATTCAGAAAACTAAGATAATGGCATCTGGCCCCATCACTTCATGGCAAATAGATGGGGAAACAGTGGAAACTGTGGCTGACTTTATTTTTGGGGCTCCAAAATCACTTCAGATGGTGACTGCAGCCATGAAATTAAAAGATGCTTGCTCCTTGGAAGAAAAGTTATGACCAACCTAGACAACATATTAAAAAGCAGAGACATCACTTTGCCAACAAAAGTCTGTCTAGTCAAGGCTATGGTTTTTCTAGTAGTCATATATGGATGTGAGAGTTGAACTATAAAGAAAGCTGAGCACCGAAGAATTGATGCTTTTGAACTGTGGTGTGAAGAAGACTCTTGAGAGTCCCTTGGACTGCAAGGAGATCCAACGAGTCCATCCTAAAAAAGATCAGTCCTGGGTGTTCATTGGAAGGACTGATGTTGAAGCTGAAAGTCCAGTACTCTGGCCACCTGATGGGAAGTGCTGACTGATTTGAAAAGACCCTGATTCGAAAAGACCCTGATTCTGGGGAAGATTGAGGGCAGGAGGAGAAGGGGATGACAGAGGATGAGATGGTTGGATGGCATCACCGACTGAATGGATGTGAGTTTGGGTAAACTCCGGGAGTCAGTGATGGACAGGGAGGTCTGGCGTGCTGTGGTTCATGAGATCACAAAGAGTTGGACACGACTGAGCGACTGAACTGAACTAGCCTTTCCCTTCTCCAGGGGATCTTCCCAACCCAGGCATTGAACCCAGGTCCCTGCATTGCAGGTGGATTCTTTACCAGCTGAACTATACAGATGTAATTCCCACCACTCCCAAAATGAGCCTTCACTTCTACCGGGTTAAACTCCTTAATGCCTATTAAACGCTATGAATGTCCACTCTGTTATTTTGCTTATTCTCTTCCTCAACTTGTTGCTCTTAAGCCTCTTGCTGAAATCCTATTCACCTCTTAACTGCCTGCTTAAAGTTCATCTTCTCCTTTTAAATTTTACTTGAATACAACAGCACCTATTAACTGCTTTCTTTTCTCACCTTCCGCTATATTTATAACGTACAATTTTTCTTTTAATTTAATCCATTTAAAATTATGTTTGTGGTTTAGATCTTATATCCTCAACTAAATTATAAGCTCTTTGAATGTAAGAATATGTATATTTAATTATGGCTAGTTATATAATCACCACATAGCAACTAGCTCAGGGCTAGGCATTCAGCAGATTTTCAGTAAGTACTTATTTCTTGATGATTGATTGAATATAGAACTATATACTATAACTTTGAATTGAATATAAACTAATTTTTTTCTTTAAAAAATATATTTATATAATGTGTATAATGTGTCCAACTATACATCTAATTTTATTTTTGCATCACCTTGAAATGACCTGAATGCCTATCTACTTTTATCCCTCCGTTTTAAAGTGATTTCTGGAGAATGCTCTCTCTGCAATGAAAATAAAAACCTACAGTGATAATTCTCTCTTGAAAATTCAATTAACATACAAAATTACTTGGAATTAAAGAAACTTTTACAATTTAAGAAACTTTTAATTTTATTGTATACTGTTTAGAAAAGCTTAGTAATTCACTTTTTTCTGAAATGGAGACTTTCCAAATTCCAGATTTTATTGTTGGCATATTATATTAAATAATAGCATACCCTCAAATTTTCAAAAAATAAATCCAAATAAGCAGAATTGATTATGAGAAAGACTGT
This sequence comes from Oryx dammah, assembly GCF_014754425.2. Lineage (NCBI taxonomy): Eukaryota > Metazoa > Chordata > Mammalia > Artiodactyla > Bovidae > Oryx > Oryx dammah. Next base: position 59,897,335 of record NW_024070194.1, read on the forward strand.
GAATTAGTGAGAAGACAAACTTACAATGTAAAAAAAAAAAAAGCATCTTCACCAAGAAAAGTTTTTTTCAGACTATGCTGATAATATTGATGATAGCAACCCTTTAGAGATTGCTGCAATGATGCAATAATACTGACTAATAAGTTCAGTTCAGTTCAGTCGCTCAGTCGTGTCCGACTCTTTGTGACCCCATGAATCACAGCATGCCAGGCCTCCCTGTCCATCACCAACTCCCGGAGTTCACTCAGACTCACGTCCATCAAGTCAGTGATGCCATCCAGCCATCTCATCTTCTGTCATCGCCTTCTCCTCCTGCCCCCAATCCCTCCCAGCATCAGTCTTTTCCAATAAGTCAACTCTTCGCATGAGGTGGCCAAAGTACTGGAGTTTCAGCTTCAGCATCATTCCCTCCAAAGAACACCCAGGGCTGATCTCCTTCAGAATGGACTGGTTGGATCTCCTTGCAGTCCAAGGAACTCTCAAGAGTCTTCTCCAACACCACAGTTCAAAAGCATCAATTCTTTGGCACTCAGCCTTCTTCACAGTCCAACTCTCATATCCATACATGACCACGGGAAATACCATAGCCTTGACTAGATGGACCTTTGTTGGCAAAGTAATGTCTCTGCTTTTTAATATGCTATCTAGGTTGGTCATAACTTTTCTTCCAAGGAGTAAGCGTCTTTTAATTTCATGGCTGCAGTCACCATCTGCAGTGATTTTGGAGCCCCCAAAAATAGTCTGACACAGTTTCCACTGTTTCCCCATCTATTTCCCATGAAGTGATGGGACCAGATGCCATGATGTTCGTTTTCTGAATGTTGAGCTTTAAGCCAACTTTTTCACTCTCCTCTTTCACTTTCATCAAGAGGCTTTTAGTTCCTCTTCACTTTCTGCCATAAGGGTGGTGTCATCTGCATATCTGAGGTTATTGATATTTCTCCCAGCAATCTTGATTCCAGCTTGTGTTTCTTCCAGCCCAGCGTTTCTCATGATGTACTCTGCATATAAGTTAAATAAGCAGGGTAACAACATACAGCCTTGATGTACTCCTTTTCCTATTTGGAACCAGTCTGTTGGTCCGTGTCCAGTTCTAACTGTTGCTTCCTGACCTACATATAGGTTTCTCAAGAGGCACCTCTAAGTACTCCTGAATAAAGTACTTCTAAAGCCCTAGAAAGTTTATTATTTTCAGTATGAAAACAGTCTATTGTGAGACCTAATTTACACTTCAGGTGCATTTATAAACCCTTTTAATAAAGCATGTCGTTGTTTAGTCGCTAAGTTGTATCCGACTCCTGTTGAGGCTATGGACTATAGCCCGTCAGAGTCCTCTGTCCTTGGGATTTCCCAGGCAAGAGTACTGGAGTGGGTTGCCATTTTCTTCTCCTATATTTCCCTTTCTCCTTTGCCTTTTGCTTCTCTTTTCTTAGCTATTTGTAAGGCCTCCTCAGACAACCACTTTGCCTTCTTGCATTTCCTTTTCTTGGGTATGGTTTTGGTCATTACCTCCTGTACAGTGTTGCAAACCTCTGTCCATAGTTCTTCAGGCACTCTGTGTACTATCTTCCCAACCCAGGGATTGAACCTGCATCTGATTCTTTACCACTGAGCCACCAGAAAAGCCTTAATAAAGCATACGAAGGTAGAAATATAATCACAGTAGCAGCTAACTCAGAATTCACAAGATGTGAATTAATTAGGCTTCATTCTACTAGCTATTAAAAACAAAGTGTTCAACATAAATTTTTTTTGTTTTTCAAAATTTAATTATAAAACTTTAATAGCTTTTATACAAGACGAATATTTAATTCCACGACAAGAAGAAAATATTTTTTCCATGATCAAGTAGACTAGTCTAAATTCATATTATCATCATAAAAGAATATTATTATAAAATGGAAAATTTCTACTATCAGCCTGGAAAAGTCTTAGTTCAGCTTTGATGACTGTATGTCAGAGATGAGGTCTGAAAGGCAGCCCATACAGCTATTGTATTCCAGTTGCTATTCCTGAAGTTGCAAAGTGTATATAATAACTACAATGCAGTTAAGAATTTCACTTAAAATTGTATACTAACATAGGACACAAATTTTCAGCAACTTGAAGAAGAATTATTCTTTGATTTTTGCATTCATGGGTCAAACTTACATGCTTGATTAATTGGAAAAAATCAGAAGCATGTATAATTTTCATCTTATAATAAGTCAAGTACAAATATCTTATAGTCCTTCATAAGCCCATCCAGCCCCATTTATGATTAAGATTTGGGCCATTTTAGATCAGAATTTTAAGGTTTTGGGTCATGGCCATTAACAATCTTACAGAACAGATGATTACTTATTCTGATAATGGCATTGTAAGGGATTAATTTAAAACAATGTAGAGGCTAAGTTCCTGAACATGAAAATATGTAACATTCCAAATGGATTTAAATTTTGGAAACATCATTATTTTGCTTTAACCACTAGGTCTAAAGTGCATATTTCTCCTATCTTTAAAACAAATGGCCTTTTTGATCCTGAAGTGGAATAGATGCCGCTGTTGCTGCTTGTGTTGAGTCCAGAGCCGTTGCTGGACATGGGGCTAGAGGACGAGCAAAGGATGCTGACCGGGTCCGGAGATCCCAAGGAGGAGGAAGAGGAGGAGGAGGAATTAGTGGATCCCCTAACAACAGTGAGAGAGCAATGCGAGCAGCTGGAGAAATGTGTAAAGGCTCGAGAGCGGCTCGAGCTCTGTGATGAGCGTGTATCCTCCAGGTCACAGACAGAGGAGGACTGCACAGAGGAGCTCTTTGACTTCTTGCATGCAAGGGACCACTGTGTGGCCCACAAACTGTTTAACAGCTTGAAATAAGTGTGCAGATTTGTTCACCCCAGCCTTCATCACCTGGGCATTGGGATATTTCCTCATGGTTTTGAACATGATGTTTATTTGTATAACTAAGTTCATGTGAATCTCAAGGATTTTGGCTTAGGCAAGTAATTTCTGTGTAATTATCAGTGATTTCATCTTAATAAAGTCCAGTGATCAGCAAAAAATAAAATAAAAAAATAAAACAAATGATTTAAAAGACTCTAAAATGATTTAAAAGACTCTAAAAGACTATGGTTTTTCCTGTGGTCATGTATGGATGTGAGAGTTGGACTGTGAAGAAGGCTGAGTGCCAAAGAATTGATGCTTTTGAACTGTGGTGTTGGAGAAGACTCTTGAGAGTCCCTTGGACTGCAAGAAGACCTAAGCAGTTCATTCTGAAGGAGATCAGCCCTGGGATTTCTTTGGAAGGAATGATGCTAAAGCTGAAACTCCAGTACTTTGGCCACCTCATGTGAAGAGTTGACTCATTGGAAAAGACTCTGATGCTGGGAGGGATTGGGGGCAGGAGGAGAAGGGGATATCAGAAGATGAGATGGCTGGATGGCATCACTGACTCGATGGACATGAGTCTGAGTGAACTCCGGGAGTTGGTGATGGACAGGGAGGCCTGGCATGCTGCGATTCATGGGGTCGCAAAGAGTCGGACACGACTGAGCGACTGAACTGAACTGAACTGAACTGAAGGGTGATTAATTATATTGTTGAAGCAGTAACATACCTTTTCTCAGATTGATCTTAAACATGTGTCTGTCAGCTTGTCCCCAAGGACTGTCTGGCATGATACTTGTCACAGTGATTTCAGAAATTAGTCAGCCATAAAACAGAGGTAATGGAGATGCACCATTGCTTTCAGGGGTCAATACTCTACATTATTTTTAAATGTTCTTTGCTTCTTTGTGTGGTCTTTTATTCAGGACCCAGTATACCTTGGACCTACATTTGAACTGTGTTAGGAAATAATGTGATATTTGCAAAGAAAGTTATTGGCAACTGGATGCAATTGTGGACTAAAGATATTTAAAATTTTTTGTCATCTTTCCAATTTTGTCTTCTAGTAAAGGTGCTTTTTTGGTAAGCTGAGATTTGTCATTTGAGTCTAATGATCTAATTTCTTTTCAATGGAATAAAAGAAAAAGCCAACACTCGCACCTGAAAACCTGGCACTTAGGCATGAAATCAAAATGCCCATCTGTCACATATTAAAGTAGGTATGGAAGACAGTGGGCCTTCCCTGGTGGCTCAGTGGTAAAGAATCTGCCTGCCAATGCAGGAGATGGGGGTCTGATCCCTGGGTTGGGAGGATCCCCTGGAGGAGGAAATGGCAACCCACTCCAGTATTCTTGCCTAGGAAATCCCATGAGCAGAGGAGCCTGGTGGGTTACAGACCGTGGGATTGCAAAGAGCTGGACACGATGTAGCGACGGAACAACAGCAGCAGCAATGGAAGACAGTTTCCAGGATGGCTCCCGGTGACCCCACCTTCCGGTTGTTCTGTCCTTGTGTAGCCCCCTGAGTTGGGCACAACTCTGCGACTCATTTCTAATGCAGAGAATCCAGCAGCAGTGACGGTGTGTCCCCTTCCATGTTAGGTTATAAGAGACTGCAGCTTTCCTCGAGTCACCTGTTTCTGATTCTCTCTTAGATTCTTCCCTCTGAGGAAAGCCAGCTTCTGTGCTGTGAGCTGTCCTACTGAGAGGTCTGTGTGGTGAGGAACTTAGGGAGGAACCGGGGCCTCAGCCCAACATAGTGGGTTCTCTAGTCCCTTCTGAGTCTTAAATGGCTACAGACTCATGAAAGGCCCTGAACTGGAACCAGAACTGGGGGCAAAGCAGCCCCAGACTCCTGACCATCTCAGAAACTATGAGATAATAAATGTTTGATGGTAATTTGTAATAAGGCAACACAAAGGTATTACCAAATGTTACTTCTGACACTTTAACAACTAAAATCCATTGGACAGAGGCCCCGAAGGACCAGTTTTATGTCACATTCTACTCCATAACTAGTAACATTATATAATATATGGAATTGGCGTTTAGCTAAACTCAGAGATAGCATCTCCTATTCCTTAATGTGAGATTTCATTTTCTAGAAGTCAGGAAAGAGCCTCAGCTCTGGTGTCAGACTGCCTAGGTTTTAATCCTGACTACTGGTTATCAAGTGTATAAATCAGAACAAGTATTCTACATACCAAACACACTCTTCTTCACTTTGAATGGAGGCAATGATCATACTGTTGTGAGAACTGAATGAGGGGATTCATTTAAAGGACCAGTCCACACTTAACATGGCAAATTACTATTATTGTCATCATTATCAGGTCAGAGAAAAGACAGTGGCAGCTTTTATTCCAAATATATTTTCTTCACAGCTTGAAAAAGAGTCACTTACTCTATAAAATAAGAACATGACTAAGTTCATTTTCTTCAGAAGACTATTGCTAATATTTGTTTCATGTTATACTTTAATTGCCAGCTCTATTTAGAGAGTACTTCCATTCTTAAAATGACATTGATATCCCTTTTTTCACCCTTAAAATATTTTTGATTTATAAATGTCTTATTTGCTCTGTGATGAAGTTTTCGTAAGTTTAACATGGGATGAAAAATGCAAGTACTAGAATTATCAGATTGATGACAAAAATTTTGAGTACTTCTTAGAAAACATCAATGTTACTACAACATGCATTATGTCCATAAGATGAGTGATTTTTTTTCCCCAAACAGGCAAAACTACCCATTCAAATGAATTGTTTCCTTCAGAATAATAACTTTCCTTCAGAATAATAACTTTCATTCATTCCACAAGCATGTGTTAGCACCTCCTGTCCCAGGCATTATTCCAGGTGCTAGGGATTCAGTGATAAACAAAGCACAGTCTGTGCCTTCAAGGAATTTGCAGTTGGAGACAAAAGAGTTTCAAGCAACTTTGTGTTAGCTTAAGGGGTTCAGTGGGCTAGGCTCTGGGTGCCATAAAAAAGTAGGTATGGGAGAAGACTCCTCGGTTGGGGTGAAGGTTGACATAGGTCCCAAAAGGTTAGCCAGAATTATTGGGCAGGGGAAACAGACAGGGCGGGTGGTTGGTGTTCCAGTCTGGGCAGGAGCCTGGAGACAGCAGAGCATGAGGCATGTCTGGGAGGCAACCAGTATTCACTGTGGTTGGATTTTGCCAGGCTACAAGGAGAGGAGCGACCAGGGGAAGCTGGGGAAGGAAGCACAGTTCTCATAGTGAAGCATCTTGGATGCCATTCCAAGGATTTTGGACTTTATGGGGAATGCTTTGGTGAGCCAAGGAATGACTTTAAGAAAAAAGTGTTCCTATGGGTGACACACTTATTCAACAATGCTCCTTTACTCAAAACTTTGTAGAGCTCCTTTTAAATTACATTCAGCTTACTCTTTTTAAAAATTATTTTTCTGATGTGGATCATTTTTTAAAGTCTTTATTGAATTTGTTACAATAGTGCTTCTGTTTTACTTTTTGATTTTTTGGTCATGAGGCATGTAGGATCTTAGCTCCCTGACCAGGGATTGAACCCTCACCCCCAGCATTGGAAAGCAAAGTCTTAACCATTGGACAACCAAGGAAGTCCCTACCTCATTCCTTTGAATAGTCTCACTGCTGAGAATGCTTTTGAGGGTAGACTGGATTTAGGGGTGGGATGAAAGGTAGGGAATGAAAAAGAAACCACTGAGGAGAATTGTGTTCTTTGTGTTCTATAAACAAAGTTGATGATGAAGCAGGTTAATATTAGTGGACGGTCAAAAATGTACTCTGATTATAAAGCCATGAGGTTGAATCTTTTCTTCTGATTGCATTTCATGGAACACACATTTTTACACTTTAGAATGTGTTCATTGGATGGCCACTCATGTTTTTAACTGACTTGGCAGCAGCTGAATCACCCAGATACTTTGAAGGAATATTATCTCCCAGCCTTGGAAATGGCGCCCTGGGAAGCTTCCAGTCTGGGTCAGGGCTCTGCAGTCAGAGTAGGGCTGTGGGGCAAAATTTCCCCACTGTCCACACTCAGACCACCAGCTGCACCAGCAGATGCATCTAGGTTTCTCATCTTGCTACACTGTCTACCAGTGTTTAAAGCATTTTTATACGCACTTGTCTCCTCTAAAGTGTTGAGGACAAACTCTTCCAGTTCAGTTCTATGATGTGTGAAGTCCTTATCATTATAGTAAGATGTTTAAGGCTGATACTGAGTACCAGTATTTTACATTCATCCTACTCACAAGTTTGTGGCATTTGGAGGAAAGTTAGTATTTTTTTTCCCCCCTCAGGGACATCACATAGAGTATTTTTACCAAGGAACAAAGCAGAAACTCATACTTGGGACCAATTTAAAGTATTCTACTACAGTCGTTTTATAGCTGTGAAATGCTTAACCTCAATTTTTACTTTTGATATTTAGTACGTTGGTAGTTTTTGTTGTTGTTGTTGTTTATTTGTTTGTTGGCTGCACCCTGTACAGGATCTTAGTTCACTGATCAGAGACTGAACCTGGGGCCATGGCAGTGAGAGCATGAAGTCCTAACCACTGGATCCCCAGGAAAGTCCCTGCTGATAGTTCTTCTAATTTGGGAAATCAAATATCTTAGCAGTTTTTCTTCTTTAGCAGAAATACTCTTATAACCCTATCTATTTTCAAAAAGATTCTGTCGTGAGGAGAAAAGAGGCAACAGAATGAAAAAACAAAAGCAAAGGAGTCAAGAAAAAGGAGAAAAAAAGTAGAAAAGATAGGATCAGGGGTCAGGTTAGTATACAAAATAGATACAGTGAGGATGGCACTTTTAGGGAGAGGGATACACATTTGCCATAAAGCTTTTTTTTTTTTTAAGATTTACTTATTGGCTGTGGTGGGTCTTCATTGCTGTGCATGGGCTTTCCCTAGTTGTAGCAAGCAGGGCCTACTCTTTAGTGACATGTTCTCACTGCAGTGGCTTCTTTGTGGAGCACAGGCTCTAGGCATGTGGGCTTCAGTAGTTGCAACCATAGGCTCAGTAGTTTTGGCTTGCCGGCTCTAGAGCGCTGGCTCAGTAGCTGTGGTGTACACACAGACTTAATTGCTCTGCAGTATGTGGGATCTTCCCCCACCAGGGACTGAACCAGTGTCCCTTGCATTGCAAGGCTGTCTTAACCACTGGACCACCAGGGAAGCTCTGCCTTAAAGTTTTTTAATAGTCAAGAGGGAAAAACCAATACCACTGGTCACCATTCCCAGAATCTCAGTGGTAAAGTATCTGCCTGCAATACAGGAGACTCAGGTTCAATCCCTGAGTTGGGAAGATCCCCTGGAGAAGGGAATGGCAACCTACTCCAGTATTCTTGCCTGGAGAAACCCATGGACAGAGGAGCCTGGTGGACTACAGTCCACGGAGTCGCAAAGAGTTGGATGTGACTGAGTGACTAAGCATGCACAGCATAGATGATTTAGAAAAATCACATCACCAGCAAAATCACCGTCACCAGCAGCAGCCTGCCTTAGGAGAATCCTCGCAATTTGTGGTGGTGAGACCAAAGAAATTTATCATCCTCTAAGTACAGCTCATCAACTGCGAGGAAACCAAATAGACTATAAAGTACTTTATTGTGGGTTACCTAACTTGGTAATATTTTGTACTGAAATAGCTAGAGACAAAAACCAAAAAGGGACAAACTCAAGTGGAGTTAATAATGATTTAAGACATTTTATAAGGAAGGGGCAATCAAGAAAGTTCCCATTTAATGACTCCAGCTCCACCCTACCTCTGCTAATGGACACCAGCAAAATGGTCAGCTTGTATCGACCTCTCCTCACTTTACTCCATTTCCCTAGCTGCCACAGGATCTGGGAACTGTAGTTTTTAGCCTCCCAGTCTCAGCCGTATGGGAAGACACAGTGGAAGGAGGTTAGAAGACACACTGTGTAAATAAGTTCACAGTATCTACCTCAGCAACTTTAATCCTTTAGATACTGATTAGTCTAAGAATAGGCGTGGAATCCTGTTCTCGCTGATAAAATGGTGATGGCTATTTTTCTGACAAGGGCTTCCCTTTTTCTTTTTTAAAAAACATTTTACTATTACAGTGCTATGATTTACAATGTTCTGTTTCAGGTGTATGGCACAGTGACACAGTTTTACATTAATATATTCAGTTTACATTGCATATATTTACATATATCCATCCTTTTTCAGACTCTTTTCTCATAGAGGTTATAACAGAATATTGAGAAGAGTTCCCTGTGCTATATAGCAGGTTCTTGTTGGTTATCTATTTTATATATAGTAGTATGTGTATTTTAATCCCAAACTCCTCATTTATTCCTCCACCATACATTTCCCCTTTGGTACCCATAAGTTTGTTTTTGATGTCTGTTTCTATAAATAAGTTCACTTGTATAACTTTTTAAAGTTCGATTTCACATACGAGTGATATTATATGATATTTGTCTTTCTCTTTCTGACTTACTTCACTTAATAGATAATCTCTAGGTCCAAGGGGCTTCCTTTTCTGAACAAAAGACAAAACTTGTAAAGGAAATAATTCTCCACCCATACCTTTCTTCTTATCTGGAACACAGATGCAATGGCTGGCAATGTAGCAGCCATCTGGAGAACGTGGGATAACAAGCATGAGAATGAAAGCTAATTTATTAAGGATGATAGGAAGGTAGAGCTGGGTCTTCAATGGCATTGTTGCACCAGACCTGGATTGCCTGCCCTTGGACTACTTTTATGAGAGACAAGCGAAAAGCTCTCTTTGTCAAAGTTATTAGAGATTAGTTTTCTGTTGCTTGCTACTGAATGCACTCCTAAGACAGAACCTATTACAGTATTCCAGGCAGACACAGGAGTGACTGGTATGAAAGCAGAGAGAAGCAGTCAGACTCAGGATATATTCTGAAAGCAGAACCACCGGGACTCGATGATGGGTTGGCAGGAAACAGGAGGTAAGGGATGGAAGAAATCAAGGATGATGTCTAGCTTTTTGTCTAGATATTACAGATAGAAATGTAAAATCTTATTTTCATTCAGAACATGGGAAAATTCTTTCTCCCATCTCTATAGAAATAGCTAAGGAAGATAAAAACTTCTTCCTGTTGCTCTCCTGACACCTGTTTTCCATTGAGCCTAAGGGAAAATTGGGTTAAACTCATGTTAAATAATGCAGAAAAGGGTTGGAAATTCCTAACATCTATTATGGATCTTGTAGCTGGAACATACACATTCTCTCCAAAGCCTTCTCATCATCAAAGCTTTTTACCCCACTGAGGTCCAGGTACACAAAACTAAGTCCTGACATCAACCATTGTATTCTGGTTTTTATTGCTTGCAGGAGTAGACTATCATAATACTAATACTTCTAAAGAATATTATTAATTTCTTGAATCAGCAGGATAATGCTCCACAGCTGGATCAAATAAACATTCCAAACCAGAGCTTTTTTCTTTTAAAGAATGTATTTTTTTAAAATGTCTGCTATCATTACATACCTATATTTTAACATCAAGTGAAAAAAAAGAAAGATGACTTTGTATATTTTCTGCTGATTACTTGCATCACAAAGGGTTTTCTTTTGCTGATGAGAATATCCTAGGAATGTCAAACACATTGCCTGCTGAAACCAGTTGGTTCTAAGGAAGATGGATCACCCCCCACACCTCCTAAGAGGGCAGATTTGAGGTACATGGATCACATGACCCCCTTCAACTCCTGTCCTGGCCCCAGCTGAAAGGACAGTAAATTCACAGGCGTGACATGGCATGACTAGGCTTGAAAGGGTGAACGGACCACTTAAATTCTCTCCTTGTCAGGAATTTGAAATGAAAAACTTTAAGTGAACGAAGCAATCTGCCTGGGAAGGTAAAACTTAAAAGTTTTGAGGTATGGCGATGCCCTGAGAGCAGCTTGGAGGGCCTGAGAGGAGATGAAGAGTTACACTGCTGGTCTGAGAGACAAAAGAGCCAGCCACCGCCCCCCACCCCCCACCCCCAGTCCCTGGTTGTGCAAGATTCCCTAGCCCTCCTCCCTCCTCTGCCCACCCTTGGGAAGCTGCAGGAGGAAACCAGGTTGCAGCCCTGGCAAGACAAGCCTCAGGACCAACACAGAGACACTCAGGAAGTGAGCAAAGCCCTGTAGGTGAGCCCAGAGCAGGGTGTCTTCTGCACAGCCTCCACCCACAGGCCCCCTCCTTATCCCTCAGTGAGCTGAAATAACTTGAGTCAGGCTCTGTCTTTTGAAACAGCTCAACTAAACCCCAAACAGTAACAAAAGTCTAATGTCTTTTAGAGTATAAATAATAATTATTAATGATAATTAATTATAATGCCAGAATTATTGTTGTAAACGAATAATTACACCTTTGTAGTCTCTCCAGGCTCATGCTCCCTAACTGCAACAATTGTAGGAACATAGAATGCTTTCATATAAATGCCCCTGGGCAATATTTTATCCAAGGTGAACCCAAACCTTACAGGAGGCATTTCATTCAAACTGGAGCATTCTGTGAAACAGGATGTCCAGAGAAAACATCTGTGCACCTTACTCCATAGGCCTGGGCAGGGTGTTGTGTGTGAGGGGAGGGGGCAGACAGGGGCCTGCCTAACAGCCCTCAAAATAGCGTGGGATTGTGGCCCTCCACCCCGACCCCAGTAGGACAATTTTGTGTCATCTTCCCCTCCTTGGGCCCTCTCCCCATCCCCCTTCTTCTCCCCTCTCCCTTTCCCCCCAGATGTTGGTTTCGCCAGCCCAAAGGCAGCATTTTATAGTGTGAAAGTATTCGCATTGAGAGAGGAGCCAAGAGTCGGACATGACTAGCAAGTAAACAACAACAAATTTGCAGACAGTCGGAGAAAGCTTGAGGGAATATGGTAAGGTGGAATTGCAAGAAATCCAAATTGAGATATACATACTAGATATAGAATGATGAATGTTTCTGCTGATACAGGACACTGTTTCTGCCAGGAATCTGCCACCTGGGTCCTGGGGAAATGGCAAATACGCAGGAGTCCTTGCTTCTCTCCCACACACTTCTCTGCCTGCCAGGTGCCCAGTTAGTCACAGACTAACGGACTTCATATTTGCATTTTAAAGGAAAAGGCTATCGTCCTTCCTCTCCCCAACAATTAATCTAAAGCAGGTGATAAGGGAGCTGCTTTATCTAGCTTCCTGGAAGATAATAACGCAGGTCTTTCAAATTCCACCATCTCTTGTTTGACACTTTTTTTTTAAAAAATTCCTCTCGCTCCCTTTTAAACCAAATTTAACCAGTTCAAATACCCCCATAAACTGTACTCATACACGGTCGCTAAAGCAAAGATAAAGTTTTCTTATACCTCTTTCGTTTGTTAAGTAAGAGATACTGAACCATTTCTGACACACGTCAGCCTTCAGGAATCTCATCCTATAGTGACCGTGGGAAGTTTCTGGAGAAATGAGAACTTAAGGGCGAGAAGAAAGAAAAAACCCCAACGGTGCTAGAACCAGCAACCTAGCAGAGGAAGCAGTGTACACAAAGGCTCTGAGTCAAGGGAAGAGTCTGAGATACATAAGGAGTAAAACAAGAGCCAGTGAGCTGGAGCATATTGAGCAAGTGGGAAATGGCAGGATTTGATCTTGGGGAACCATGTAGAGGACAGATTGTGTTGGGACTTGCAGGCCACAGTAATAGGTTTGAATTTTAGTCCAAGTATAAAGGAAGCCTTTGAGGAGTTTAGGCTGTACTGTCATAACATGTTTTATGTTTCAAACATGTTGATACTCGTTATATAATGTTCAAAAATGGGCAAAACTCATCTATGGCAATAGAAGTCAGGAGAGTGGTTACTTCTGGGAGGTAATGACTGGGAGGAATTATATGGAAGGTTTGGGGGATACTTAGAACATTCTAGTTTTTGAGCTGAATATTGGTTATGCAGCTCTGTTCAGGGTATGAAAATTCGTTGAACTGAATATTTATGATTTATGCATTTTTCTGTAAAAATTTGACCATACACATACACATATAAAGGATTACAGTATCTGAGTAGAGAACATATTTCAGGAGCAATGCAGAAGGGAGGCCCTTTAGAAAGTTATTGCAGTAGCACAGAGAAAAGTACATGGTGGCTTGAGCTGATATGCTGACCATCAAGATAGAGAAGAGAAAGATAGGAGACATTTTGGAGTGAAACTGATAGAACTTGATGATGATGTAAATATAGGAATTTTTTTTTAAATGAATGACTTCCAGGTTCCTGACTTGAGCAATTAGGTAAAGGGTGATGCCGTTCACTGAGGATGGGGAGGAGCAGATTTATAGGTAAAAGGTCACGGATTTAGCTTCAGATATATTATGTGATTTTAGATGCCCGTGAAGCATTCAAATGGTGATATCAGGTAGGCTGTCTGGTAGATAAATTAGTGTTCAGAGAAGAGATCCCTAGAGAGGTCTAAGTGCTGTCGTTGTAGATATAGAGATGACAATAGAGTTATAAGGATTTGTGAGATCATCTAGGAAAACAGCGTTAGTCTTTCAGTCATGTCCGACTCTTTGTGACCCCATGGATCTTAGCCCACCAGGCTCCTCTGTCCATAGAATTCTCCAGGCAAAAATACTGGAGTGGGTAGCCATTCCCTTCTCCAGGGAATCTTCTCAACCCAGGGATCTAACCCATGTCTCCTGCCTTGCAGGCAGATTCTTTACCATTGACCCACCAGGGAGCCCTAAAGAAAAGAGTAGAGACAGTAAAGCAGATGGACAGGACGGTGTATGAAGGAACCTCATCACTAAGAGTTAAGGTAAAGAAGGAAGAACCAGCCAAGGGGACTAATAAGGTGGGGAAAGAGCTGGCAATCATGTCTGCCTAAGAGGGTTGGCTGGTGCTGAGGCTGAAAAAGATGACGGGAAAGGGTCCACTGCATTTGACAGCATGGAAGGCTATTAATAACATCAGTGAGCATCTCTGCCACCTTATTAATTATTCTAAGCCTTGCTTCTCTTAAAGCTCAACATTCAGAAAACTAAGATCATGGCATCCGGTCCCATCACTTCATGGGAAATAGATGGGGAAACAGTGGAAACAGTGGCTGACTTTATTTTTCTGGGCTCCAAAATCACTGCAGATGGTGATTGCAGCCATGAAATTAAAAGACACTTACTCCTTGGAAGGAAAGTTATGACCAACCTAGACAGCATATTCAAAAGCAGAGACATTATTTTGTCCACAAAAGTCTGTCTAGTCAAGGATATGGTTTTTCCAGTGGTCATGTATGGATGTGAGAGTTGGACTATAAAGAAACCTGAGCACTGAAGAATTGATGCTTTTGAACTGTGGTGTTGGAGAAGACTCTTGAGAGTCCCTTGGACTGCAAGGAGATCCAACTAGTCTATCCTAAAGGAGATCAGTCATGGGTGTTCATTGGTAGGACTGATTTTGAAGCTGCAACTCCATTACTTTGGCCACCTCATACGAAGAGCTGACTCATTTGAAAAGACCCTGATGCTGGGAGAGATTGAGGGCAGGAGGAGAAGGGGACGACAGAGGATGAGATGGCTGGATGGCATCACTGACTCAATGGACATGGGTTTGGGTGGACTCTGGGAGTTGGTGATGGACAGGGAGGCCTGGCGTGCTGTGGTTCATGGGGTCACAAAGAGTCGGACATGACTGAGCAACTGAACTGAACTGAAGCCTTGTTTCCTCAGTAAAATGTCATAATGATTATACCCTCTTCTCAGAGTCTTTAAGTGTGTAAAGCACTTCCTACCCTTGTATAATGTCTAACTAAATGTGAGTTGTTACATGAGCTAAGAAAAAATGCTTGCAATTATGTAAGATAAGCTTACTAATATTCTTCTCATAAACTTATTAGAGGAATAATATGTTTTTAAAAGTAGATTTTTTTTGGATTTACCTGGTGGTCCAGTCATTTAGAATCCACCTGGCAATGTAGGAGACACAAGTTCGACCCCTGGTCTGGGAAGATTCCATGTGCTGTGGGGCAGCTAAGCCCATGTGCCATGACTACTGAAGGCTGTGCACTCTAGAGCCCGTGCTCCACAGCAAGAGAAGCCACTGCAACAAGAAGCCTGTGCACCGCAACAGAGACCAAGCACACCCAAAAGTAATTAATAATAAAAGAAAGATTTTAAAAAAGAAATTAGCTTTAAAAAAAAGCTACAGATAATTCCACAATCCCTATACTTGAATTAATTCTAGCTAAGTACATCTGGAAATAAGATGACCCAGCCATTCTTCAAGGAAGTAAAAGACTCCATAGTAGAGTTAGGCACTATCATCCATTTGCTTATGTCAGAATCCTAGAGAGAGGTATTTGGATGTCAGTAAAAACCAAAAGAGCTATGTTGCAGAAAACATTATGATAAATTAAAGCACCATTTCTTTTGTTCTCTACAGGAACACTATCTGCCTAGCTCCCTATGGTTACATTGCTGATGTCGATGCTCACAGATGTGCTGGGATTTAGCCAAAATTGTCACAGGGCTGAACAAAGGCAGTGGCCCAGGATGAAGGGATCCAATACCAGGAAAGACAGAGCCATGGGGTTGTCCACAGAGTTTTCAGAATGAAATCCAAGACAAGTCCAGGAACGTGAGGCCTTGCTCAAGGCCTTCATTTTCTCCATCTTCCTTATCTGGAGGTTCAGTTCTAAGAAGACAAGTATAACTGGTTGCTGGGGCTGGCCCAGCACTGAGCCATCGTGGGTACTAGAGTTAGTTCCTCTATTCCTTTTTATTATTATTATTTTTTAAGTCTTTGCTGAATTTGTTAAAATATTGCTTCTGCCTTATGTATTGTTTTTTTGGCCATGAGGCATGTGGGATATTAGCTCCCAGACCACAGATCAAACTTGAACCTCCTGCATTGAAAGGCAAAGTCTTAACCAGTGGATCACCAGGAAAGTCTCTCTTCTATTCCTTTTAACTGTGTGTGTGCTCAGTCCAGTCTGTGTCCGACTATAGCCCGCCAGGCTCCTCTGTCCATTGGATTCTCCAGGCAAGAATACTGGAATGGGTTGCCATGCCCTCCTCCAGAGGATCTTCCCAACCCAGGGATCAAAACTGTGTCTCCTGCATTGCAGGCAGATTCTTTATCACTGAGCTACTGGGGAAGCCCATTCTTTTAATTGAAGTTGGACTAATTGACCAGGTTTTCAAACTAATGTGGTGGTAGGTCATCTTTGGCAGCCAATAAAAAAGAAATATTACCCATCAAATTAGTTAATAGAATAAATGGAAAGAAACCCTATAACAACTCTGGAAGCACACAGGGACTCATTCCTGGACCACCCGACACCAGACCAGCAGAGAAGGAAACTCCCATCCACAGATGACAGGTCCATCTTCTCACCAAAGGGCAGGTGGTGGGGTGGTCAGGATACCAGGAAAAACAGCACTGACTGCTTGCCAAGCCACTGTGTTTGTGTTACCCATTCTCCTGGATCAGAGAAACCAGTTGAGATCATTTCAAAAACAAACACTAAGGAAGTTCAAAATACAGTTTACTGGTCAAGTCCAAGTTAGGAATATGGGAATGAAAAAAATTCAGCTAGCAATCACAAAATAGGAAGACAAAATCAAGTCAATTATGGGGAGGAGACAAAGGCAATTCAGATAACCAGCTAGGAAAAGGCTGGAGTCTGCAATGCCTGCATACGTCTGAAAGGGTGTCTTCCTTCATCAGAGGCCAGGGTACAAGCTAAACTATTCTTTCACACATCAACACAGATCAGTTTCCAAAATTAGCAACATGTCTCCAAGTCTCTTGAATTAATATAAGAAAGGCTGCAACATTGAAAAATGGTCTCCAGTTGTTTAAACTTAAGAAGAGTTAGTTTGTTGAAACTATCTTTGATCATGGATAAGTTACTGAATGGCAAAGCAAGATAATTATAGGGATGACAAATCAGCTAGAAATTATATTTTAATATTTTTTGGTGTTGGATAATTCAGTGATTAGTTGATATTTGTTCAATATTTAAGGACAAGGGATACAATGAATTTCACTTTTATATCATTAGCATTTTGACCAACAATTCATTTTTTACTTTAAATTAGGGTGCCAAACTTAATTATTGATGATTCATTCATCTTCATTTGTTTGGAAATTGCCTGGAAACTGCTAAATACTGCTTTTAGGATAGAATCTTGACTGACTGGAACCAGACTGTGAGAAAAAAAAGTTAAGTACAGTTTATATTTTAAATAACTGAATTATTACATGATTGTTTGGCTTTCCTAACAATTGATTTTGAATTGACATATGTTCTAATTTCTTCACAGAATGGAACTCATCATTAACATAGCCAATTAAAAAAACCCTAAGCTCTACAAAAATTATTTAAGAGACTGTCTTTTGTCATGATATATATGAATACAGGTCACAGTAAAGCTGAAATTTGGCAATCATCTAGTTAATTTGATTTATGTGGACAGATAAATTATCTGGTTGTCAAATACATAACCCAACCAATATTTCATTTTCTATTTTATACATGTGACTTTAATGAGCATTTTACATTCAAGTTAAGTTTGTACATGAAGTCTCTAATTAATTCATTTTCCCCCATGTATCTTACACTGATAACTTAATTGCCCAGATATAAGGTGGTATAAAACAAAGCAGATTATAGATCATTAAATGCTATTTTAAATGGGACTTAGTCTTGTCAGTTACTTTTGACCAAACAAAATTGTGGACAAAACGTTTATCTCTGTTCCTCAACAATTTTCCATCCTAAACCCTCTTTCTGCCCCTTCCACCTCCTCAAATTCTCTCTCCATTCATATTAATTACTCAGTGTCATGAGACTTTTTCTTCCATGTACCAGCATTAGCTCTGACACTCATTCAAAGGTATAAATTATTGATAACATCTGAGAATATGAGTTTTGTTACTATTAGTTGGATTTTACCTCCATTGTAACACCTAAGCTAAAAATCTGAAAGGGTCAATAAATGGGTAACAGAAGTATTTTAGAAGGATACACTCCTTGCAATTGCTCTTGAAATCGTACCCAGTGGCAATTTGCCTACTCCACCTGTAACAAAGGCAGGCAAGAATTCTGCACCAATCCCCTCTTCTCATAAAACTCTTGTTTTATAGAACCAGAAACTGTTTATCTTAATCATTTATGTATTGGTTTCTATTTTTCCTGCATCTTTGTTATGAAGAGCATGGTAAAAGTTACAACATAAATCTTATGCTAAATATTCTAAATAAAGAATTAAAATGACAGTCTCTAGATGCCATTTCAAATGACTGATTATTTCACTTATTTCAGTGTTCATAAGGATACTTGACTTTAGGAGTTTTTTTTTCCCCCCACTAAGTTAGTTAGTTTAAAAAATAATTAGGTAATTTCTAATTCCTCAGCAGAAAATAAATTATGTAAGTAGGCAAAATATCATTAGAAAAACAATTTGGTAGCCCCACTCTAAATTGCCTTCAGTACAATGTACAGTATGCAAATGTTCATTCGTTAATTTTAGAGGACAGCATTTAACTGCAATAATTGAAAACAGCTCATAGCCTGTTCTGTGAAGAAACAAAACATTGTTTGTGTTAGTGTCAAGTAAGTTAATTATGCTTTATAATCTTCAAATGGAGCATATA
Organism: Oryx dammah; assembly: GCF_014754425.2. Taxonomy (NCBI): domain Eukaryota; kingdom Metazoa; phylum Chordata; class Mammalia; order Artiodactyla; family Bovidae; genus Oryx; species Oryx dammah. The sequence continues at coordinate 59,915,822 of NW_024070194.1, forward strand.
ATTGATTTATGAAATTCTGTTATCATTGCGTTTAGACCATTGTTAGTAATCAAGAATTCTAGTAGTTTCTGATTATTCTCAAAGTATGAAATCAGCTGAGTATTCTATATGTTTAAAAACAATTCTGTTCAGAACACTTGTACTATAGTAAAGAGAATTTAAAACAATATATGAAAATGAAAATATATGAAAACGTGTTAAAACACTGAAAAGATTACTTTCTTTTATAAAACATTCCATTTATTGTAGTAATAATTTTAATTCAGTAAAACAATTATGCAACTTTTCTGTATTATTTGTAGAATTTTCATTAATATCACTTAAGATCAATGATTTACATGCAATTTTTATTTGTGACATGAAAGCTATAACATTTTAGCTGATCAACATTCTTTTACTGTTATTTTTAGATCTTTACAATTATTTGAGAAATTGAGGCATTGAACACATTGCCAAATATTTAGCTGAAAACAAACAAAAATGTTTTCAAACAAATGTAGATTTTTCAAAAGCAGTAAGATTACCTCAGTAACTCCCATCACCATCCCTGCAACCACCATCAGCACTACATACACTTTTCTTAGAATAATTTGGTATCATATACAGTCCTCTTAAAGCAAGACATAGTAAAATAAAAGGAACAGTATTCCTAAATTTCCACTTAATGTAGAGAATTATAACTTTTGAACTTGCTGTATTTCAATATTTATGTTCAACATATTCATTGTTCAGATGACCTTGAACTTCAATAAATTCTATATATTTGATAAATGAGTGCAAGTGTGCATCTTGATTTTATGTTTAAAAGTTGTTAAAAGCTTTTAACTACATTTCTCATAAAACAATTAAGAAATAACATTAAACATTAACGGGAAATTTTAAGACATTTCATTATCTAAGTGTTTGATCATGCTTGGTATCCAGTAGACAGAATCAGAAGAGTAATTAACAAAGCAATGGATTGGGAAGTGATTGCTAAAGAATACAACTGTATTACTTTTTAATATTTTAGTACAAAAATAAGATCTTAGCAAACTTTTAAATATTTTAGTAAAAAAATAATGTCTTAGCAAATAACTTACTTCATGTTTTTAACTGAATATTCTTAAAATGACAGTAGAATTATAGAAAAATGAAGTTATTTTCTTTGCTATTTCCTGTAATTGTACATACCTTATTTTAGGCATTTACATTTGTTTCTTACCAGAATCAAATACTTGAATGTATTCCATGTGCAATATCTAGTACTAAAAGTGTACTTCAAAATGTAAAAATTATACATATTTGAAATTTAAGATATTCATGAAACAAGCAACATTCAAAATACTTAGTATAACATATTTCAGTGGGTTGAAGGAATTATGACTTATGCTATAACAAAGCAGGTGATTCTAAACATAAAGAAGTGCCTTAAAGTATTCAATAAATTACCAATATTGAGATTTTGAAAGAGAAAAAGACCAGTAGGTAATGTTAAGAATAATAAAATAGTTTTGCAAAAATTCTGTATAAGTTGACTATCATATATGGGACATTGTGGATTTAGTTTTTTCATTCCCAAGAACTATCTTGCCAAAAATTTGCTCTGAAGTTAATTTATACTAACTATCCTTCTAAATGGATTTTGAATCAAACATAAGAGTTCTACTTAAAATTTGTCTCTTCTTTTAATTCTAAGACAGAGACTGTATGCTTTTTTTACAGGGTAGATCTATCCAATACAGATGCTTTTCTTTTTGAATTGCACACTACTTTGTACCATTTAACAAATGAAATTCACATGAGTACCTTAACACAATGAACATTAATCAGTACATGAACTTATGAAAAGAAACCCAGGTTTCTCTTGAGTTTAATAAATGCTTTGGAATGTTAAAAAACAAACAAACAAACAGAAAGTAGGCCTTAATACCTAATCAGTTGCATTCAGTGGCTAGATTTAAGAGTGGACAGAGTACCTATTAAGCTTCAACTTTCAACTTTTATTTCTGAAGGAAGTGATCCTTGAGAAATGAGAGAGTTATTTAAGTTTTATTTGCTCTTGTATTTGGCTGCCATAAAATAAAATATCCTTTCTAAATGGCTTTAGAGTTTGCACTTAGAAATATTATGATTAAAAGAAACATGGTGAGTTAAAATTATAAACTTTTCCACAAAAGAGGGAAGCACAAAAATTTGAGTAAATCCAAGAAACAATATAAACATGAGACTTATGGACAATGCTCAATGTAAATTTCCTATACTGTCAGATGATAAATATGTGTTCCAGACTGGAATACTTTAATTTTTAAAATGTTTAAAATCTCCTACAGTCCTTTCTGTTTCAGAAACTGAAGCTGCAATGTTATTTGTGAACTAGGCCTTATAGCTTTTCTATACTTTTTACTTCTTAATTTTGTAGAATCTTCTAAAACCATCACAGATAGCTCTCTGAGTTTGAACTTTAGCATTGATCTGCTTGTCTTTGAAAGTCACAAAAAACACAAGGAGAAGATCACCTTACCTAAAGATGCCAAGAGTAAAGTTGAAAGTTAGCCATGGAGCTTTCTCTTTTGGAAAAGAATTTAATCCTGAAGTAATTCTAAGCCTGCATTTTAATGCAACTTTTCTACTAGAAGAATACAAGAAACTGGGTGGGTTTCCCAACCCCACCCCACCCCACCCCTCGTTTGGGAAAAAGAGGTTTCCCTTGTGGAAATCTGTAATCTGAAAAACTATTTATATAAAGGATCAACAATTGGAAATAGCCTAAATGTTACTTCAAAATTTAAAGGCCGGCTAACGTAGAAGTAGTGAGAAATTCGCGGAGTTCCAAGGTCCTAGGCAAAGCGACAGGTGAGCCTGCGCGTGCGTGGCAGTCGGAGCGAGCGTATTCAAGGGCCGGGCGGCTCGCATCCGAGGATCTTCGAAGGCGCCGAGTTTGGTTGGCGCGTCTGATATACTGCAGGGTCTGTTATCCGAGCATTCCAGGGACTAGTGCTATGTGGTTAGAGCTGACCACGGAAACAGGACGCAGTGAACCGGGGCGCCCAGGAGTGAAGACGTTTCTTTTCCAGGTGCAAAACCAGGGAAGCGCTGACCAAGACGCCCTGGGACACTGTGGGGTCCGGTTACCATTGCAGTGACCCCGAGGCCACACTTTCACGGGCTCCGCTCCACCGGCCTGTGGAAGCCGTCGCTTCCAGACTCAAGCCACCCACTCCTGCGCCGGGAAGGAAGGAGGGCCCGGGAAGCCGGAGGTGGAGGTCCTGGCCCACAGCGCTGCGCAGCGCGGAACCCGACGGCGCGTGTGGCCGCGGTGTCTCCTCGGCCGCCCCGTACGGGTCAGTGCTGGGAGCTGGGCGAGCCCGGCCGCAGCTCCCGACGCGCGGCCTCGCTGCCCGGCGTCTCCCCCCCTCCCCGACTTTGTCCCCAGAGGATCGTCCGTGGAGCTAGCGCTGAGGGTGCGGACGCCGGCGAGCCGGGGGCTCCTCTAGCGCCGGCAAGGACATCACTTTAAGCGGACAGTCAAGTGCAAGTGAAGAAACAAGGAGAGGGGTACGGAGTGAATCTGCCCGGGGCGCGCTGGACACTCTTACAGTAGACACCATCAGTCGACGGAAACTAGCAGCTGAAGGTCGGGGGTGAGAAAACCTCACTTTCTGTTTCCTAAAGAGCCTCCCATTGCCCCAGAATTTAACCCCGCAGGAGCTTAGGGACATCTCCGCGCCGAAAATCCCTGGGACTCCCGCCGCGCAGACCGGCGTCCCAGCCGCCTCCCGGACGGGCGCCCAGAGGCTGGCTCTGGGCCATCGTTTCTCCCGGGCCCGCCTGAGGTTCCGGGCCGAGCCCGGTCGTAGCCGTTTTTCCGGCTGCGGGGAGAGGCCTGGAGGCCTGGGCCCGGCGCCGCCGCGGGCAGCGGGGCTCCGGGCGGGCCGGGGACGTGGCCCCGGCGGGAGCGCGCGAACGAGGCCGCGCCATCCCGGGCGCAGGGCGCAGGTGGAGGTGCTCCGTGGGTCGCTCGACCCGAGGCCGAATGCGGGCGGGACCCCCAGCTCTTCTGGGAGAGGTCTAGGTTCGGGCGCCCCTCCTGGCTCCCCGGTCACTCTGCGCCCCTCCCTCCCCGCCTCGGGTGCAGTCGGTCTTTTTCAGTTTCTTTCCTCGACGCTTCTCGATTACACCATCCGTCTGTGGCACGCGCCCGCCGCCAACCCCGCGGGCGGGAACTGCAGAGATCTGCGGGCCCCGGGGGCTTGGGTCGGGCCCCCTCGGGCCGGGGACCGAGGAGGGAGGCCGCCCGGCCACCAGCAGGAGCGGGAGGCGCGCTGGACGTCCGGAGCGGGGAGGGGGCAGCGCGGGCCCTGCGTGCCTCCCCGTCTGCCGGAGCAAAGCTGCTGAAGCTGCAGAAACGCGCTGGCGCCCGTCCACCCGCTGCAAACAAAACCAAACAAAACGCGGCGAAAGGAAAAGCGAAATGGCGCTGCTGAAAATGGAGCCTCGGCCTCGAGGACGTCTTTCTTTTCTCCTCCGTCTCTTACTTCGGCAACTCTGTTTCTTGTCCCTTAACGCCCCACCGCCCCTCGGCTTTTCTCCCCGTAATCGCTACCCCATCACCCCCTTGCTTTTCTTCTTAACCATCTCCTTCCCCCGCTTTTCCTTCTTTTCTTTCCCCTCTCGGTTCCTCCTTCTCCATTTTGTGTCACAGGCGCTTGTCTTCTCAGTTCCCTTTCTGGGCTCGCGCTCCCCCGCCCGTCTCACTTGGTGTTTTCTGCGTGTCGGGGAGCGGGAGTGGTGGGGGTGGTGAGGCTAGGTAGCGAACTGGTTTGGTGGAGACAGGGTGTTTTTTTTTTTTTTTTTAGAACTCAGACAGCTCCTTTAATTAGTCGAGCGCTCGCCCTGCGCCCTCGTCCCCCGCGGCTCTGCGCCGGGACTCGCGCGGCGCCGTCCCACCAGCCGGGCGTCACAGACCTGGAGGAGACTCAGGGCTTGCGCAGGAGTTAATACCTTTTTGAATTTTTTAAGCTTTAGAATATCATTTTTGCCGTCTTCGCGGGCATGGCATACTTGGATAGAGTGGATCTCATTTTCCCAAGGGACTTCCAAGGACCATTTTAAGAGAAGCGTGTAGAGAAGACGGCAATGCTAATAATTTTTTTTCCTCCTTGTTTTCTTTTGAGCCGAGGGAACTCCAAGCACTGAGATACTTGTGTTTTCCAGGCCGAACTTTTTTGAAAATTACTTTTCCTTTTACATGCATTGTTGACTTTGATCCTTTTGAAGAATGAGGATGAACTCTGTTTTAAAAAAAAAAGAGAGAGGCTTTTGAATACGTAACGCCCCAAAATGTGGTTCTCGGATACTTTCTCTAGACGCTTTATGATTTTGAAGTTCAGGGTCTCTAAGCGGTGTTCAGTGAAACAATGAGAAATATGTCGCTACGTTAAAGATAAAGCAGAAGGTGGTATTTCCGGACTGTGCTCAATCGTAGTAGTAGAGTCTCGGGTTTGTTTTTGCTGGGGGTGGCAGTAGTGTTTTGGGCAGAATGTGCCTTGGTTCTATTAAAGAACCAGCTGATAGAAGCTATTTCAAGTGAAGGGCTTCAGTCAATACAAAACTCTGAAAGCAGTGACATCATTTTCTGATCTGAATGTGTCTTTTAGTCATGGTGAAAAAAAGGGTAGTCTCTATACAATATTTGAAAATAAAAAGATTGTGCTTCCCAGTATAATTATTAACAACTACATTTCACTTTATTTTCATATCTTATGACTAGTTTGATCTCCTCTGTGGTCTGTCAGAAACATATCCTTCCTTACATGATTCTAGTGCTCCTGGAATTATTTGAAAATATTTCAAAATTTCATAAGAAGAGTCTCTTTAAAACTGTCTCAGGGTAGTATTCTTTAAAAGAATCTTAGAATGGTTCTTTAAATTTTTACCTTCCCCCCCAAAAAAAAATTTTTACCTTCCTTGGTTTTCATGAATTGCTTTGATTAAAGTTAGGTTATGTTCACATCTTACTTTCAGACTATTCTTGAAAGAAAAAAGAAAGGATGTAGTCTTGGCAAGAGCTAAACCAGTGCAACTAGGCCTTATTAAGATCCAATACCTTATTGGATTGGTACCTTATTAAGATACCAATCTGTAAATTGGTATCCTCCTGGTATGTTTATCAAATTGAGTTTTGCATAAACAGCTGACTTTATGTCTTTTAAAAATAGGTTTAATCCAGACTCCTACTTCTTTTTTATGCTTTTCCCTTGATAGATAAGCAAAATGAGTCTCAGTGAAAGGGTAAGTAGATTTTTTTCCCCCTAGACAAGCTTTCTAAAACTGGGCAAACTTAGAAAGTTATTAGTGCCTTTTAATTTATTTTTTAATACCCTTCATTTTAATTGGAATGATTCAGTATTTATACAAAGTTAATCCTATTAAGCTGTTGTTTCCTGCTCAAAGGGGATATATTAAGGCACAATTAAGTTTATTTTAGATGGACAACTTTGTATATGCTCTAAGCAAGGGGGATTGCCTAGAGAAAAGTCTCATTTATCTAGAATATATACATACATACATTAGTAATGTTCAAAGACCATTGAGGCAGTGTATTGGGGAGAAGGGTACAAATCAGACATGGTATCTGATGTTGAAGAGTTTACACATTATAAGGAGTGATTAGTTCTTTATTTTTTCTCATTTAAAAACAAACTTTCTTATGGAAAAGAATAACATTAGGTCCCTACCTTACTCTACACACAAATTCAGATAGACTAAAAACCTAAATAAGAAAAACAAAACTTTAAAAATATTAGGAGGAAGTATAGGAGAATATCTTTATGACCTTGGAGTAGAGAACGATTTCTTAAAACATTGAGATGTACAATTCATAGAGGAAAGGATACATTGAATTATATTAAAATAAATTGTATATATATGACAAAAGACATCATAAAAGGTTAAAAGACAAGTGGAGACAATATTTCCAAGACATGGACTTGACAAAGGATTAATATTCAGAGTGCATAAAAAACCTACATGAAGTATTTAATAATTTACATATGAATAATTTCATATGTGAAAGAACTGGGTAAGGATATACACATGTGAAATATAGTACCACTAACAGGAAGGAGACATTGACTTTAAAAAAAAAAAGTGATTTCCTTTTGGAGAAAAGGAAGGAGGGGAATAGGAAGAAATCCAAAGGGGGTGTCGATTCTTTACAAAAAGATCAAGGGCAACTACAGCAAGATGTTAACATTTTTGTTCTTTCTACTTTATGATATGATTGTTACAATTTATTTAAAATCTCTAACATTAATTCCTAGTCCAACAAACAAATGACACACTTCTCTATCTTAATTAGTAATAACTATTGTAAAGATGGTGTTCACATACACGATGACAAAGTAGACACCATTCCTCAGTGTTTTTCCTATACCATGTTTGATTATTTATGATGTTCACATCAGAGATTTCTCTAGTTTGGTGTCTGTCTTTTGAAAGTTCATTTGTTTTCTGAGTAGATTTAGTAAGAGAGAGAGACTTGTTGGAAACTATGAATAAGCATAAGAGTGTTTATTCTAATATGACTGAATCATTAAAAATGCTTTTAAAAGCAAGAAAATTGAGAACTTTCCACGTCATCATAAAACACTCTTGAAAAATCAGTCTCAGGCCTGGAATGTAAGGCATTATTTTGGCATGTCTAATTTCTTTTTGATGCAGATTGAGTATTAGGAATTGGTATTTTGGAAGTATATATGTGGCTTCATGTTCTCATTTTATATGGCAGAAGTTCATATAATGTGTGGAGGTTCCCTGATGGCTCAGCTGGTAAAGAATGTTTGTAATGCAGGAGACACAGGAGACTCTAGTTTTGTCCCTGGGTTGGGAAGATCCCCTGGAGGAGGAAATGGCAACTCACTCCATTCCATTCTTGCCTGAAAAATCTCATGGACAGAGGAGCCTGGTGGTCTACAGTCCAAAGGGTCGCAAAGAGTCAGACATGACTGGATGGGCAGGCATGCAGTGTATATTTCTACCATTGCTACTTTTCATTAACAGAAGTTTTATTTGCTTATAAGTTTTACAGGGTCTAGTAACTTTCACAGAGACTATTCATATCATGGTGACACTGAAATAATATAATACTTCATTTGCTCTGAGACTTCATGTTTGTATTAGGCCAACAAGCATGATAAAGTAACTCAGTTACTGTTTTGGTTACTCATGTGTGAACTGAGTGAGGGGTGTTCACACATTGTATGAACTCTGCCATATGCAGTGGGGTGTGTGTGTGTGTGTGTGTGTGTGTGTGTGCTCAGTCATGTCTGACTTTTTGTGACCCCATGGACTATAGCCCACCAGGCTCCTCTGTCTGTGAAATTTCCCAGGCAAGAAAACTGGAGTGGGTTGCCATTTCCTGTTCCTGAGATCTTCCCGATCCAGGGATCAAACTCGTCTCTTGCCTCTCCCAAATTGGCAGTGGGCAGTGCCAAGTACAATCATGTCAAATAAAAGTGACTTGAAATGTATGATTCTTTGGGCACATATGGATCCTGCTAATTTTGCTAAAGTAATCCTCTGGAAGTTCTAGAGCTTTAATCAAAAACCTTCTATGACTCTCTATTGCCAACAAAATTACAGCCTGTCTCTTCTCTGGCATTAAATGCCCCTGTAACGTCATTACGTTTGCATTTCTAGCCTCATTTCCAAAGGCTACTGAACAAGCTGTCTTTAGCTGCTGATCTGTTATTATTTGTAATATGTTTATTTAGAAGAGGGAGTCTACACTGTCCTCTCTGTCTTTCTCTATCTTTCCTTTCTTTCTATATAAATTAGAATGTACTAGAAAACATAGCTAAAACAGAAGGTTGGGGTTTTTGTTCTTTCATTTATGTAACAAGTCTGTAGGTAAAGACTTGCTGGTATTTTCTCAGGGTTTCAGTGACGTCACAGCTCTGCAGTTCACTTGACCTTTAACTCATGATTGCAGAATGGCTGCCACACTTTAAGTATCACATCTTCACCTTGGTGCAGAGGTGAAAAAATAGGCAGAAACTTGTTCCTCATCAGCCTGACTCATGTCAAGGAGGTAAAATATTTTCCAAAAGCACCCCACCAAAGGATTTCCTCTTACATCTCATCAGTCAGAATTTTGATATAGTTTAGGAACTGGGCCCATTTTTCCACATCAAAGAGAATCTTCTCAGTGCCTAAACAAAACTGAAATTCTGTTTAGCCAGGAGGAAATGAGGGAGTGACTTTTACTTAGACAGTAAATTCTGCTACATCTCCTAGTTTGCACCTCAGCATATGCAAAAACTAGTCTGTCCCTATCACACTCTTGAAACACCTTTGACTGCTATCGTCATTGACTTCTGAACTTTTTAATCTAGTGAACACTGTTCATTTTCTAACTTGCTTGAGCGTTTTCTGGGACTTACCCACATTCTCCTTGAAATTTATTCATTCATCAACTATCCACTCATCACTTACTATGTATCAGGCATTCTGATAGATGAGAACACAGAACTAAATCAGGCATAGTCTTGGCCCTCCACAAGCTTACAGTCAAATGGAGAAGACAGGCGAACAGATAAACGCAAAAATATTAGAGATGCTGTGATGGAATAAGATAAAGTTGGGCACAGAGAAAAGAGCAGTCATTTATATAACTCAGGTGCTAGGCCACTTTTCAGGGAAGGAAGGGATGGTGCAGTCATTAACAAAGACAGTCTTACTGTTGCTTTGCTGTGGCCTCTGCCTCCCATCCTAGAATACAGTTGTTGTTATCCAGTTGCTAAGTCATGTCTGACTCTTGGGACCCCGTGGACTGTAGCCCACCAGGCTCTTCTGTCCATGGGATTTCCCAGGCAAGAATACTGGAGTGGGTTGCCATTTCCTATTCCAGGGATCTTCCCAACCCAGGGATCTAACCCATTTTTCCTGTATCTCCTGCATTGGCAGGGAGATTCTTTACCAATGAGCCACATGGGAAGCCCAGAAAAACACAGACCTTTGTATAAAAGTGGGAGCAGATGAGGGCCAGAGGGCTGGTCTCCCCACTCCCCTTGGCCTGACAAATATATGTGAAATTCCAGAGAACAGTTAGTCAGCCTTTTTTTTTTTTTTTTTTAGCTTCAAATCATCTGACACACACAGAATCCACCCAGTGTAGAGGTTATGGGGTGACTTCCCTGGTTTATTTACTTCATCTTGTGTTTTCTTGAGGGTATCCAGTCTCACCACTAAACCCTGGATGGACCGTATCTCTGGTCTCTTAGATGTCAGAGCCTAACCACTCAGAATGGCAGAAAGGACATATCTGGGGAGATGCAAGCCTGTCTGCTGGATTGCAGGGTAAGACTGGGGAAGAGGTGAAGGCATGATGAGAGAGATGGGGTTGGGGAGGTAAGTACCAGTTCACTGCACCCTTAGTGTCTCTGTAATTTTTTTTGCAATGCTCAAGACCAAGAGAAATACCTAACAGTTTCATTCATTAAGTTGCCAGTTCCAAATGCCATAATAGTAATTTGTGCAGTGTCTGATAGATGTTGCTGCATTTTCCTCAAAAAAAAAAAAAAAAAAATTTAAATAGTCTACAGCAAATCTGAGGTCACTGTGTGGTGCCCAAGGGTGACTTGATGGACAGTGTGGGAACCATGCTATAGGTTATTCAAGCTTTTTCATCTACTAAATTAAATACTCAACTTTGTATTTTAGAAAGACCACTCTTCCAGTGAACTGGAGGCTTGGATGGAATTAAGATATGATGGGGGGTAGGGAAATTATGAGTTAATGGCAGCCATTTAGGGAAGAAGTGATAAGGATGTAACATGCAGCATACTAATGAGAATGCTATTGGATCTAAACTATCTTATGAAGGTAGAATGGATAGGATTTCCTTATCAATTGGCTTTGGGAGAGAAGAGAGAGAATAATTCCTAGATTGCAGGGTTGGGTTAAAAGGTACATGATAATAGGAATCTAGGAAAAGCAAGTCTTGGGAGAAGGAGTTCATTTTCTTGGCATGCTGAATTTGAAAGGATGAGATAGATGCATGGTGTTGGACCTCAGGAGGAGATCTGGAAAAGAATTGTAAATTCAGGGATTTTCCTGGTGGTACAGTGGTTAAGAATCTGCCCTGCAATGCAGGGGACATGGGTTCAATCCCTAGTTGGAGAGCTAAGGTTCTCCCCCTTGGGGAGCCAAGGGGAAACAAAGCCTGAGCACAACTAAAAGTCCAAACGCTGCACTGAAAAAAGATCCTGCATGATGCAACAAGGATCCCGTGTGCCGCAACTAAGACCTGATGCAGCCTAATAACTAAATACATTTAAAAAAAAGAAAACCATTATCTATCTATATATATATAAAGAAATGTACATTCACAAGTTATTTATCTAGAGACTGGGGCTGGCAGCATGAGCGCAGACTAGGGAGGAAGCATCCCTGTGTTCAGAGTCAACAGGGGAAGAGGATCCTCAGATCCTCTGTCCAGTTCAGAAGCAGACAGGACAAGGAGAGAGGTCATGAAGCTTGTACAAGGCAGTGCATCTGGATGAAGCCGGGACTCTACTCTTAACCATTGTACTGTTCAATAGACATCTGGGTCTCACATCTTCTGGGGTGGGACCCCCTGAGTAGAGCTTCCTAGCAGCAGCATCACAAAGAACTCTGTGTGGGCTTATACTGCAGTGGAGGCAGTGCAGTAGAAGGTGGAGGGCCTCAGGAGAGGTGAGTGGCCCATCTCCAAGGAGGGTTCTCCACAGCAGCATCTCAGCCTTATGTCCAAGGAGCTGCCCTTGCTGGAGCCCCAGGAGAGGAGTGCCATTTTTGTGCCTACATTTTAAGAAAATAATAAGATAATGGTCTGTTTACAGTATCAAATATAATACACTGATAAAGTAAGAAGAAGTGGTGAAAGTCCATGGAATCTGACTATTTGAGGGGTCTTGGTGACTTTCTAAATACTTTTCTGCAGTGTGTGTGTGTTCAGTCACTAAGTTGTGTCCTGCAGTAGAGAGACACAACCCCCAGGAGCTCAGGGAATAGCAAGGAAGACAGTCATGTAAACAAATAATAACAATGTAATATAATAAGATACAAGGTTTCCTATCCGGGGTGTAGATTTCTCATGCCTCTGTCATTCACTCACCACTTGCTGCTTTGAAACATCTGTGCTCCTGGGTTCCATTTGAGTTTTTCTCTTCTCTGCTTGCTGTGTGTGTTTAATTACTCAGTCTTGTTCCATTCTTGGAGGCCCTTTGGATTGTAGCCTGCCAGGCTGTTCTGTTCATGGGATTTTTCAAGCAAGAATACTGGAGTGGGTTGCAATTTCCTCCTCCAGGGGATCTTCCCGACCCAAGGATCGAACCAATGTCTCCCATGTCTCCTGCATTGCAGCCAATTCTTTACCCACTGAGCCTGCTCTTCCCCAGCAATTTCATCCCAGCTTAGGACTTTAACCAGCACCACTAGACTCTTGATTTCTCAATCTATATCTCTTAATTCCCTGAGTTTCTGATCTTGAGTTCTGCATTTCCAAAACAATGTGTGCATGAGCCTGGGCACATGCAAGGTTTTCAGTCAATGTGACCTGATTTAAAAGTTGATCCTGAATCAATGGACGATCTACAGATATAGATTTACATATCAAGCCACCACATATTATAGAATAAGTAGATAAGGAAATGTTTCCTGCCAGATTTATCGCCAAATGTCAATAATTAACCAGAAACCAGGTGACAGTTTCAACATGGGAGTTGGGTTAGACACGGGATAGTCACTGTGAATAGTGGACTAGAATACATAGATTTGCAAATTAGAGTGCAGGTTCCACTGCCAACTTTGGGCAATTTAGCTAATTCTCTGCCTTTATTTCCCTGTTAGAAAGGAATTCAAAGACACAATTATGCTTCTTATTTTAATTAAAATATAATTCATGCATCATAAAATTCACCCTTTTAAAGTGTACAATTAAGGATATTTACAGAGTGTGCAACCATGACCACTGTCTAATTCCAGAACATTTTCATCATTTCCCAAAGAAACCCCATTCTCATTAACAGTCACCCTCTAGTCCCTGACTTTTGCTCTGTATCTGTAGATTTGCTTATTCTGGACATTTCATATAAATGGAATTGTACAATATGTGGCCCCTTCATGGATCACAGCCTTCCTTGTTGTGGTGAAGGTGTTTGCGTAACTCAGTGAAGCTATGAGCCATGCTGTGCAGGGCCACCCAAGACAGACGGATCATAGGGACGAGTTCTGATAAAACGTGGTCTGCTGGAGAAGGAAATGGAATCCACTCCAGTACTTTTGCCTGGAGAACTCCATGAACAGAATGAAAATGCAAAAGGATATGATGCCGTAAGATGAGCGCCCCACCCCCAACCCCGCCAGGTTGGAAAGTGTCCAGTATGTTACTGAGGAAGAGTGGAGGGCAATTACTAATAGCTCCAGCAAGAATGAAGCGACTGGGCCAAAGTTGAAATGCTGCCTGGATGTGTGGGTGTGTCTGGTATTGAAAGTAAAGTCTGATGCTATAAATAACAATATTGAATAAGAACCTGGAATGTTCAGTCCATGAATCAAGGTAGATTGTATGTGGTCAAGCAGGAGATTGCAAGAGTGAACATTGACATCTTAGGAATCAGACAGCTTACTAAAAAGCAGAGATAATCACTTTTCCAACAAAGGTCTGTATAGTCAACACTATGGTTTTTTCAGTAGTCATGTATGAATGTGAGAGTTGGACCATAAAGTAGGCTGAGCACTGAAAAACTGATGCTTTCGAATTGTGGTGCCTGAAAGTCTCTTGGACAGCAAGGAGATCAAACCAGTCAATCCTAAAGGAAATCAACCCTAAACATTCATTGGAAGGACAGTTGCTGAAGCTAAAGCTCCAATACTTTGGCCATTTGGTGTGAAAAGCCAACTCATTAGAAAAGACCTTGATGCTGGAAAAGATTGAGGGCAGGAGAAGTAGGGCAGCAGAGGATGAGCTATTAGATAGTATCACCAACTCAGTGGATGTGAATTTGAGCAAACTCCTAGAGATAGTGGAGGTCAGAGGAACCTGGTGTGCTATAGTCCATGGGGTCACAAAGAGTCAGACAGGACTTAGTGGCTGAACAACAACACAAAATATGGTCTTTGAGTATGGTTATTTTGCCTTTGCATAAAAAAAGAAGTCCAACCTACCATGAAGTTTTCAAAGTTCATTCATCTCACAGCTTATGTCAATACATTATTCCTTAAATAAATACTTGATCCCTTAAACCATATTCCATTAATTGGACATAGCACATTTTGTTTGTCCAATCATCAACTGATGAACTTGGTTCCATCTTGAGCTATTATGAATAATACTGCTGTGAACATGATTGAGTTTTTGTGTGGCCCTACGATTTTAACTGCCTAGGAATGAAATTGTTGGGTCATATGACTCTATGTTTAACATTTTGAGGACCTGTGGAACTGTTTTCCAAAGTAGCTGTGACGCTCTGCATTCTCACCAGAAATGTCAGAGGGTTCCAATTTCTCCACATCCTGGTCACCACTTGTTATTGTCCATCTTTTTTATTTTTGCATGCCAGCAGATGTGAAGTGATATCTCATTGTGGTTTGAGTTGTATTTCCCTAACAACTAATGATATTGGGCTGTTTTTCCTGTGTCTGACACCCATTTGTATGACTTCTTCTGAAATATGTCTGCAGATCCTTTGCCCATTTTTATATTGGGTTAGTTTTTTTTATTGCAGTGTAAGATTTTTTTTTAATATATATATTCTAGGTATTAGATCCTTATCTGATATATGATTTGCAAATATTTTCTCTTTTTCTATGGTGTTTTCCTCCCCTCACTTTCTTGATAGGGAACTTGAAAGCACAAAAAGTTTTTAATTTTGATGACATTTTAAAATTTTGATGACATGCAATTTATCTATTTTTTTTCTTTTTTGTGCTTGTATTTTTTTTTTTTAAAGAAATTGTTGCCTAATCCAAGGCATGGAATTTAAGGCCTATGATCTTTTCTAGTAGTTTTATGATTTTAGTTCTTACATTTAGCTCTTTGATTCATTTTGATTTCATTTTTGTATGTGATGTGTGTTAGGGATTCAACTTCATTCTTTTGTATGTGGATGTGTAGTTGTCCCAGAACAATTTGTTGAAAACTATTCTTTCCCTACTAAATTGTCTTGGCCTACTTGTTGAGTTTCAGTTAGTTACAGATATCTGGGCTTTCAGTTTTATTCCTTTAATCTCTATGTCTGTCCTTATACTAGTATCATAATTCTAGTTCCAAAACCGTAAAGTGAACTGTGTTGAAGACCTTCTTATTCCCAAATTACTTGATAATTCAAGAGACATCAGTCTGGATTTTCTTTCATACCTTTTTGAAAAAGAAGTCTTTGCATCAAAGTCTGTCATCTAAAAATAACTAAATTACATGCATAAGTCTAAACTTATTTACTTATTTAAATATTTACTGGTGTATAGCTGCTGGCTGCCCAGGTGGCTCAGTGCTAAAGAATCCACCTGCCAATGCAGGATCTTTCAGTCCCTGGGATGGAAAGATTCCCTGGAGGAGGAATTTTTTTTCTGGGAAATCTCATGGACAGAGGAACACGGAGGACTACAAAGTCCATGGAGATGCAAAGAGTTGGACACAGCTGGGTGACTGAGCACACACATAGTTGCTTTACAATGTTGTATTAGTTTCTGCTATACAGTAAAGTGAATCAGTTATACGTATACATATAGCCCTTCCTTTTTAGATTTCCCTCCCATTTGGTTCACCACAGAGCATTGAGTAGAGTTTCCTGTGCTATATAGTAGGTTCTCATTAGTTATCCATTTTATACATAGTAGTGTATATGTTGTTTAGATCCTAAGTCATGTCCAACTCTTTTGCGAGTCCATGGACCACCAGGCTTCTCTGTCCATGATAATTCTCCAGGCAAGAACACTGGTTGTTGTTGTGTTGTGTTAGTCGCTCAGTCGTGTCCGACTCTTCGCAACCCCATGGACTGGAATCCTCCAGGCTCCTCTGTCCATGGGATTCTCCAGGCAAGAATACTGGAATGAGTTGTTATTTCCTTCTCCAGAGGATCTTCCCAACCCAGGGATGGAACCTGTGTCTCCTGCATGACAGGCAGATTCTTTTACTGCTGAGCCAGCAGGGAAGCCCTGAGCCACTTGGGAAGTACTGTATATGCATAAATCTAAATTTAAATGCTCACCTACATGAGCCTTTTATATAATTCTACTTTTATGTTGATGATAATGGGCTTTGGCAATCTCTCGTGTATTCTATGAAGCAGTTAAAAAGTCAATTATGAATTGAGACATTCAATTTCTTATTGTTAGAATGCTGAATATTAATTGAGAACCTAGTGTTCAACTTCTAGCAAAAGCCTTCAAGTTATTAAGTTTAAAAAGTGTTTTTTTTGTTGTTATACCTTGTAAAATTAGACAAACAGTTTAAAAGGTCTCTAAGTGTAAGGATTCTTAGAAATGAAAAATCTCTTCTTTAGGCAATAGAACCTCTTGATTTTGTATTTCTGTTATTGAAAATCTTAAAGGGAAAAAAAAGTTTAAAAATATTTCCAAGGAAAAAATTCTGTGGTAGCAAGGTGAAACTTTGATGCTGAGGAAAGAAATAATCCTCTTGGATTGACATAGACAGTTGTATTTGGTTCTGTAGCTCATAAAGAAAGTTGGATTTTTTTCCCCCTGAGTAAAATAGATCACAACCTCTTTCCTGGTCTTGACAAAGGAGGGCCATGGCACAAGGTTTCTGTAGAGATCCCTTGTTGAATTGTTCAGGGATCCCCTATTATCTATGAGAGGATTTTTTTTTAGATAGTGCTAAATCCTTGAAAAATCTCTGCTCCATGTGTTTTATTGATTATGCTTAAGAACTTTGTGATGGTTAATTTTATGTGTCAACTTGCCTTGACCAAAGGATGCCCAAATTGCTGGTAAAATGTTATTTTGGGGAGTGTCTGTGAGAGTGTTTCTAGAAGGGATTAGCATTTAAATCAATAGACTGAGCAAAGAAGATCCCGCTGGCCAATGTGGGTGGGTATCATCCAATCCACTGGGGGCCCTAGTAAAACAAAAGGCAGAGAAAGGACCTTTCTGTTTGAACTGGGACATCCATCTTATTCTGCCCTCAGACTCTGGTACTCCTTTTCTTGGGCAGGATGGGGCTTACGCCACTGGTTCCTCTGGTTCCCAGGCCTTTGGGCTTGGATTGGACCTCCTGCTTCTAGATGGCAGGTCGTAGTTCTCAGCTTTCATAACCTCAGGAGAGAACATTTCAGAATAAAATCTCTTTTTCTATTTGTATGTGTCTCCTATTGCTTCTGTTTCTCTGAAGACTAGTACAAACTTCTGTGGCAGCCAATCCAGGACAAAAGGCACCCTTGTTCAAACCCTGATAACCCCAGCAGCTCCCTGTGAGTCTTACTTCACAGCTTCAGAAATGCATATGCATCTGTTCACCAAGAGGTTAACAGGTGAGGAAGATTTCATTCCTTATAACCAAGTGATAAAGGATTTTATTTTTGAACCACAAAATTCAATGATGAGTCACTGAGGGCTCCATCCCACCCCCAAAACCATAGGCAATGGTTATTCCCCTTTCTGGCAGCTATTTCTCAGGAGATGAAGTGTCCGTCAGAGTGATTTAGTGAATATAAAATTGAAACAAAGAAGGGATAGTTTGGGGATTTTAAAATAAAAATTTAAATTATTATCTCAAGAATATTTCTGTTTAAATAAATGAGATTATTCACATTGTATGATGTTGAGGAATACTGAGGTCTGTTCTGCCAAACTCAAGGTCATTGTCACCTATCTCTCTGGGCTTGTTCTAGTCTCATTTTTTTTTTTTTTTTCCATTTTACCATTGTTTCAGATTGATGTTACAGCATCCAATTTATTAAATGTGTTAGAGGGAGCAAAAGCACCCAACCTGAATCTGTTTATGAGGGAAACACCAGACAATCTGACATTTAAGGACATTTTAGAACATAACTGGCCTGTATGCTGCTGAAATGTCCAAGTCATGGTATGTAAGAGACAAACAGATAGATTCAGGAACTGTTACAGATTTTAAAAGACTGAAAGACAGGACAGTCACATGCAAATCATGATCTTGGATTATGTTTTGCAATAAGGGACCTGACTGAAACAACTGGTGAAATCGGAATAAGATCTACAGATTAAGTCCTAATCCTCATAATGCTGTATCAATGTTAAGATTCTAATTTTGATCATGATTCTGTGGTTATGTAATAAAATTCCTTCACTTTAGGAAACACCCCAAAGTATTTAATGGCTATCACATCTGCAATTTACTATTAAACAAATCAGAAAAAGTTAAATATTGAGAGAAAGAGAAAAAGTTACAGTGTGGTAAGGTAATAACATTTGTGACATTTGGTTAAATTATTTGTACTATTCTTGCAACTTTTGTGTCTGAAATCATGTTAAAAAAAACAACAACTTTAAACTAGTGGAAGATTTTTAAAGTCTCCAAATTGTTTAAAAACATGTCTAATGTACAGTTCTCAAAAACAAAACAACAAAAGAGGCAGGATAGCCTAGCAGTTAAGAAAGTAGTCTGGAGGCTTCCCTGGTGGCCCAGTGGTTAAGAATCTACCTTCCAATGTAGGGAACAAATGGTTCAGTCCTTGACTGAGGAACTAAGATCCCACATGCCCTGAAGGCAACTAAGTCCACACTTGGCAGCCAAAAATAAATAAATATTGAAATAAATAAGCATAATTTTTTTTTAAGTGTCTGGAGTAACATGCCCAGATTTGAATCCTGGCTCTGTCACTGACTGTGATTTTGGGTTCGTTATTTAACTCTAGTTTCTCTACCTGTAAAACAGGGATGATAATAGTGGAAGTTACTTAACTAGGTCACTGTAAAATTTAAACAGGGAAACATTTGTAAAGGACTTGGAACAGTGTCTGAAACAAAGTCTTATATGTGTATTTGTTAAATGAATAAATCTAGAAAAGCACTTCAGCCTTAGCAGTACCAAAATCACCTTTAGGAATAGCAGTATTTTAAACTTTTAAAAAATTTAAAATTTTTTTAGAAACAGTCGATTTGAACTTTTATTAGTCTCATCTTTGATCAACTTGGGGTTACTATTGTTTCCCTTGATAATCTGGTACTAAATTTTTTAGTCAGCTTCATAGTAGGAATCTGTGAACTCTACTAATATTTTACAACAGTATTGAATATAACTTTCATTTTTCAATTGTTCAATACATTTAGCATAACTAAGTCAAGTTATGCTTAACTTGACTTAATATTAAGTCATAACATTAAGTCATAACATGCCTAGAGCTCATAACATTTCTGAGCTCTAGGTATGTACACAAGTTAGAAGTGGTTTAAATAGGTACAGAGATGGCTGCCAATATAATACAAGGTTTGGCCAAGGAAAAAGCAATAGATGGTTACAAGAAGGAAAGATTATATCTAGTTGGAGGGATCAAGAAAGGTTTCATAGGATGAGACCACTATGTGAGCTTGAAGGAGAAATAGGCTTTAAAAGGCAAGATGACAAAGGAAGGGTATTCTAAGAACAGGCATGAGAAGAAAAACAAAAGTACAACAAAAGGAACAACAGGTGGTACCTTGGGCAAGTTATCTAAAGTTTAAATAAATTTAGGACTTAAATTTAAAACCATTATAAGCCTTAGTTTCTTCACCCATAAAATGGGTATAACAGTAGTATCCATTTATTGGAGCTTAAGTTCTATGTAGGGAAATAGGAACATGGAGTATACTGTGTGAATTTTAAGCAGTGAAAATGGTGGGGGAAAAGTGGAGACAAAGTCAAAGTTGAGAGATGTTGCAAAGGTAGAATCTATGACTTTCTAAATGATCCAAGGTGAAAAATAAAAGATAAGGAACTTGGATGATACTAGGATTTCAACTGAGCTTCTAGAAGAGTGGTAGTGTCCTTTAAGGGCCACAGCAGGGAAAAAACTCTTTTACCATATCTCATAAACACTGAGCTTGCACTTTATTTGTGATATCTCATATTTGAAGAACATTCTTTTGGTGGGATCATACTTTAAATAAATATATGAGCACTTGTTATTTACAATATTCTAGGATGAATCATTTTGTAATTATTGTCAAATCTTTCAAATATGGATTTATTTGAGCTTGCTTGTGCTTTCTTTTTTAATAAAAAAAATGACCTATATAATGTTTATATGCCTTTGGGAACTCTAACGATGTTATGGTCAATGTTTTATTGAGTGAACAGTTCATTACATACCAGCTCTTTACCAGCTACAATCTTCTCAGTGATTCAGTTGACTTTAATTCAAGGTTTCAAAGTCCATTTACTAGGATAGTAGCCACAAGGAGGAGGCTATTCCCAGGGCTTTGGTCTGACTCCCTTTTACTACATAGCAGTTTTAAAATGTGACTTCAGTTAGTTTTGAAAGTGGGTCTCATAGTTCTTTACTTGCTTTTGAGACTCCTGGTTCAACATTCTCTTTTAACTGATTTCCTTGTGTCCCAATCCTCTCCCTATTGAGGTGATTTCTCTAACTCCCTGGATTTCTTTTTAAATTTTAACCAACTGGATTTTTCTTTTTTCCTAATTTTTAAAAATTTATTTATTTTAATTGGAGACTAATTACTCTACAATATTGTAGTGGTTTTTGCCGTAAGATTTTTCATTTTTAGCAACTCAGTCACTGTCTTTTTGAAATACAAGAATTGAAAAGAATTAAGGTCATACACAATTGTGTTCATGAAAATCCTGTGGGTTGCGTCTTCTGTTGGTTTGAAATTGGAGGCATGGCTTCTGAGAGCGCTGGAATCATGATACCAGGAAGATCTATAAATCAGTGTGGGCCATCTTGCCTTGTATGTCAAGACAGGTGGATTCCATTCGCAAGATGTTCTTTTTCTCTCTTTTTTCCTCTCTGAGATGGAAATAAAATATAAAGGCCCATTAATCTGCAGAGGTCAGCTTCTTTTGATAGGGCACATTCTTGGAAGAGTTAAAGTTGCAGTTCATTGTATATGATATACAAAAAGGGGGCAAATTGCCCAGTCCTTTGTACTTCTAGCAGTTATAAAGACCTAAGTATTAATGAAGCTGTAAGAATCATTTGTTGTGGGTTATCCTGAAATTTAAGGAAAAATGGTGTGTGTTTCTGAAGTTAATCCAGTGGACTTAATTTGGCTTTAAAAACTGGGCATAGATATTAAGGCCTAAAATGAGATAATCAGAAAGATTTAGATGACAACACATGGACTTATTTTTGTAAATGGGCATTTTGCATAAAAGTTACATTTGATATACATCATGGGAGTGAAATGTTCATATTCCATTTAATATATGTTCTTTTGAAGAATTTACAAATAGACAAAATGGCAAAGCTAATGAAAATATTAACAACCACAGAACTAGGCTTGAAGACTAAATTTTAAACAACTATCCTCACATAGAAAAAAATGTTAGCATACAATGAGCTAATTAAATAAGTAGTGTATGATGAGCCAATTATTTATTTTTTTCTCATCAATTTTTTCAGCATCTCTCTTTTTCGAAGTTAAAATGTTAGCATGACGACTACAGTGAGGAAAAGAGATTGGAGCTTTAGATAATCTCATGAATAGAACTGTTCCTAATATTTCAAGCGGCAGAGTAAATATTGAATGAAAGGGTGGTGAGGTACTAGTTGCAGTCTGTTCTAACTGAACAGTAACAAGCACAATAGTAAAGGAGAGAATACTCATTTTGGTATTCAGAGAAGAAAAACCAGTGTCTCATAGTTTTTGCTCACATTAACAGGTACATAAAACATTTAAGTATGGATGTAGCTTCATATAATGAAAGCAGACTCATTATATATTCTTTATAAGTACTTCCTGGATTTTTTTTAAATTCAAAAATTTCAAATGCATTTCTAAAAGCTTTTTTTTTTTTTGAGGGCAGAGTGGTACAGCTTGGTATGAATCCACAGCTGTTTGATATCTCAGTGCTTTCAAGGAACTTCACTAATAGGTTCCAAAGCCAATTCAAGTTGTCTTATCAAGCCACAGGAACTCAGAATGTTGATTGGACTAAGGCACATCACATACAACTTCTATAAATCAAGATATGAATTCTTCCTCAAGGGATTCTAGACAGCAATTTAATGACTTAAAATTTTAAATATAGATTTGTCAAGTGGAAAGTAGCAATTCTCTGAGAGGGGAAGGGGGGGAAGTGTCTAGGGTTTTGAAGATTATCTCAAAAGGCTTCAGGACATAGTCACACAAAGGGTAAGATTTTCATATAGTGTATTTACAGGGGTGTAATGTTTGCCACAGGTGTTTCTGTGTTAGGGATTTTCAGGCGTTAGTCATAAATCATACTTTTTTTTCTCTTTCCTCAAATTGGGTTGTAAATATCCTGTGAAATGTATGTTTTCAGTGGCATAGTTCAAATGTAGGTGTACAGGCTAATTTCAGGGAGACTCGGGAGTGAATTTAGCAATTAACTACAGTGTACAGAGATTAAAGAATAATGCTGTAGCTTTTCCCCAATGTCTTTTTCCAGTAACAAAATGTAAGTGATGAGTAACTGCATTTAGAGATTAGTACACAACAAATGGGAATTGTATATACGGATTATTTTAATAATACCTGAATATAAAAATGAAGAAGGCAGATACAATTCAGATGACCTTGGGAATGCTACACAAGAAAATTATGAAGATTAGTGAACAAAGCACCGGATAGAGTTTGAAACAAAAGGAAAGTTTCTCATCTCATAAGATTAAACTTTGTATTTCCCTATAAAGCAAACATAATAAATAGTTAACTCCCCGAAACAAAACGTTCCAAACGGGAGGCGGGTGGGGAGTATCAGCAGTATTTTAACACTCTTGCAATATGAAATTCTGCTCGATCTTGCTGTATTTTATAATTTTACAGTATGCTTAAAGGTAGAAAATAGAATTAAAGGGTTAGAAATGCTAACTGGAAAAATCGGATTTTAATGAGAGGAATCAGTAAGCAGAAAAGAAACATTCACGCGCTGCCTTTATTATTCTTCATAAAGGTTATGGCTGGAGGCGCTAACCGCATCGGAGTCTCTGTGGCGCAATCGGTTAGCGCGTTCGGCTGTTAACCGAAAGGTTGGTGGTTCGAGCCCACCCAGGGACGCTCTTCTATTTTACAAGATTGTCGCCGGCAGTTTTGCACAAATCATGGGGTTGAGGCCTCTGGGCTACGCTGAGCTGGATTTTCAGAGCCGGAGAAGAACAACCGCGGGTCTGACTTCGCGGTCCGCGGGCAGGCGGAGGTGGGGCGTTCTTCAGCTTCCGGGCGCGCAGGGGCCCCTCCTCCAACCGCCTCGCTCCCCGTGCGGCCAGGTGGGCGCTTCCTGCCCGCCGCGAGCCGGGCGTGGGCGTCCCGCGCCTTAAAGCCCCCGCGTCCTCCCACTTACACGCCCTTAGTTCCTAGACTCCGGCCCTCCCCCGCTCACCCGGGCCGCTCGGCTCGAGCCCCGCCCGTGAGCGCCGTCCGTGAGCGCGCGCTGAGGCGGGGCGGCCGCCGCGTCCCGGCCTCGAACCCGCCGCCCCGGCTCCCGCGCGGCCTGGCGGCCGGCGTTCCGCTGCAGGACCCTTACTGTGTCGGAGGTTGCCTGAAAGCACGTAATGTCAAGTTCAAGCTGTACGTCGGCCTAAGACGCTCCAGGTGTTTGTCCCCGCGCCCCCGCCCCGCCCCCCGCAGTGTTGAATTGTGCAGCATTTGTCTGCTCTCTGTCAACAAATCATCCCAGAATTTAGCTTAGCCTGACTAACCCTGACGTTGGTAAACTCAGAAATGTGTCCTAAAGTCTTTGTGTGACACTATTGTAAGAGTATTTTTCTACTAAAGTTTTAGAATTTAATAGAGAATAGAATATACCTGCAAAATGCCCTATATATTCGGAAAAGGAGAAAGCTTTATTTTACAACTGTGTTGTTGTTGCACATTTTAAAAAAAATGAGAAAGATTAAAAGTGAAACTGCTACTACAGTTTGCTTCGACATTCTATATGCATATTACCGTTTCACAAAGCTCTCGCAAAACAGTTACCTTGTACTTTGTTCTCTGAATATATGCTGCCTTGAGACTTAATCACAGGTTCATCGTGATAATTATTGTCTTGGGTATAGATTAATTTGAAAGATGATTCTGGAGAAAAGTGGTAAGTTTTATCCCTGAGAATATACAGTTATGCTCTTCTTCATATTTCTTCCAGGTCAACATATCAATAAAGGCTAATGTGTTTTGCGTGCTTACTCCTTGCCAGGCACTGTTACGAATGCTTTCCTGGATGCAAGTGTGAGACCTGTGCAACAACCCTCTCAGGTATGTCCCATGGTCCCCATTGTACAGATGAGCCAACTGAGTCTCCATGTGGTGCTGAGTGATTTGCCTGAAGTCACATTTGGTTCCTAGCACAGTGCAGATTAAAACCCCGGTTGTCAGGCTTCAGAGCCCACACTCCTCAATCCTGTACTACCTACTCAGAAGTTCTCTCCTCTAAAACAGAGCTACTTGATTGATTAGTTAATTTAAAACCAAAGGTAAGACTTTAATTGGTTTTTCTGAAGTTTCATTAATATTTTGTTCCAAATTTCACAAAGGAAAAAAAAAACCCCACTGAACATTCATGAAATACTAAAGGGCATTGTTAAATCGTGTATGCATTGTGCTGCTTCATTGTATTGAAATGAAAGCTGTGTGGAATGAAATCATCCTGTGAAATGTGTCTTTGGAAAACAATTTGATAGCATTTGTGTCCAGAAGACAAGGTTAGAAATAGAGGTGGGTTGAAATAGCCCAGAGAAAATATGGAAGAAGAAAAAGAAGAATAGGTTCAAGCCAAGCCAAGGGGGTTAACATGGTGTCTAGGAATTCTTGGACCCCTGGCTGGTGTTTGGCCATCGGGATGCCCAGTCAGACCCCTATGTCAGGACACCTTTGTGAGAGAGTTGCCAGGATTTGCACGTGACAGGAGCCTAGGTGGCAGTTTTAAATTTGATCCTAAATTTCTAAGTATATTTTACTTCACCCTGTTCAGGCAGCTAATGGGATTTAGAGGCCAGAAAATAAAGAGAGAGGATTACATGAGAAGGGAGGTGGGCTGAGGAGTGCAAAACTGCTCTCTAATGTAAGTAGTTGATTTTATCATGTGGGCAAGTGCTTAGTGATCTTCTTTGTGCTGGGCTGTTGCATACAGATAGAATAGATGAGAAACATTTTACAAGACTTGCTTAAATATTTATGGATGTGTTGGCTTTGTGCAGTGTGTATTGGTGACAGTATAATTGCTGTTTCTGGGGCTGCTGCTGCTGCTAAGTCGCTTCAGTCGTGTCCGACTCTGTGCGACCCCATAGACAGCAGCCCACCAGGCTCCCCCGTCCCTGGGATTCTCCAGGCGAGAATACTGGAGTGGGCTGTCATTTCCTCCTCCAATGCATGAAAGTGAAAAGTGAAAGTGAAGTCGCTCAGTCGTGCCATGGACTGCAGCCTATGAGGCTCCTCCACTCGTGGGATTTTCCAGGCAAGAGTACTGGAGTGGGTTGTCATTGCCTTCTCCCTGTTCCTGGGGACTATTATTTTATTCCTAGTTTCATGGGTCTGTAATATCAATGAAGCACAGGCTATGCCAAGATCATTTAGAGCATTAGTTAAAGTTTGAAAAGCATTTAAAAGGCTTTGTTGAGCATCTAAGCATGTAAGTATGTTCCTAATGAACACTGATAAACTTAGTATGTCAAATCAGAGGGAAACTCATTGATGTAATGCAATAAAAGGTTAATCAAATACTATGGTTTATACACACTTTTTAGAGAAAGTCATAGTTGTGTGATTTAAAATAATTAACAAGTTAAAGTTTTTTTGTATTGTAGCATTTCTGTACATAATGGAAGTTGGGCATGACCCACATGGCTAATATGTTTCTGTCTTCATTTGTAACACCTGTATCTGATACCATGTGATACAAGGTTTCCATTCAGTTTAGTTCAGTGGCTCAGTCTGTCTGACTCTTTTGTGACCCCATGGACTGCGGGACGCCAGCCTCCCTGTCCATCGCCAACTCCTGGAGTCCAACCAACCCATGTCCATTGAGTCAATGCCATCCAACCATCTCATCCTCTGTCGTCCCCTTCTCCTCCTGCCCTCAATCTTTCCCAGCATCAGGGTCTTTTCAACTGAGTCAGCTCTTCTCATCAGGAGGCCAAAGTATTGGGAGTTTCAGTTTCAACATCAGTCCTTCCAGTGAACACTCAGGACTGATCTTCTTTAGGATGGACTGGTTGGATCTCCTTGCAGTCCAAGGGACTCTCAAGAGTCTTCTCCAACACCACAGTTCAAAAGCATCAATTCTTCAGCACTCGGCTTTCTTTATAGTCCAACTCTCACATCCATACATGACCACTGGAAAAACCATAGCCTTGACTAGACGGACCTTTGTTGGCAAAGTAATGTCTCTGCTTTTGAATATGCTGTCTAGGTTGGTCATAACTTTCCTTCCAAGGAGTAAGCGTCTTTTAATTTCATGGCTGCAATCACCATCTGCAGTGATTTTGGAGCCCAGAAAAATAAAGTCTGACACTGTTTCCACTGTTTCCCCATCTATCTGCTACACAATTGCACTCATCTCACACACTAGTAAAGTAATGCTCAAAATTCTCCAAGCCAGGCTTCAGCAATACGTGAACTGTGAACTTTCAGATGTTCAAGCTGGTTTTAGAAAAGGCAGAGGAACCAGAGATCAAATTGCCAACATCCGATGGATCATCAAAAAAGCGAGAGAGTTCCATAAAAACATCTCTTTCTGCTTTATTGTCTATGCCAAAGCCTTTGACTGTGTGGATCACAATAAACTGTGGAAAATTCTGAAAGAGATGGGAATACCAGACCACCTGACTTGCCTCTTGAGAAATCTGTATGCAGGTCAGGAAGCAACAGTTAGAACTGGACATGGAACAACAGACTGGTTCCAAATAGAAAAGGAGTACGTCAAGGCTGTATATTGTCATCCTGCTTATTTAACTTCTATGCAGAGTACATCATGAGAAACTCTGGGCTGGAAGAAGCACAAGCTGGAATCCAGATTGCCAGGAGAAATATCAATAACCTCAGATATGCAGATGACACCTCCCTTATGGCAGAAAATGAAGAACTAAAGAGCCTCTTGATGAAAGTGAAAGAGGAGAATGAAAAAGTTGGCTTAGAGCTCAACATTCAGAAAACTAAGATACAAGGTTTAGGGGAGGCAAAAAATATTAAGCTGCCAAAGAAACACAATTGTCTTGTTTCTGCATTCATAGTACATCCTAATGAGTAATGCCCACGTGAATTTTAACTTTGTTTCTCTGAAATTTGGTGGACTGTGTTGCCTGAAATGTTCAAATGCTTGTTAGAACCCGGCAGAGCAGACATACATTGGTGGTAGAAGAAGCCACAATGCATTCAACTAGAAAATAGTTTAAGAAGTTGAAACCCTTTAGATAATTAAGAATGTTAATTTTATCAGCTTGCAGCATTTCATTTAAAGTGCTTCATGTTGAGCCTCTTTGGTGGTGTCCACATGGTTTGTGCTTTTGCATATTGAGAACAATGGTGTGTGTGTTGTTTTGCATGTATTTGGTTTTTTAAAATTTTTATTGGAGCATGGTTGATTTACAATGCTATGTTAGTTTCTGCTGAACAGCAAAGTGAATCATACATCCACTTTTTCAAAAACATCTGTTGAACTTACAAAAAAGATGTGAGAATAAAAGGTATCTCTAAAATTGTACTACATACCTCAGTTTTTTTTTTCATACCTCAGTTTTAAATTTTCATTGCTTAAATTTTAAAAGCCATTCAAATTTTAATTGTTCAGTATTTAAATTACAAAATGTAGAGACTCATATCTTTAAGAAATCTCTTAAAATATAATTTTAAAACGAACTCTATTAAGCTTAAGTACATAAAGAAATGTGCACAAATCTAGGAGTACAACTGAAGAAATTTTTACAAAATAAACACACTTTTGTAATCATCTTGGTCAACATGTGAAACAATGTTAATATCCCATAAACCTCCTCTTTATAAACACACTTTTGTAATCATCTTGGTCAATATGTGAAAAAATGTTCAGTTCAGTTCAGTCCCTCAGTCCTGTCAGACTCTTTGAGACCCCATAAATTGCAGCACGCCAGGCCTCCCTGTCCATCGCCAACTCCCGGAGTTCACTCAAACTCACGTCCGTCGAGTCCATGATGCCATCCAGCCATCTCATCCTCGGTCGTCCCTTCTCCTCCTGCCCCCAATCCCTCCCAGCATCAGAGTCTTTTCCAATGAGTCAACTCTTCGCATGAGGTGGTCAAAGTACTGGAGTTTCAGCTTTAGCATCATTCCTTCCAAAGAAATCCCAGAGCTGATCTCCTTCAGAATGGACTGGTTGGATCTCCTTGCAGTCCAAGGGACTCTCAAGAGTCTTCTCCAACAACACAGTTCAAAAGCATCAATTCTTCGGCGCTCTGCCTTCTTCACAGTCCAACTCTCATATCCATACATAACCACAGGAAAAACCATAGCCTTGACTAGACAGACCTTAGTCGGCAAAGTAATGTCTCTGCTTTTGATTATGCTATCTAGGTTGGTCATAACTTTTCTTCCAAGGAGTAAGCGTCTTAATTTCATGGCTGCAATCACCATCTGCAGTGATTTTGGAGCCCCCCAAAATAAAGTCTGACACTGTTTCCACTGTTTCCCCATCTATTTCCCATAAAGTGATGGGACCGGGTGCCATGATCTTCGTTTTCTGAATGTTGAGCTTTAGGCCAGCTTTTTCACTCTCCACTTTCACTCTCATCAAAAGGCTTTTTAGTTCCTGTTCACTTTCTGCCATAAGGGTGGTGTCATCTCCATATCTGAGGTTATTGATATTTCTCCCGGCAATCTTGATTCCAGCTTGTGTTTCTTCCAGTCCAGCGTTTCTCATGATGTACTTTGCATAGAAGTTAAATAAGCAGGGTGACAATATACAGCCTTGACGTACTCCTTTTCCTATTTGGAACCAATTTGTTGTTCCATGTCCAGTTCTAACTGTTGCTTCCTGACCTGCATACAGATTTCTCAAGAGGCAAGTCAGGTGGTCTGGTATTCCCATCTCTTTCAGAATTTTCCACAGTTGATTGTGATCCACACAATCAAAGGCTTTGGCATAGACAATAAAGCAGAAAGAGATGTTTTTCTGGAACTCTCTTGGTTTTTCGATGATCCATCGGATGTTGGCAAATTATCTCTGGTTCCTCTGCCTTTTCTAAAACCAGCTTGAACATCAGGAAGTTCACGGTTCACGTACTGCTGAAGCCTGGCTTGGAGAATTTTGAGCATATATCCTATAAATCTCCTCTTTCAGTCACCAAAGTTCAGTTCGGTTCGGTCGCTCAGTAATATCGGATTCTTTGCGACCCCATGGACTGCAGCACGCCAGGCCTCTCTGTCCATCACTAACTCCCAAAGTTTTCTCAAACTCATGTCCATTGAGTCAGTGATGCCAAAATGTAACTTTTAAACTGCAAATATATGAGTTATTAAGTTGAAGTGTGAATTTTAAATTGTCATAGATCAGACTCAAAAATAAATTTACTACCAAACCCTATCAGGTAAGTATTTACACATAAAGGTTAGGAAAAACAATAGGAATTAAAAATCTGTTTTCTATGCTTATTCATTTTTGACTTAGTGATCTATGACAAATTTGCTAAGAATAAATTTGTGTTATTAAGCTAGAAAGTATGAGAAATTTACTATTTATTTGAACTGTTGAATTTTGTCTATAAGCAAATAAAGTGCTCTTCTATTACCCCCACTCATTTAAAAAAAAAAAAAGAAAGAAAAACAACCTTCTAGACATTAGGGCATTTCACTTAATTTTTTTTTGACAATACATTTTAAACTTTAAAACCAAGATGAGATTTAAGATTAAAAGTTGAAATAAGAGATGATGACTCTTGGTCTCCCAAATAATATATTCTAAAATCTTAAGAATTTTGATTTTGAGTACTCTGTTGGAGGAACACAAATAGTGGTCCTGTTATTTTGAAACTATATGTAATTATAAAGGAAAATCTGATCTGTGTAGTACAGAAACTATGCTTAAAGTTGTGGAAACTTTAGTTTTTAATATGACTGAGGAAAACCATTCTAGAAAGAGTCAGCATGTAAGAATCTGCAGAAAAGTTTTACCTTCTTCTAGAAAAATTCTTCATTGTTATTTATTAAAGTAGTGTATACCTAAGGTTATAATAATAAATATATGTATAAATTTAATTACAATGATGTTTACTGCAATATTTTTTAAATATAAATTTATTTATTTTAATTGGAGGCTAATTATTTTACAATATTGTATTGGTTTTGCCGTACATCAACATGAATCTACCACGGGTGTACACGTGTTCCCCATCCTGAACCCTCCCTCCCACCTCCCTCCCCGTACCATCCCTCTGGGTCATCCCAGTGCACCAGCCCCAAGCATCCTGTATCCTGCATCAAACTTGGACTGGCAATACATTTCATATATTATATTATACATGTTTCAATGCCATTCTCCCAAATCATCCCACCCTCTCCCTCTCCCACAGAGGCCAAAAGACTGTTCTATACATCTGTGTCTCTTTTGCTGTCTCGAATACAGGGTTATCATTACCATCTTTCTAAATTCCATATATATGTGTTGGTATACTGTATTGGTGTTTTTCTTTCTGGCTTACTTCACTCTGTATAATCGGCTCCAGTTTCATCCACCTCTTTAGAACTGATTCAAATGTATTCTTTTTAATGGCTGAGTAATACTCCATTGTGTATATGTACCACCGCTTTCTTAGCCATTCATCTGCTGATGGACATCTAGGTTGCTTCCATGTCCTGGCTATTATAAACAGTGCTGCAATGAACACTGGGGTACATGTGTCTCTTTCAATTCTGGTTTCCTCAGTGTGCATGCCCAGTAGTGGGATTGCTGGGTCATAAGGCAGTTCAATTTCCAGTTTTTTAAGGAATCTCCACACTGTTCTCCATAGTGGCTGTACTAGTTTGCATTCCCACCAACAGTGTAAGAGGGTTCCCTTTTCTCCACACCTTTTCCAGCATTTATTGCTTGTAGACTTTTGGATTGCAGCCATTCTGACTGGTGTGAAATGGTACCTCATTGTGGTTTTGATTTGCATTTCTCTGATAATGAGTGATGTTGAGCATCTTTTCATGTGTTTGTTAGCCATCTGTATGTCTTCTTTGGAGAAATGTCTGTTTAGTTCTTTGGCCCATTTTTTGATTGGGTCATTTATTTTTCTGGAATTGAGCTGCAGGAGTTGCTTGTATATTTTTGAAATTAGTTATTTGTCAATTGCTTCATTTGCTATTATTTTCTCCCATTCTGAAGGCTGTCTTTTCACTTTGCTTATAGTTTCCTTTGTTGTGCAGAAGCTTTTAATTTTAATTAGGTCCCATTTGTTTGTTTTTGCTTTTATTTCCAGTATTCTGGGAGGTGGGTCATAAAGGATCCTGCTGTGATTTATGTCAGAGAGTGTTTTGCCTATGTTCTCCTCTAGGGGTTTTATAGTTTCTGGTCTTATGTTTAGATCTTTAATCCATTTTGAATTTATAATAGTGAGACATTACAAGCAAGGTAAAATATGCAACACTAATGGAAATAGTGAAGTAAATTATGGTATATTAAACATTGGAATACTATATAACCAGTTACAAAATGTTTCAGGAAAAATACCTTTGGACAGTGTTAAAATATTGCATTAGGTATACAAAGCTAGATTCAAACTATCCAAAGAGCATGGTCTCACTTTTGTAATGAGACTGAATTGATCTATTTTCTCTAATGGTATAATACCATCAGTATTTTGGCATAGATTTATACTAAAATAAGATTACACCAAAGTAAGAATACACCAAAATAAGATTATCAGTGATTTTTTCTTTTTTATACTTTACTTTCCAAAAGTAAGTTATTATCTATAATAAACATGTATTATTTTTGTTAACTGACATCTTTATAACTTAAAAATAATGCCTGAACTCATACTGTATATAACGTTTTAAATTCTGTTTTTTCTCTCTTAAAATTAACATTGAGGGCGAATAAGGAGCTCAGATGTAAACCTTTGCATGTATGATCAATAATTTTCAACAAGAGTGCCCAGACCACTTAATGTTAAAAGACAACCTTTTCAACAAATAGTTTGAGGAAACCTGAATATCCACATGCAAAAGAATGAAGTTGGGCCCTTACTTTACACCCTGTACAAAAATCAACCTGAAATGGATCAAATACCTAACTGTAAGATCTAAAATTATACAGCTCTTAGAAGAAAACGTAGGGGGAACACTTTATGACATTGGATTTGGTTCTGTTTATTGGATGTGACACCAAAAGGACAGACAACAAGAACAAAAATAGATAAATTGATAAACTACATTGGAATTAAAACTGTCTTTACAAACAAAGGACACTATCAGTAGAGTGAAAGGGCATCCCATAGAATGGAACAAAATATTTGCAGATAATGTATCTGTTAAAGATTTAATATCCCAGATATATACAGAACTCCTATACTTCAACAATGAGAAAAAAATCCAATTTAAAAATGGACAAGTATTTGAGTAGAAATTTCTCTAAAGAAGGTATACAAATAGCCATTAAGTATGTGCAAATAAGCTCAACATCACTAACCATTAGGGAAATGCAAGTCAAAACCACAATAAATACTACCTTGTATGCATTAGGATGGCAATCCTGAAAGGCAAAAACAACAACTAGCAGAAAATAACAAGTGTTGGTGAGGATGTAGAGAAATAGGAAGGTTTGTGCATTGCTGGTGGGAACATAAGATGGTGCAGCCACTATGGAAGATAGTATGGCAGTTTTTCAAAAAATAAAAAATAGAATTACTATAAAATCCAGCAATTCAACTTGTGAATACATACCCAAAAGGACTGAAA
The DNA here is from genome assembly GCF_014754425.2 of Oryx dammah. Taxonomy (NCBI): domain Eukaryota; kingdom Metazoa; phylum Chordata; class Mammalia; order Artiodactyla; family Bovidae; genus Oryx; species Oryx dammah. The sequence continues at coordinate 59,948,867 of NW_024070194.1, forward strand.
GTAGGATGTCAAAGAGATATTTGTATACCCATGTTCATAGTAGAATTATTCGACAATAGCTAAAATGTGGAAGCAGCCCAAATTGTCAACAGGTGAATGGATAATCAAAATGTGATACATGCATACAGTAGAATATTATTTTGCCTTGGAAAGCCATTCTGACTCACACTACAACATGGATGAAGCGCAAGGACATTATACTATGTGAAACAAGCTTGTCACAAAAATACAAATACTATATGATGGCACTCATAGGAGGTACCTAGAGTAGTCAAATTCTAAGATGGATGGTGGCTGCCAGAGGCTAGGAGAAGCAGGGGAGTGTAGAACTGTGGTTTAATGGGTATAGAGTTCCAATTTTGTAAGATGAAAAGAGATTGGTTGTACAGCATTCTAAATGTACCTATACTATGCACTGTGCACTTAAAAGGATTAAGATGGTAAAATTAATCTATATTTTTGCCACAGTTTTAGAAGTGATATTTAGGGGATTTGTTTCCCCTTGTTATATAAGACCTACTATAAAGCATGTAAGAAAATAGGTTATTGATGAAGTTGTTTCTAGTGGTCTACTTATTTAAGAATCATCCAGTTTTTTTAAGAAGGTAGGCTCTCGAGGAGAGGTGGAGGAGGGGAGCAGAACTCCCCACCCCTTAAGTATGTGTTGTGCAGAGTGATTTTCTTCCAAAGAGTGCAGTATGGAAAGTGGCTGGAGGTTGGGGGTAAAGAAAGAGTAGCGTTCCAGTGGCGAAATCTGACAAACACTGCCTCCAGCAGGGCATCAGGACCTCAAGGGTGATAAGTCACGTTGATAGTTTGAACTGTTGGTATGATGACATTTCACGTCTGTGGTCTTCCTCTCCCAAACTCATAATCCAGTCTGTTCTGATGAAAACCTCTAGTCTGATAAAAAGATCAGGCCATTGTCAGTGCAAGGTCATCCTACAGAATGTTTGACGAGTACTCCTTGCAACTATCAAGGTCATCAAAAGCAAGAAAAGTCTGAGAAATTGTCACAGCCAAGGAGTCTAAGGAGACAAGTTAATGTGATATGGTGTCCTGGATGGAATAAAGACGTTAGGCAAAAACGAAGGAAATTGGAATAACCTGTGGACTTTAGTAATAATGATATACCAGTGTAGATTTAAGAATTGTAACAAATATACCATGTTAATGTAAGATTAATAACAGAGGAAACTGAGTGGGGGGGTATGTGAGTACTCTGCATTATCTTCTTAATTTTTTTTAACAAATGGAAAGCTGTTCTAAAAAATAAAGCCTATTAAAAAAAAAATAAGGTAACCCTGCAGAACAGTGGGGCGAGGATTGCATTTTCGATATATTGAAAATATATTGAAATGTATTGAGACCGTTGGTTCATGAATTAGGTTCCCAGGGAAACAGATAGTAAGATGCTGGGATTTGGGTACAAGAGGTAAAGTACTCTAAGGAAAAATGAGATTGGACAAAGGGAGGAGTGGAAATGGGATAGGGTTACAACAGAGACCCTAACCAATCCCAAAGGAAACTCTGGAGCTGAGAAGACCTTTCAAAAATATCCGAAATCGAGACAAAGGTGCTAAGCCTCTGTACCTCCATACTAAACAGTCATTAGTTAAGTTAAATCGCTCAGTTGTGTCTGATTCTTCTTGACCCCATGGACTATAGCCTACCAGGCTCCTCCATCCATGGGATTTTCCAGGCAAGAACACTGGAGTGGGTTGCCATTTCCTTCTCCAGGAGATCTTCCCAACCCAGGGATTGAAGCTGGGTCTCCCACATTGTACGCAGATGCGTTACAGTCATGAGATATATATAAATCATGGGGAGGGGTCAGAGCCTCGGGCAGAGCATCTTTCTTTGGCCAGGGGCAATTCCTGAAGAGTGACGAAGCTGTGAGTTGTCAGCGGTCAACACTCTCATCAGAATTGGAGAAAGGCGTCCCAAGGGACGCCGCCCTGCGTCACCGGGCTGTCACTGTGCTCTCCTCGCTCCTCGCGGGGAGGGAGCAACCCTTTTTCTCCCCCAGTGATCGCTGTCGGGTGCTCTTCATGTGCCCAGTCATTTCAGTCACGTCCAGTTCTGTGCTACCCTACGGGCTAAAACGCAGCGGGCTCCCCTGGCCATGGGGTTCTCCAGGCAAGAATACTGCGGTGGGTTGCCATGCCTTCTTCGTCAGGAACTCTTTACAGAATGGTAATTACTTTCCTTGCCTGCTGGTCTCTCAGCAAAAAGAGCTTGAAGTGACTTGGAGGCAGCCATGCTTTAAGTTTATAAACAGTCTTGCTGTGTCTCTTGGTGGAAGCAAGAATTGTGGATACAGGAAGCACAAATTTCTTAAGTACGTTACTGGGAGTGATGGTAACATGTTCTACTCCTACATCCAAACCTTGGTTCCCATATATTTTATGTTCCCATATATTTTATTACATGACATAATATCATGTAATGGTCATTGGCTTCAGGTGTATACCATGTCCCAAGGAGCAGCTATCCAGGATGTCACCTCTAAGCCAGCTTTGGCTTTGGTTCAGTTGTCTTCAAGTGGCCATCCCACTGCTCTCTCTGCCCAGCAGCTTCTGAATAATGTAAGTAAAGAAAAGTTGATCTCATGGTCATATGCCCATTGCTGCACCTTCCTGAAGAAAGGTGGCTTACTGTGATACAGTGTGGGGGCCCCAATCACTGATCGAGCACCACCTCTTAGATAGTGGTGTAGCTTAGGTTGTGTGAGTGTCAAAGAGAACTGCCTGTACCTGTAGTATGTATCAGAGTCAGGAGTCACTGCCCCTGTCAGGGTGGAAGGGGTCCAGTGTAATCTATTTGCCATCACATGAGCAGTTGGTGTCCTTAACTGGTTACCATGTTGAGGGCTGCATGGTGTCAGTCTCTGTTACTGGCAGAATGAACTTTTCAGCAGTGGCAGCAACTGGCTCAGCCTTGGTGAATGGCAGTCCATGCTGTTGGGCTCATCCCTAGCACCATGGCTGTTCCATTCATGAGCTCGCCAAGTCGCTGTGGGACGGTGGATCACAGATGCTGGCTGGTGGGAACTGGCTTCCCACACAACACAAAGAACTTCACATTTCATGTCCAATACTATTGGCTCATCCACACCCCTCTTCCCCAGGCCTCCTTTAAAAAAAAAAAATCCTTCTACTACACTGTATTTTCTATTTGTATTCCCAGTGACATGGCTTTATTTTTTAATAGGCTTTCTCTAGTTTCGGAGAGTGGGGGCCTCTTTAGTTTCAGTGTATGTGCTTCTCATTGCACTTCTCTTGTTGTGTAGCACGGGTTCTTGGGTGTGCAGGCTTCCTTAGTTGTAGCACATGGGCTTAGTTGTGGGATCTTCCCAGACCAGGGATCACACCAGTGTCCCCTACAATGCAAGGTGGATTCTTAACCACTGGACCACCAGGAAAGCCCCTTCCCCAGGCCTCCTTACCCCAATTGTTTCGTTATCTGTTGCTGCATAACAAACTACCCCTAAACTTAGTTATTACAATTTAATTATAGCTCAGGACTCTGTGGTTTGGCTGGGCTCATCTTGTGGGGGTGGGGGTGGGGGTCTCCTCTACTTGTGCTGTGTGGGATTTTTCACTCAGTTGCAGTCAGATGAGGCTGGGCTGGATATCCAGGTGCCTCATTGCTCCTCCATGTGGCCACTCCATTCAGCAAAACAGCCAGAACTTCTTATATGTTGTCTTCCGTGTCAAATTGCAAAGAACTGGAAGCTGCTTGACCTTCTTGGTGCCTGCCTTCCAAAGTCCCAGAATATCACCTCCTTGCATGCTGTTAATCAGTGTAATCAGGGGCTTCAGCCTAGATCAATGTGACATAAGCTTTGTCTCAGGTGGGAGTAGCAGTAGGTGCATGCAGCCAGGGGCAGAATTATTCAGGGTTGTCCCTGGAGAATAGCTGCCACAGTCCACCCTCTGCCCACAATTCACATTCCTCCCTTACACAAAACACAGCTCGTCCCTTTTCCCAGGACCGCCAGTCTCATCCCATAATGGCATCAACTTGAATCCAGGATTTTATCATCTAAAATCAGGCATGGACATTGATGGATCTTCTCAGTTGTGTTTTTTTGGATGTGGCTCCGTAGTATGGTTCTTCTTGCCCTAAAGAACTAGAAATTAGAGAAGTTACTTGCTTAATGATGATAAGACAAGAATAGGAAAACTGGACTAGCCACGGGGGTGGGATGGGGAAACAGTAGGCACACCGCAGTCATGATTTATGAGCTTCTGAAATCACGCAGGGCACACATTCCTGGTCCTTCAACTGGAGGCCAGTCCTGATCTCTAGGATTAGTTCCCAAGCCTCTTGGCTCTGCCCTGAGTCATCCTTCTTTTTCCATAATAAATAGCCCCTCTCTGAAGGTAAGCAGGTTTCTAAGCCTGCTTACTGCCTGCAGAAGTTTGAGGGTCTTGAGACCTCTTTTCATCATGAAATGACTATTTCTTTCAGTCCAAATGGATACAGCTCATTTAAAACATCATGCACTTTGTTTATATCAGATCACAGCCAACTCCACTGGGTGAAAGCCACAGCTACGTATTTTTCTGAAACGGGCCTGTGAAGTTCCTGTGGGACTACGTCCTTGGGATTCTTAGAAGCCCTGTTGTCTGGGAGAGAGGCCATTATGAGGCACACCCAGAGGATTCTTAGAAGGCTCTTTGTTCGGCTGAAAGGACTTTATGACACATCACCTAAAATCTTGCTGAGGTTTCAACAAAGTGTCTCACGGTCCCACCCTTAATCTGAACTTGACACTGAGGAATGTTTTACTTTGCGTGTCCTGGATTTTATTTTTTTTCCCTTTCCCTCTGAGTCCATTTCTTACCTTGTAAATTGCTTTCAAATCCAGTACATCTTGGTTGCTTTATATTTCCTTTAAGTCTGCTCAAAAACTGTATTTCCTTTAAAAAAAAAATTTTTTTTTTTACTTTACTTTTCATAGGCAGCTAAAAACAAAAACAAAGCAAAAATGGTCTTTCCACAGTCTGCCTATAAATATCCTCAGCCAGACTCATGTGTTCCTTAGGTCCCTGTTCTCTTTCCCAAAGTGCAGGTGAGAGTTTCACCACTGGGTGTGTCACGTGTGTGTTTGCACAGCGTGCTGTTATGACATCGTAATACTCAGGTCACCTTTGCTTCGGCCTCCAAGAGCAATTTCATTGCTGTCTTTCAAGTCTTCACTTTGATCTCTTGAAGGACCCCCATCCTGGTCCCAATACTAATGCCACGTGTTTTAGATTTTTGTCAAGGCAGACACCATTTCAGGTACCAACTCCTGTTTTAGTTATCTGTTGTTGTGTAATAAACCACTATAATACTCAGTGGTTTAAAACAGCCCTTGTATTATCTCTCTTGACTCCATGGACTTAGCTGAGCAATGCCTTGATTGACGTCAGGTCTCATGGGGTTGTACTCAGATTGGAACTGGGACCAGATGCCTGGCACTTGGCTTCTCCTCCTGGCCTGTCTCTCCAAAAGACATCTTACCCTTCAGGGCTTCTCTGGGCCTTTCGCCATCAGGGAAGCCTAGTTTTCTAATTCTTCTTCTTTTTTTTTGGCTGTGCCCCACAGCTTGCAGAAGTTTTAGTTCCCAGACCAGGGAATGAAACCAGGCCCTTGGCAGTGAAAGTTCGGAGGCTACTGGGCAGTCAAGGAATTCCCCAGCATGGTTTTCTTTAAATGGCAGTCCAGGGCTCCAAAAGGGAGAGAGTGAAAGATGCTAGGCTTTCTTTTTGCCCAATGAGCATGGAAGTCTCAATGTGTCACTTTCTCTGCATCTTACTGATGAGAGGAGTTGTAGGCTGTGCCTAGATCCACAAACTTATTATGAGAACGGAGACATGTATAGGGAACTGTGGGATTGTTGGGAGTCTTTTTGAGGACATGCCACTACACCAATCTTCCAATCTTTCACCTAACTAGCTGAGCACTGTCTGGATTCTTCCCCTGGGCTTCCTTTCTCTCTGGAGGGACCGCCTGAAACTCTGCCCATTGATAGGCTTTGTCCTCACTGCTGCTCTGTAGGATAATTGGGTCACTGCTGTCCAGCAGGATAATTGGTGTCAATCTTTGGCTTGCACCCATGCACTGACCCGATCCTTTGTGACTTTATTCAGCTCTTTTCCTCCATTGTCATCTCTTCATAAGAGACCCCCACCCCCCCCAGTTTGGCCATAGATGTTGGCTGAAGGAGAGGGACTGGGGCAATACTGGTGGGTGATGTAGGGTTTTAGACCAACTGCTCCTGCATCTCCTTTGACCCTGATCCTGAAGGATCATTTCCATCTCATTGTGGATGACCGTGGAGCTGCTCGACTTTATAACGTGGGTCTGACAGAGCCCAGCTCAGGATGGTGTTTCTGGTCTCATGATTACTCAATGACATTGTGGTCAGGTGCACTGTACCTCAACCCTGGAGTGTGTTCAAGGATGGGTTTTGGATACTGTGTAACTATTGGCTGCAGATGGTATGGCCTTGTTCCAGAACTCTGAGGGTCTATATTATGATTCTCATTTGTGGGATGGCCATTAACTCCACAAGGCACCTTTTTCCACCAGAGACACATCTGAGACCATGGGATATGTTGAGTTGTATGGCCCTACTGGCAAGGCTGCTTGCATTACTGTCCAGACTTACAGCAGTACCCTTTCCTGCTCTGGGCTCCACTCTGCCCCCTTCATGTCACCTGATAAATGGGTTGAAGCAGTGACATTCAGTGTGGAACCTGAAGAGCCCTAGCAGTCATTGGCCATCTTCTTAGTGATGGGAAGTGTGAGATGCAGTGGTTTGCCAGTTACTTTCTGAATTACTCCCAACCATAAGATTCCTTGTAACTTCACCAATATGGTGGCCTCTGCATATGGGATCCATTTCTGGACAGCATGTATCGTGCCAAGGCCTCTGACGTACTTTGCCTTCTTGCTTATCTGCTTTGTCTGTCATGATGTCATCATTAGGGTGGACCACCTCACGATTCTGCAGAATGTCTAGGTAGTCCAGGCTGCTCAGACCATACAATGAATGGGGGTGAAAGAATTAACACGCCTGTGGAACTAGACTGGAAATATAACTTGTGTCTGTCCTACATGAATGCAGACTGCTTCTGACCTTCCTTCTTGGTGGGATGGCCACTGAGCATATACCCTGGACCTTGTTAATTGCAGGTACAATCAGGGCCACCACTTGATAAAATTTGTGGCAGTCCACTATCATCCAACGCAAATATGATGAGGACTTCCTCGGCATCCTTTAGAGCCTGAAGTGGTGGGAGTCTCTGCTCTTCTCCTTGTGACATGATATGGTTTTTATTTTCTAGTTGGTTGGGGGCATAAGGACGCACGTTCAAAGCTTCCCATCTGATCTCTCCCACTAGGGTAGGTAGCTCATGCCCCACAGACCAAAGAAACAGTGTGGGGCTTTCTGCCAACTACCAAGTATATCCATATCAATTATGTATCTATGCTTTCAGCACTGCTGCGTGGTCTCTGAGACCAGGACTCCATTTGTTACCTGCATCGTGAAGGTGCCCGCTTGGGCATCAGTGTTAATTCAGACCCTTTGCCCTTGGAAAGTCTGGGAATTCCTTTTTCCCCTGTGTAGTGGAGTGAAAAGTTATGTGTCCATTAGAGAGGAAAGACTGAGAGAATCTTCATCATAAATACCATACGTGGTAGGATTCTTCCTCCCAAGATGTGGCCAAGCTTTAATCAGTGGGTTCCCAGCTTGAGAAATGGCTCAGATCCAGAATCTAGGCAGATTGTGGTTATCTCTTATTGGGGTGATTGTTCTCAGTCCTTGAAGTCTCTTGATTGCATAGTTTGGGCACTGTGCCTATTGGCTGCTTATCCATCTTGCTCCTAAGGATGCCATGTTCTGTGACGCATCACCATATCTCAACGGATCGGACTCCACCCTTCCCCACTCCTTCAATCTAACCTTGCCAGTGATTACAAGAATTGCCCACACCCTGCCCTCTATTCAAAACTGTACTATCCCAATTGCTATCAGGGAGCTCAGTTCTGTAGGAGCAACCCCAGTGTCAGCCCAGCCCACAGATCACAGCCACACTGACCTTGACAGTGACGTTGGTGCCTCTCACCCTGGTGTTTATTTATTCAGGAGCATCCTCTGGGCTCTCCCACAGAACAGTGTTGGTGAGTGAGTTTGCTAACCTGACATAGTAATCCACTCTAGAACATTCCTCTGAACCTTTTGAACTTTTATTTTCCTGTCCACTGTGGCAGTTCTGGGACTCCCTCTTCATCAAATGTAGCCACGTTTCCTACAAGCTTCTCAGAGTCCCAGGATGTGCTGGCATCATCTTCCAGGATACTTATTTAGGGTTAAATCCTGTGTCATGGGGTTGTCCATATTGATCAGCTTTCATTTATGCAGCTTTGTCTTCCACTCACTTTGATTCAAACACACTCTTGGGACTTTGCTGGTGGTCCAGTGACTGACTCCGAGCTGTCAATGCAGGGAGCTCAGTCGGGGAGGGAGGGGCCCAGGTTTGATCCCAGGTAGGGGAACTGTAGATCCCACATGCCACAATTAAGAGTTTACAGACTGCATGCAACTAAAGATCTTGCATGCCCCAACTAAGAACTGGCTCAGCCGAATAAATAAATACTTAAAACAGATACACACACACACTCTTGGTTTTTGCTGGTACATATTAGCTTGGTCCTGTGGCTCCTTTTGGGGGCATAATCTCTTCTCTTAGCAGGCGGGGTTACACAGGTTAAGTAGACTTAACCCTACTTATTTGACTGATGGCCAGAAGGGAGGTGGGGGTAGGTCTGAGGGAAATGTGTTTGTTCTTGCAAGACAGAGGACTCTGCATCATCTTGAAACAAGGAGGGAGGGGTGGCCTTTCACGGGGTAGGGTGGACTACTTCTGCAGGCCCAGAGGCTGGGGAGAATGGGGGAAGTAGCATGTCCCCATCACATGCCGTAGGGTCATCTCCTTTCCAATAGGCTCTGTTCTTAAGCAGCAGATGGGTCAAGCCTGAGCATTCAGCTTCTGAAGTTTGGCTCCTCCTGCAGTAATTGAGTCTTGGACTTGACCCTCAGCCTTTCCTGCTCTCCACTCATAGGAGATGAGCGTCTCCTTAAATGGTGCCAAAGAGGCTGTCTGATTTCATATTCATTTCTAATTGTTGATTATTTAACCCCAGTCTTTCATTGACCTTCTCTGGTGCATCCATGGTTCTCAGAAACAGTCTTCTAACTACTGCTTTTTCATTTCTCAAAGTCCTGAGATACTGCAATGACTGGTGCATTCCCTTTCACCAGTATGCTACCCCTGTTCATGCCATGCACATTTTAATAACTGTACCACCCCCTCATGACAGAGACTGTCTGTGCCCCATTCTACACCAGGGATGGGTCTTCAGTGCCAGCTGGCCGGTGAGAGTGGGTGATCCAGCTCCAGAATTTGTTTCAAAGAAATTTCTGAAATTAAATAACATGAACTTTCCTGCTCAGACATGTCTGACTCTTTGTGACCCCATGGACTGTAGCCTGCCAGGCTCCTCTGTCCATGGGATTTCCCAGGCAAGGATACTGGAGGGGGTTGCCATTACTTCCTCCACGGGATCCTCCCGACCCAGGGACTGAACCTGCATCTCCTGCATTGGCAGGCAGATTCTTTATCACTGAGCCATCTGGGAGGCCCCAGCCAGGATGTTGCCACTAGGATATTTTTTTTGAAGAATAAAATGTATTCCATTTTTATTGTGAGTAGTTTTTCCTTAAAGTTGTTGTCATATTTGATTCTATTTGTAGGAATTTAAAGCAGGTTATATATTGTATATCTTTTCTTTAGAAACATATTAGACAAATCTAGGTTGAAAATAATTTGAGTGAATGTTTATTGTAAATACAGTTGTAGAAGCAGAGTTGGGACTAAAGGGAAAATACACCATGTCTCACAAAATGGATTGAGGTGTACATTATCATGAGTTTATTGCTTTTTGTTTGTAGATGCCAGAGCCGAGGGGTCTATTAACATAAGTAAGAGATCATGGAATGATTTTTTGGGGGGAAGAGAAGCCTTGAAACTTAAAGTCACTTGCAGATGAAACACTGAAACTTTGAGTCTGAATCTCCTCTCTGACTATCTGGTGCTCATTATAGCATCCATAAGCCCCGTATCATGTAGTCACTTGCATTGTAGTTATTGCTACTGTTTTATCTTTTCTCTTAGGTATTTCTTAAAAATTTTTAATATGGCTTATTAAAGATAATTTGAGAATACAAACAAAAGGAAAGAAGTTAGGCTTAGTTGTAATCATATTGTGCATCCGTTTTTGTGCTGACACTTTTCCTTTGTGTCTTGTAATTTTACATGTAAATATCATGTAAAAATAATTTACCCAGACAAGTATGTAATACATTTTTAGTGACTGTGTAATATTCCATTTAATGTGTATTCCACAGCACGTGTAACTATTTCAGTACCACTGAACATTTATAATGTTTCCTTTCTTCACTGTCATACATGATAATAAAATGGGAATCTTTGTACATAGTGACTCCTCCCTCATATTTAGAATGAATTTCACAGGTAATATTTTTATGAACAACACTGCTGAGGCAGAGTGTTACTATATTTGAAGTTCTTGATATATGTTGGTAAACTGCCTTTAGCAAGGGCTGGGCCACTTTGTACCCTCACTGACAATATGTGAGAATATCTGTTTTGCCACCTTTCTGGCAGCAGTGAGAATTATCATTTAAAAACTACCCCCCTATTATTTTGATTGGTAAGAAGAGTGTTTCCTTATTGCTCTGGTTTTTATGTCTGGCTACTGGGGATGTTGATAATTTCCTCATGTTTGTGCACTTGCTCTCTCTTCTGTGATATGACTGTGTGTGTTATAATAAAGCTATTTATAATATTGTATATTGCTATAATATGCAGTATAGTGATTAAATATACTATATATAGTATATTGAATAAATGTACTATATATTGGAAAGACCTTGATGCTGGGAAATATTGAAGGCAAAAGAAGAAGGTGGCAGAGGATGAGGTGGTTAGGTAGCATCACTGTCTTAATGGATATGAATTTGAGCAAACTCTGGGAGATAGTGGAGGACAGAGAAGCCTGGTGTGCTACAGTCCATGGTATCACAAAGAGTCGGACATGACTTAGCAACTGAGCAACAACTATATATTGATATAATTTACATAGGTACAATTCACCCAGTTATAGTGTACGGTTCAGTAATTTTTAATGTGTTCACAGAGCTGTGCAGTCATTGCCATGGGTAATTTGGGAGCATTTTCATGATACCATCAGAGAAGGCGATGGCACCCCACTCCAGTACTCTTGCCTGGAAAATCCCATGGATGGAAGAGCCTGGTAGGCTGCAGTCCATGGGGTCGCAAAGAGTCGGACACGACTGAGCGACTTCCCTTTCCCTTTCATGACTCCAACAAGGAATCTGGTACCCACTGGCAGTCATTTCTCATCTTCCTCAAAACCCACCCTAGACCTGGGCAACCACTCATCTGTACTCTCTGTCTCCCTATGTCTCCTTGCTCTGGATTCAAGAGAATCATACATTTCATAGGATGTGGTATTTCAGGGCTTCTGTGGCTGACTTCTTTCTCTTAGCTTAAGTTTTCAAACTTCAGCCATGTTGTAGCAGATATCAGTACTTCATTTTTTTTTATTGCCCAATAATATTCTGTCATAGATTTAACACATTTTATTCCCACTCATCAGTTGATGGTTATTGGGGTTATTTCTACATTTTGATTATCATGAGTAGTACTTCCTTGAACATTATAAGTTTTTTAAACTGTTTATTTTGTATTGGAGTATAGCTGATTAACAATGTTGTGATGGTTTCAGGTGAACAGCAAGGGGACTCAGCCATACATATACATGTATTCATTTTCCCCAAACTCCCCTCACATCCAGGCTGCCACACAACCTTGAGCAGAGTTCTGTGAGCTACAATGTACAGGTTTTTGTGTGGACATATGTATTCTCAACTCCCCTTGGGCATATACCTAGGCATGCAATTGCTGGGTCATATGATCACACTGTATTTGAACTTTTGAGGAACTCTCAGACTGTTTGTGCATGATTTTTGCATATTTATCTTTTGGGATGTTGGTATTTTTCTTTTAGATTTGTATGAAATTTTTATGTACAGCCAATATTAATCTTGTATACTTGCAGAAACTATTTTATCTCCATAGATTGCTTGTCTTTCATTTGTCATGTTTTGTGTGTATGTGCAGATAGTTTTAATTTTTATATTGTTGGTTCTGTCAATATCTTATTTTGTAACTTATTTCATTGTTTCTAAGCTTTAAAAAATATTCTTCTGTAAAGTTTGATAAATATCGAGGTTTATTATAATTTTTCTATAATTTGATCTATAAAAAATTTCACGACTTCATCTATTTAGTTTATCTGAGAAAATGGTATGCGATCTCCATTTTCCTAACACATCTTCCCTCTCCTGATGAATTTTTGGGGGGATGGAGCTTCCTTGGTGGCCCAGTTGGTAAAGAATCTGCCTGCAAGGCAACCGTTGGGCCGGGAAGATCCTCTGGAGAAGGGAATGAAAACCCACTCCAATATTCTTTATCATTTATTATTTTTTAGACATACATTCATTTTGTTCAGTATATACATTTTTGCAGTAGTGCCACATGGTTTAAATTGTTGCAAGTTTATGTTTTGTATCTGGAAAAACAATCATTTTTCCCTTCTTTATCTCATTTAATTAATTATCTTTTTCAAAAATTTCTTGATGATTCTTAATTTTTTCCAGATGTTTCCTGGATTTTCCCAAAGTCTTGTTATGCTTTCTAAATACTATTGGAATATGCATTGCTCTTACATTAAATGCCCAATTTGATTTTGAGAGACTTGACATTTTAATAGGATTGAGTTTTGTCATCCAAGAATCTTGATTATCTCTCTGGTTATAGCATTTTGAAATATCTTAGCCAAGTATTGTGCTCACGTGGAAATTATGTCTTGTTTATTTCCTTGCTGGGGTGGATCTAGGTTTTGTAGGGGGCTGCAGCTTGTGCAGTTTTGGAGCCATTCTTTAGGGAGAATAATGAGGACACATTATTATGTATTTTAATATGTTCTTAATGCCTTTAGTGGGCTTCCCAGGTGGTGCTAGTGGTAAAGAACCTGCCTTCCAATGCAGGAGACACAGGAGACTCAGGTTCGATCCCTGGTTTGGGAAGATCCCCTGGAGGAGGGCGTGGCAACCCACTCTAGTATTCTTGCCTGGAGAATCCCATGGACAGAGGAGTCTGGTGGACTATGGTCCATAGGATCTCAAAGAGTTGGACAAGACTGAAGCAACTTAGAAATGCCTGTAGTAATAAGCCATTTACCGAACTTAGAAAATATTTTTAAATACTTGTCTAGTTTTCCATTTTGGAATTTCTAGATAAATGTTCACACTGTATGCAAATAGCAATGGCTTTACATCATCTTTTATACTTTTTCCCATATCTTAAACCTCTTGAGAGAAAGGATTGTAATTAATAAATGTTAGTGATGGATGATAAACACCAAAGTTATATTCATAGAGGACTCAGAAAGATGAATTTGATACTCACCAAATTTCATGCTTCAAATGAAACAAAATTTTACAATACTATAATATGTAGCCAACAGTCCCATTAAATTTGCCTTAAAGACATATATTTTATTGGAATGTATAACAGCATACTTTGTATTGAGACTGAGTTTTTAATACCATTTTAATGCTCTAAACTCAGAGTATATCTATAGAGAACTTTCAACAGTTTTCATTCCAGAAATTATTCAAGAAACTTTGTATTTGGCCTAGATTCTTGTGCCAAAAATAGATTACCAAAATGGGAAGAAAACTTTCTATTGAAAGAGTCTTGAGATCATAAATCAATAATTAGGTTAAAAAGCCTCACTGGAGACTTCTATTTAAAAAACAAAGGAAAAAAAAAGTTTATTTGGCATATATCTTCTATTATAGCATTTTATAAGATAAGGGAACAGATTTTTATAGGCCATCTGAAAACTACACATTTTAGGAATCTCAGAAGGCAATCTGCCTTATTCTTTAATGTCTTTGAATTCTAAAATGTAAGGTGTTGTAGGACAACAGAAAAAATAGACAGATCAAGTTATTTCCTAGTTAAGTTAACTGCCTTTGTTGGAACTGAAACAAGTTTTTGGAAAACAAAATCCTATAGAGCTCAAAGGAACTGTTGAGTCTGCAGAACATTATAGTTGATGGCCCTGGGAACACCACCCCTGATTCTTAATTATCCAAATAACCAAGAATTCAGGGATGTTTTTAGTAGTCTTTTTGTTTTAATAATCTAAGACACCTATATGCAATTAGAAGTGCCTAGAATATTATGATTATAACTGTTAGTTAAATTAAAGTGAAAGTGAAAGTTGCTTGGTCAACTCTTTGCAACCAGGCCAGAATACTGGAGTGGGTAGCCTTTCCCTTCTCCAGGGAATCTTCCCAATCCAGGGACTGAACCCAGGTCTCCTGCATTTCAGGCAGATTCTTTACCAACTGAGCTATCAGGGAAGCCTGTAGTTAAATTAAATGCATAATTAAAGTTTGGGACACAGAGTTAAGAAGTGATGTGTTCAAAAGCATGTACCTTTAAGTGGCATTAAGTAACCACCATTAAGGTGGAGGGAGAAAATCTTAGGGGTGCACCTGAAATTGCTTTAATTAGATTTTTGCCATTTCCTAAACAGAACAAAATAAAAGCATCTTAGAATTTATATGTGCTTTCAGAGTTGGTAATCATAGCAAAATCTGTAAGTTTTAAGAGCTTGTTTTAATATACAGGCGTTTTGGACATTGCTTCTTATAAATTTTTTTTTTCTGTACAAATGGAAATAAAAAGTTGATTACAGGCATATGTCAGAGATATCATGGATGTGGTTCTAGGTTACTGCAGTAAAGTACTCCACATGAATTTTTGGTTTTCCATTACATATAAATGTTATGTTTACACTTTCAAGTGTATAGTAGCACACTATTAAGTGTGCAGCAGCATTATGCCTAAATGTACACACCTTAATTTTAAAATACTTTATTGCTGAAAAATGCTAAAAAATGTATAATGGTAACATCACAGATCACTGGTCATGGATAACCATAACATACAATAGTAATGAAAAAGTTCAAATTATTGTGAGAGTTACCGTAATGTGATGCAGAGATAGAAAGTGAGCAAATGCTCTTGGAAAAACGACACCAATGGACTTGCTCAATGCAGGGTTGCCACAAGCCTCACTCTGTAAACAGTGCAATAAAATCTATGAAAGACAATAAGGTGAAGCATGATAAAACAAGGTATGCCTATATCATTGTGAATTAGCAGAGGAAAGAATTGGTTGAGATGCACGACATTTTGAAAAATGAAAGTGAAGTCGCTCAGTCGTGTCCAACTCTTTGGGAGCCTACCAGGCTTCTCAGTCCATGGGATTTTCCAGGCAAGAGTACTGAAGTGGTTTGCCATTTCCTTCTCCAGGGGATCTTGGGTCAGGAAGATCCCTTGCAGAAAGAAATGGCACCCCACTCCAGTACTCTTGCCTGGAAAATCCCATGGACTGAGAAGCCTGGTAGGCTACAGTCCACGGGGTCGCAAAGAGTTGGACGCGATGAGCGACTTCACTTTCACTTTAATTGTGGCCAGACGAAAGAAAGAGATGAATAACAGGACAGTTGTTATAGCTCTTCCAATGGATGGCTTTAAATGGAATATTGTGATTAGTGTGTGGTTGCTTCATCTTTAACCTTTTATCATTGTCTAGTCTTTAAAGCAGAACGTGCACTATCATATCTAAAAGCTCTTTAATTTTTAAAAACCCTACAGAGCCTTTATGTGTGACTTAATTAAAGTTCAAATCAACTTTAAATGTGTATCCAAGACAGTTTTCAAAAGACGCTTACATACAGCCTGATCATCAGAGTATGATTCACTCATACTCTGAGGATCATCTCCCGTGGTTCTCACTCAGGGCAGCCCCTGCACTGCCAGAGAGTTTGGAAATGAGGCACATTTAGGGTTGATACAATGATTTGATATGGGGGGTACCACTGGCCCTTAGAGAGGAGGCAGTTTGTTTGATGTTACCCCAAACTTCACTCTGTTCTGCACAATGAAAAATACTCTTGTGTCCTGCTAGAGTTTTTTTCTTTTTCTTCTTCTTCTTTTAATTAGATGGGTCCACCGGGAACCCCTACCCTTTTATTTAAAAACTTATTATTTTATTTATTTTTGGTTGTGCTGGGTGTTTGTTGCTGTGGGGGCTTTTCTCTAGTTGCTGTGAATGGGGGTTACTCTCTAGTTGTGGTGCACAAGCTTCTCATTGCGGTGGCTTCTCTTGTGGCACACAGGCTCTAGGGCATGGAGCCTTCAGTAGCTGTGGTACATGGGCTTAGTTGCCCTGCAACACATGGGTTCTTGCCGGACCAGGGATCAAACCCGTGTCTCCTGGATTGGCAGGCAGATTCTTCACCACTGAGCCAGCAGGGGAGCCCTCCTGCTGGAGTTTAAAACACATGCACTGAATTAAGGAATATGGTCAATGATACTATAATAACTTAGTTTGAGGATAGATGGTTACTGGACTTCTCATGATGATTGTTTCATAATGTTTGCAAATGTCAAATCAGTATGTAGTACACCTGAAACACAAATATTATATGTCAACTCTGTTTCAATAGAAAAAAAGACACCCTGAGCCATATCCTACTACAGATATGTTAATAGTACATTAATACTAGTGTAAATCAGTAGCCCTTCAGTATAAAGTAATACTGAAAACTTCTATCAGAAGCTACACATAAAGACTCATAATTTAGGAAAAGTTGTTATGGACATAATATCATTAAATGACATAAAGATATTGTGTCAGAATTACTGGAAAACTTACTCTGTATATCTTATCTTTACAACTTTGTTACTTTCTTCATCATAAGTTTTTTTTTGGCACTAATTGGATGTTTTAAAAGATTGTGTAAAAATATTGTTGATCTTGACTACTGAGTTTAAATTTAAGGAGACTTTTAAATTTTGTGTCCAAGGTGAGTACCCCTCTCCCTTCACCCTAGTCCTGGCTCTGATGTACACAGTTAGTTGAATAAGGTATTAATGAAGTCCGTCGTACAGTTACTGCAAAAGCAAGGAAATCTTTTGTTCCCTGGAGCAAAGATAGAAATTGCAAATCTCTTAAGCCATGCCACAACTTAAGACCCCCAAAGTTACACAGCATCTTTTTGCTGGATTCTATTGGTCAAAACAGATCACTGGATTCTGCCCGAATTCAAGGAAAGGCAAAACAGCTTCATCTGTTGGTGTTGAAGTGGCGAGGTTATATTGTCAAAGAACCTGTGAGGTGGGAGAGATTGTTGTGGCCGTCTCTGAAAACATCATATATTGTGAAATGAAATTCTTACATAATAGAATCTATCTGAGGTCCAATGTTTTAAAAAAGAAAGCAGCACCCCAACTGTAATTTAACAGAGGAATCAGTTCAGTTCAGTCGCTCAGTCGTGTCCGACTCTTTGTGACCCCATGAATTGCAGCACGCCAGGCCTCCCTATCCATCACCAATTCCCGGAGTTCACTCAGATTCACGTCCGTCAAGTCAGTGATGCCATCCAGCCATCTCATCCTCTGTCGTCCCCTTCTCCTCCTGCCCCCAATCCCTCCCAGCATCAGAGTCTTTTCCAATGAGTCAACACTTCGCATGAGGTGGCCAAAGTACTGGAGTTTCAGCTTTAGCATCATTCCCTCCAAAGAAATCCCAGGGTTGATCTCCTTCAGAATGGACTGGTTGGATCTCCTTGAAGTCCAAGGGACTCTCAAGAGTCTTCTCCAACACCACAGTTCAAAAGCATCAATTCTTCGGCGCTCAGCCTACTTCACAGTCCAACTCTCACATCCATACATGTCTACTGGAAAAACCATAGTCTTGGCTAGACGGACCTTAGTTGGCAAAGTAATGTCTCTGCTTTTTAATATGCTATCTAGGTTGGTCATAATTTTTCTTCCAAGGAGTAAGTGTCTTTTAATTTCATGGCTGCAGTCACCATCTGCAGTGATTTTGGAGCCCCCCAAAATAAAGTCTGACACTGTTTCCACTGTTTCCCCATCTATTTCCCATGAAGTGATGGGACCAGATGCCATGATCTTCGTTTTCTGAATGTTGAGCTTTAAGCCAACTTTTTCACTCTCCTCTTTCACTTTCAGCAAGAGGCTTTTTAGTTCCTCTTCACTTTCTGCCATAAGGGTGGTGTCATCTGCATATTTGAGGTTATTGATATTTCTCCCGGCCATCTTGATTCCAGCTTGTGTTTCTTCCAGTCCAGCGTTTCTCATGATGTACTCTGCATATAAGTTAAATAAGCAGGGTGACAATATACAGCCTTGACGTGCTCCTTTTCCTATTTGGAACCAGTCTGTTGTTCCATGTCCAGTTCTAACTGTTGCTTCCTGACCTGCATACAGATTTCTCAAGAGGCAGGTCAGGTATTCCCATCTCTTTCAGAACTGTCCACAGTTGATTGTGATCCACACAGTCAAAGGTTTTGGCATAATCAATAAAGCAGAAAGAGATGTTTTTCTGGAACTCTCTTGCTTTTTCGATGATCCAGAGGATGTTGGCAATTTATCTCTGGTTCCTCTGCCTTTTCTAAAACCAGCTTGAACATCAGGAAGTTCACGGTTCACGTATTGCTGAAGCCTGACTTGGAGAATTTTGAGCATTACTTTACTAGCGTGTGAGATGAGTGCAATTGTGGGGTAGTTTGAGCATTCTTTGGCATTGCCTTTCTTTGGGACTGGAATGAAAACTGACCTTTTCCAGTCCTGTGGCCACTGCTGAGTTTTCCAAATTTGCTGGCATATTGAGTGCAGCACTTTCACAGAGGAATAGAAGAAAATAATTCATAAAATGCTTATTCAATATATAAATGGCTCAAGTATGACCACACTAAAGATCTAGTAAGGGAGCCAGATTTTTTTTTCTTCTTTTTTGACTGTGCCGTGTGGCATGCAGCATCATACTTCCCCAACTGGGGATCCAACCTGCTCCCCCTGCAGTGGACATGTGCAGTATTAACCATTGGACCACCAAGGAGGTCTCAAGTAACCCGATTGTTGGAACCCAGCTGCCATGCTGTGAAGAGGCCCGAGCAGTCACGTAGAGGGACTCGCCTGGGAAAGAGGTACAGCCTGCACTGGTCTGCCCAGCTGAGCTTCCAGCCAACACCAACTCCAGTTGTGTGAGTGAGATGATTTTGACATCTTAGCTGTCCTGAGCCTCACTTAACATCACACCAAACAGAAGAACTGCCATGCGAACCCACAGAATCATGAAAGCAATAAATTGCTGTTTGGGCTTGTTTGTTTTGGTGTCATAAATAAACAAACTAGGCTATGAAGGAGGACATTAGGACTATTCCTTATAAAAAGGGTTGTTAAATCTGATATTATTGGGGAATTTCCCTGATGGGTCCAGTGACTAAGACTCCATACTGCCAATGCAGGGAGCCTGGATTCAATCCCTGATCAGGGAACTAAATCTCACATGCTGCAGCTCAGACCTGGCACAGCAAATTTAATTAATTAATTAAAAATCTGATATTGTTGAGAATCACTGTCACAGATAGTAAGTGCTTTACAATTAGAATGTTTAAAAGATTCAATAACTTGCAAAAATGTATTTTCTAACTGAAGATAATTTGGATTAAAAAACTTATCCATTCCCGGATTTAACAAGAGAACCAGTAAGCCAGAAACTTGCCACAGTCATGTCTGACTTTTTCTTATTTCCTCTCATTTTTTTTAAGTGAAAAGTTAATTATTCTCTACTGTGCTCATTCACTTCAGTCTTGTCCAACTCTTTGCAACCCCATGGACATAGCCCGCCAGGTTCCTCTGGCAAGAATACTTGTAGGGATCAGGGGATCTTCCTGACCCAGGGATCAAACCCATGTCTTGGGTCTCCTGCATCGCGGGTGCATTCTTTACCACTGAGCCACCTACTGGAAGACAGAAAAACACAGGCAGGGTAAGCTGCAGGTCAGTGGTTGCCTACTTGTGGGTCAGAAATTACTGAGGCCCCTTAATCCCCATGCTTACCAACTATCATCTGTCTGCTAATTCTCAAATGTATGCAGATGCTGTTATGATAGGAATGTACAGATGAATTAAAAGTGTTCTAATTTTCTAGTTTTTTGGTCATTTTTCATTTTTCAGTTCTGGAGGTATTTTGACATTCAGAGTTTTTATATTTGAAGTATTGGGAAAACCATTGGCGGAAGTCCCTATATCCAGCTACTAATGGATTTGTAGCTGCTAAGATTCCTTCAAACCAATTAACAACAGCAAATTAACCACTGTCTGCTGCTCATTTGGTTTTATGGACCTTGACTTCTTCCTGTAAACTGAACAAGTATAGGAAAATTAATTCCATAGAAAAGTTCAAGAAGAAATTTAGGTAGCTTCCATAAGGTAACAGAGCTCTTAATTATCCACCATAATGAGATTGCTTCATGGAGTCATTTTTAGAAGGCAAAGACTTAAAAAAAATTTGGCCACACCATACAACATGTGGGATCTTAGTTCCCCAACCAGGGATGCAACCCATACCCTCTACACAGGAAGTGCAGGATCTTAACCATTGGACCACCTAAAGAAGGACTTCTCACTGGAAGTACTGAGAATGCAAAGACTTTTTGTATAAAGGCCACTGGGAGAAAATAGAAAAGCTAGTGGGTGTATGAATGAATGGAAATTTTTAATAATTTGTGGTATATGACTTATATGCTGTAAGTAAATAAGAGTAGGTCTGGAAGTTACACATTAGTAAACATTTATTAAATTTGAATGTATCTTGTAATATTTTTATAGTGCTTTGTATTTTCCAGAGGACTTTCCTGACTGTTGTCTATCTCACAAGAGTGTCCTGAGAACCTAATGAGATATTCTTCCCACTTATAGACTAGGACAGTGAGTCCCAAAGTGAAATACAGAGCTAGGGCAGGAGCTTAAATCTCTGAGAACTCATTTTTATGATAAAAAATTATAAAACATGTATTCTAGTTAGCTACTGGTACTGGATTTGCCAATTCCTAATGGATATTAACTTGATGTACTCAGCCAGAGAGAATCTGCTGTAATATCCATGCAAGACAGAGAAAGGGAGAATGATAATCTTAAAATATGAACAAAATTAAGGTGAGCAATGTTATTTGAAAAACTTACACATTGAAGTGATTTCATGTAATTCTTATCCTTATTCTTTGATATGGACAGTTGATGATTTACAGAATGAATAAAAGCACCTTCAGTTCAGTTCAGTTCAGTCGCTCAGTTGTGTCCGACTCTTTGCGACCCCATGAATCGCAGCACGCCAGGCCTCCCTGTCCATCACCAACTCCTGGAGTTCACTCAGACTCACGTCCATCGAGTCAGTGATGCCATCCAGCCATCTCATCCTCTGTTGTCCCCTTCTCCTGCCCCAATCCCTCCCAGCATCAGAGTCTTTTCCAGTGAGTCAACTCTTCGCATGAAGTGGCCAAAGTACTGGAGTTTCAGCTTTAGCATCATTCCTTCCAAAGAACACCCAGGGCTGATCTCCTTCAGAATGGACTGGTTGGATCTCCTTGAAGTCCAAGGGACTCTCAAGAGTCTTCTCCAACACCACAGTTCAAAAGCATCAATTCTTTGGTGCTCAGCCTTCTTCACAGTCCAACTCTCACATCCATACATGACCAA
>NW_024070194.1:59970784-59982321 GCF_014754425.2 Oryx dammah
ATGGACTGGTTGGATCTCCTTGAAGTCCAAGGGACTCTCAAGAGTCTTCTCCAACACCACAGTTCAAAAGCATCAATTCTTTGGTGCTCAGCCTTCTTCACAGTCCAACTCTCACATCCATACATGACCACAGGAAAAACAGCCTTGACTAGACGGACCTTTGTTGGCAAAATAATGTCTCTGCTTTTTAATATGCTATCTAGGTTGGTCATAACTTTTCTTCCAAGGAGTAAGTGTCTTTTAATTTCATGGCTGCAGTCACCATCTGCAGTGATTTTGGAGCCCCCCAAAATAAAGTCTGACACTATTTCCACTGTTTCCCCATCTATTTCCCATGAAGTGATGGGACCAGATGCCATGATCTTCGTTTTCTGAATGTTGAGCTTTAAGCCAACTTTTTCACTCTCCTCTTACTTTCATCAAGAGGCTTTTTAGTTTCTCTTCACTTTCTGCCACAAGGGTGGTGTCATCTGCATATCTGAGGTTATTGATATTTCTCCCAGCAGTCTTGATTCCAGCTTGTGCTTCTTCCAGCCTAGCGTTTCTCATGATGTACTCTGCATGTAAGTTAAATAAGCAGGGTGACAATATATAGCCTTGACGTACTCCTTTTCCTATTTGGAACCAGTCTGTTGTTCCATGTCCAGTTCTAACTGTTGCTTCCTGACCTGCATATAGGTTTTTCAAGAGGCAGGTCAGGTGGTCTGGTATTCCCATCTCTTTAAGAATTTTCCACAGTTTATTGTGATCCACACAGTCAAAGGCTTTGGCATAATCAATAAAGCAGAAAGAGATGTTTTTCTGGAACTCTCTTGCTTTTTTGATGATCCAGCAGATGTTGGCCATTTGATCTCTGGTTCCTCTGCCTTTTCTAAAACCAGCTTGAACATCTGGAAGTTCACGGTTCATGTATTGCTGAAGCCTGGCTTGGAGAATTTGGAGCATTACTTTACTAGCATGTGAGATGAGTGTAATTGTGCGGTAGTTTGAGCATTCTTTGGCATTGCCTTTCTTTGGGATTGGAATGAAAACTGACCTTTTCCAGTCCTGTGGCCACTGCTGAGTTTTCCAAATGTGCTGGCATATTGAGTGCAGCACTTTCACAGCATCATCTCTCAGGATTTGAAACAGCTCAACTGGAATTCCATCACCTCCACTAGCTTTGTTCGTAGTGATGCTTTCTAAGGCCCACTTGACTTCACATTGCAGGATGTCTGGCTCAAGGTGAGTGATCACACCATTGTGATTATCTGGGTCATGAAGATGTTTTTTGTACAGTTCTTCTGTGTATTCCTGCCACCTCTTCTTAATATATTCTGCTTCTGTTAAATCCATACCATTTCTGTCCTTTATCGAGCCCATCTTTGCATGAAATGTTCCCTTGGTATCTCTAATTTTCTTGAAGAGATCTCTAGTCTTTCCCTTTCTGTTCTTTTCCTCTATTTCTTTGCATTGATTGCTGAGGAAGGCTTTCTTATCTCTGCTTGCTATTCTTTGGAACTCTGCATTCAGATGCTTATATCTTTCCTTTTCTTCTTTGCTTTTCACCTCTCTTCTTTTCACTGCTATTTTTAAGGCCTCCCCAGACAGCCATTTTGCTTTTTTGCCTTTCTTTTCCATGGGGATGGCCTTGATCCCTGTCTCCTGTACAGTGTCACGAACCTCATTCCATAGTTCATCAGGCACTCTATCTATCAGATCTAGGCCCTTAAATCTATTTCTCACTTCCACTGTATAATCATAAGGGATTTGACTTAGGTCATACCTGAATGGTCTAGTGGTTTTCCCTACTTTTCTTCAATTTAAGTCTGAATTTGGCAATAAGGAGTTCATGATCTGAGCCACAGTCAGCTTCCAGTCTTGTTTTTGCTGACTGTATAGACCTTCTCCATCTTTGTCTGCAAAGAATATAATCAATCTGATTTCGGTGTTGACCATCTGGTGATGTCCATGTGTACAGTCTTCTCTTGTGTTGTTAGAAGAGGGTGTTTGGTATGACCAGTGTGTTCTCTTGGCAAAAGTCTATTAGCCTTTGCTCTGCTTCATTCCGTATTCCTAGGCCAAATTTGCCTGTTACCCCAGGTGTTTCTTGACTTCAACTTTTGCATTCCAGTCCCCTATAATGAAAAGAACATCTTTCTTGGGTGTGAGTTCTAAAAGGACTTGTATGTCTTCATAGAACTGTTCAACTTCAGCTTATTTAGCATTACTGGTTGGGGCATAGACTTGGATTACTGTGATATTGAATGGTTTGCCTTGGAAATGAACAGAGATCATTCTGTCGTTTTTGAGATTGCATCCAAGTACTGCATTTCAGACTCTTTTGTTGACCATGATGGCTACTCCATTTCTTCTAAGGGATTCCTGACCACAGTAGTAGATATAATGGTCATCTGAGTTAAATTCACCCATTCCAGTCCATTTTAGTTCACTGATTCCTAGAATGTCAATGTTCACCCTTGCAATCTCTTGTTTGACCACTTCCAATTTGCCTTGATTCATGGGACCTAACATTCCAGGTTCCTTTGCAATATTGCTCTTTTATAGCATCGGATCTTGCTTCTATCACCAGTCACATCCACAACTGGGTATTATTTTTGCTTTGGCTGCATCCCCTCAAAAGCACCTTCATTTCAGTTCAATTCAGTCACTCCATCATGTCCAACTCTTTGTGACCCCATGAATCGCAGCACACCAGGCCTCCCTGTCCATCACCAATTCCCGGAGTTCACTCAGACTCACGTCCATCGAGTCAGTGATGCTATCCAGCCATCTCATCCTCTGTTGTCCCTTCTCCTCCTGCCCCCAATCCCTCCCAGCATCAGAGTCTTTTCCAATAAGTCAACTCTTCACATGAGGTGGCCAAAGTACTGGAGCTTCAGTTTTAGCATCATTCCTTCCGAAGATATCCCAGGGCTGATCTCCTGCAGAATGGACTGGTTGGATCTCCTTGAAGTCCAAGGGACTCTCAAGAGTCTTCTCCAACGCCACAGTTCAAAAGCATCAATTCTTTGGCGCTCAGCCTTCTTCACAGTCCAATTCTCACATCCATACATGACCATAGGAAAAACCATAGCCTTGACTAGACAGACCTTCCAAGGAGTAAGCGTCTTTCAATTTCATGGCTGCAGTCACCATCTGCAGTGATTTTGGAGCCCCAAAAAATAAAGTCTGGCACTGTTTCCACTGTTTCCCCATCTATTTGCCATGAAGTGATGGGACCAGATGCCATGATCTTCGTTTTCTGAATGTTGAGCTTTAAGCCAACTTTTTCACTCTCTAATTTACTTTCATCAAGAGGCTTTTTAGTTCCTCTTCACTTTCTGCCATAAGGGTGGTGTCATCTGCAAAAGCATCTTGCTGCTGCTCAGTCAGTTCAGTCGTGTCCGACTCTGTGCGACCCCATAGACAGCAGCCTACCAGGCTCCCCTGTCCCTGGGATTCTTCAGGCAAGAGCACTGGAGTGGGTTACCATTTCCTTCTCTAATGCATGAAAGTGAAAAGTGAAAGTGAAGTTGCTTAGTAGTGCCAAACTCTTAGCGACCCCATGGACTGCAGCCTAGCAGGCTCCTCTGTCCATGGGATTTTCCAACAAGAGTACTGGAGTGGATTGCCATTGCCTTCTCCGCAAAAGTACCTTAGAACACTTTTAATCCTATTGACATTAATTTGTAACATACCTTGAAGTTAAGACAGTGTGATTAGTATATAATTTTATCTTCAAGATGTAATCTGTCATCACCAGCCACGTAAATAGACCCTAGAACTACAATAGTCAATCTCCACCTGAGTATTTGTTATATGTTAAATAACTTGCTTCATTTTTCATAACTTAAACACAGGCCAACGTAGATGTTTATCAGAGTTAGAAAAAGACCAAGGTTTAAAAAATCTATGTTGAGACCTGCTGGTGCAAGAAAAACTAGAGGACTATTTTGAAGTGAAGTGAAAGTGTTAGTCGCTTAGTAGTGTCCGATTCTTTGCAACCCCATGGCCTGTGGCCCGCCAGCCTCCTCTGTCCATGAAATTCTCCAGGCAAGAATACTGGAGTGGGTAGCCATTCCCTTCTCCAGGAGATCTTCCCGACCCAGGGATCAAACCCAGGTCTCCTGCCTTGCACACAGATTCTTTACCGTCTGAGTCCCCAGGGAAGCCCTGGCATCAAAATTGGAAGAGGCTTTAGATATATATAATTGAACATAGGTGTTTCATTTTTTTCTCCATTTTTTTTTTGTTGGTGACCAATTATTCATCAACTTTTAAATTTTGTTAATAAGAACAATCCAAAGATGAACTAGGAACAGGAAGGGGAGAAGGAGGAGAAAAAGATAAATAACCATCTGTTGTCATCACTATTTCACACAAGATGGAACACAGAATAAAGGAAAATCATTTAAATTGGGCAGAGTTGGCTTCATGAAGCTCCATTTCTCACTATCTTGTGGAGTGGTGGGAATTTAATGCAAGCTTCACACACTTGCATTGGTAACCACAGATGTAGGACCATTGCTTCATTTTACAGATGAGAAAATTAAAATTTCTCTCCAAGTAAATCCAAACATGGGACTTACCTGGCAATCCAGTAGTTAAGACTTTGCCTTCCAATGTGGGGAGTTGGAGGGGGAGTGGAGGTGAGTTCAGTCCCTGGTGGAGGAGCCAAGATCCCACATGCCTTGCAGCTAAACATACACACACAAAAAAAACAGAAACAATATTGTAACAAATCAATACTTTAAAAAGTTGGTTCACATTAAAAAAAAAAAGCCTTAAATCCAAATGTCCTTTAAGATGCATATTAATTTGATTCACAAAATAGTTTTTGTTGTTTCTTTTCTTTATTTAAAAACTTTTTTTTAAAGCAGGAGGGTCCTGCTTCAGTTTCTCTGCTTATACTGGCCCCTTGCCTTAGAGATAATGAATCTAAAAAGGTTTAATTCTAGGATTCTGTAGACTTTCCTGCTATCATGTCAAAAACAGTACTATCTTTCTGGTAAACACTGGCTTTTTTCTTTTACGTTTGCAATGCAGTTGTGCATAGAAATTTATTTCTCTGATCTGAAACCTGAACACTATTCTAGCTCCTGATGTCATTAACCAGAAAAGTCAAGTCATTTATTCATATTAACTAGGTTGGTGTATAAGTAGAATTTGGGACACTTTTATAATTTTGTTATAAGACATAATAGGATTTTTGTGACATTGTTATTTTCATAATGTCTGTTGTTAATAGTCTCTCCAGTATAGAGAACTTTGTTTTCTTAATATATATATTCTGGTTTCTTCCAAATCTGCATACCTAGGAAAAAAGATGTTAAATTATCTGTTGAAATTGGACATTATCACCAATCTTTTCTTCTTTGTCAATCCCTCTTACTTTTCTCTTCCCCTTCTCTCATTTTTAGCTCAACTCCACTCTTCTCCCAACATATTCCTGTTCCCAGAGAGTTTCCAAACTACATCTTTTGAAATTCCAGTTTACCTTAACATCAATGTAGAATTTTTCATTGTATTAAAACCCTAAGAAGCACTTTTTAATATCAGTCGTTCACACCTTAGTATGAATAAGTTCATGTGTTTCTCTCCTGCCTCTAAGATCTGATTTCTTTTTGAGTAAGAGAGACAGAGAGAGCGAGAGAGAGAAACATGAAGATAATGGATCTTGAAGAAGGGTGCCATCAAGTGGGGAAAATGGCAAAAGAATGGCAAAAACATTGACCATGAATTTCATCTACTTTACACTTTACTTGGGACTGAATGTTGTCTCCACTTTAAAAAAAAAAAATCTATCCAAGTAGTTAATCAAACTTACCTACAGACACCTTGAAGTGGACAAAAGAGAAATGGGTGCAGTTATGTTTAAAAAAAATAGAAAATCATACTTTACAAATAATGAGCACAAATCCTTCTTGTTAATCACGGTGGTTTGGGTAAATGCATTTATTTGTGTTCCCTCTGTAAACCATACTCAAAAGATATTGAAGGATTAAAAAAGAACAAACTCATAAGAACTAAGAGAATGGGAGGAAATGACAACAGACAAAAGATGTCAACAAAGACTGAACAAGTTGGGGAGTGATACCTGATTCAGCAGTATGAATAAAGTGGAAACCCTAGACTGCTGGTAGAGAGCCAGCTTCTGTCTGCAGAACCCCAGAAAGCCCCAGGAATTTACAGGAAGTAGGAGTCTCTCAGACAGGGGTCCTGAAGTGGCATCAACATTCACAGACTTCCTTGAGAGGCTCTAGTTGGACTTCCAGAGCAGCTCAGCCACCTCTCCCCAACCCTTCAGAAGACTGGCTGTTTGCTCATGAGAGTGTATGGATGATTCAGAGGCAGATACAGAGGAAACCAAGCAAAGGAAATTATCTGGAGAAAAGCTGTATGATAGAACCTTGTGTGGCTTTGATATGTAGCTTTAAGATCCTAAGAATGAGTCATAGAAGGTTAATTGATTATGCTGTAACTACACTGAGAGGGGGGAAAATGGTTTTGAGGCAGGAGGGAGATGGGCACCCCTCTCCCCAGGGTAAATCGATAGGAGGTTATTTCCTATGGATCGGCAGGACAGTTAAGAGAGAAGGCTGGGCCCTGGCCAGACCACGTATTTCTCATTCTCAAAATCAGGAGACTTCCCTGACTGTACGTGCACAGAAAGGCTCCTTGGAAGTCAAAGGGAAGAGATGCTAAGGGGTGCTCTACTCATAGACCTCTTCAGTAGGATCCATCTTAGCTAACAGATGTGTGCACACACATGGGAGGATCCTGAGATCTACCAAGTATGGACTCTGAACCAAGCAAATCAAAATGATTGGCCAAAGGAAAACTGGAAGAAATGCCTCATAAAAGTAATTCAGACTGCCACGAGGGTGCAATTCAGGGACTCTCTGAGTCTGTGCCTATGTCTGTCCACACATACTATACATTTCCTCCTAATAAACACTTCAATTCACTACCTTCTGTCTTTGTGGGAATTCTTTTCTGCGAAGCCTGGACCTTGTCATTGACTGCTGGTCTAGTGGCTAGGATTTGGTGCTCTCATTGCTGCAGCCCTGAAGCCCAGCTTCAAGCTGTGGCAGGCCAAGGCCGCCCGTGATCGTATCGTTTGGTGGAGGTGGATAGGTGAGCAGTTCATTTTCTATAGGAAGAAATCAAAAGGCAGTATGAAGAACAGCAAACAAAAATCAAGGAATAGCAGAGTAAACTAGGGGCTTCCCAGGTGGTGCTACTGGTAAAGAATCCAACAGCCAATGGAGGAGACCCAGGAAGAAAGCCAGAAAGGTGAGAGTGGTACCTCTCTGGGGCAAGATTCCAGAGTGGGAAGTTTCAGCTTTACTCCTTGTCAAGTTTCCAATATAACTGTAAAATTTTTTTAATTAGATTTTTTTTGTTTTATTATCTGCTTTTCCATAAAACACATCTTGGTATGAAAACCAGAAATCAAATGGTTGCTTCAAAAAAATCTGTATTATTCTAAACTTTGACATAACTGAGGATGAAACTGAGAAAAATACTTCAGATTGAATCTTCTTTGGAAAGGTTAGACTTTATTTTCTTCCATCTTCTTGATTTTATTGGTTTCTTTGATTTTGTTTGTTTTTTACTCTGCTTGGTTCTGTTTTCTTCATCATAGTGAGTGAAGTCGCTCAGTCGTGTCTGACTCTTTGCGACCCCATGGACTGTAGCCTACCAGGCTCCTCCCTCCATGGGATTCTCCAGGCAAGAGTACTGGAGTGGGTTGCCATTTCCTTCTCCAGGGGATCTTCCTGACCCAGGGATCAAACCCAGGTCTCCCGCATTGGAGGCAGACGCTTTAACCTCTGAGCCACCAGGGAAGCCCATAAGAACCAAAACAGTAACTTGCCAGGTTTTGTGTTTGTTTAAAAAAAAAATTGACATGTGAAAGAAATTTAGAAAATCTAAGGTTTATTATTATTTTTTTGATTCTGAAAATTGAAGAAGGCTTATAGAATAATCATCCTTATGGTTTATAACTGGCTATTCTTTTCCTTTAAGCTTAGATTCACTGATGTTTTCTATTTAAGCAAGGTAAGCAAGTTTAAAAGAGAGCACAAAGAAACAAACAAGAACAAGAAGGATCCTATGCTGAGGCTTCTGCTATGGATGGGATAGATTGCGAAGTCAGAATTTACTCAAGGAAGTAATTTGACTATGTGTGATAGTTGTTGTTCAATAGCTACGTAAGTCGTGTTTGACTCTTTGCGATGCCATGGACTGCAGCACACCAGGCTCCCCTGTCCTTCACTATCCCCCAGGTCGGAAGGTGTCCAGTATGTGATAAACTCCTCTACAAAGGGAAGCTGACTGCTGAGACAATGTAAATCAAGGGAATTCTTTTCATTTACATATAAAGAAAAAAAAAAGCACCAGAGAAGGTACAAATAAAGTTGGCATTTATTATTGTCCCAAAATGACACTGAATTTTATAGCCAGTTAGTGAAATTGGAGTTTGAATTTTTATCTCAAATTGATAAACTTATCAAATTCCAAGCTAGAAAAAAATCTCTTGTCAAAATCCTTTCTCCAAATGTAAGTTTACTTTAGGAAAAGGAGGGCACGTATTTTAGATGCTAGAAGATGAGTGTGGGAATGATTGTCTTGGGTAAGTATCACAATATTTATTTTAAATTCTTTTGCAGAATAAACTAGGTCGTTGGTGAAAAAGACAGTTTTGTCCTACAGTATCTCTTTGGAATCTGAGTCAATACATTGACCTAGTATGCAGAATTCTCAGTAAAACAAATGAATATTAAAGTAAATATTTCCACACGGTGTGTATAATTTATATACTTCAAATATACTTAGTGACTTAGTAGTGTTTACGTATAAAAACACTTTTTAACTCTTTTATAGGAAATATTTCAACTAAGATACCTAAGTTAGTGTTTTTAGTCTCTTTTTGGACTTCTCTGGTGGCTCAAACGGGAAAGTGTCTGTCTACAATGCGGGAGACCTGGGTTCAATCCCTGGGTCGGGAAGATCCGCTGGAGAAGGAAATGGCAATCCACTCCAGTACTATTGCATGGAAAATCCCATGGACAGAGGAGCCTGGTAGGCCCCAGTCCATGGGATCACAAAGAGTTGGACATGACTGAGCGACTTCACTTTCACTTTGGGAGGATTCAGTGTTTTGTGTAAAAGTATTTGGGCTTCCCAGGTGGCGCTAGTGGTAAAGAACTCGCCTGCCAGTGCAGGAGACATGAGGGACATGGGTTCAACCCTTGGGTCAGGAAGATCCTCTGGAGGAGGGCATGGCAATCTACTCCAGTATTCTTGCCTGCAGAATCCCAAGGACAGAGAAGCTTGGCAGGCTATAGTCCATAGGGTTGCAAAGAGTTGGGAACAACTGAAGCGACAGCACGTTTGTTAAGAGGGGAAGCCTGGACAGTCCTTGGTAGAATGCTATTTAATATGATAAGTGGGACGCTCTTTTGTGTAAGTTGGATTTGAACTGGATGCATCTCTGGTGCTGAGGATAGTCTGGCATTTAGTCAGGAGATGACTGCTAGTCTGGTCTGATACTCAGGGCAGTTGTCATGGGCTCACCTCTAAACCATTTTGTGCTTTATACCATGAGTATCTGGTCTAGATCATTCATTTTCAGCTCTAAAATTATCTGGTGATTAATAGGAAAAACCCAGTTATTTAGGAACTAAGGTAGGAGTTGATTTTCCTAAATTAAAAAAAATTATTAATACTTATTTGGAAAAATTTCTGAAACTCTGCCATGGAAGAGGAGGAACTGTGTTAAAGCTGGTTTGGCCTCGTGCTTTCTATAGTTCAGGGAGATTAAAATGCAGTTTATTTTGGGGACAAATTTTGGGTTTGGATTCTGAAAGATTTCTTAATCCTGCATATTCAGTCACTCAGTCATGTCTGACTCTTTGCAGCGCCTGGACTATAGCCCGGCAGGCTCCACTGAGCCACCTGGGAAGCCCTTTCTTAATATTAACATTGTTCAATTTTGTGAATAAAATATCACAAATAAAAGAGCGTGATGGTAAGATGGTGTGGTTCATTTGATGATGCTCTTGATCAGGATGACATATATATGCACACTTACTGAGCTCCTGCTGAATGCTAAGCACTGTGCTAAGGACTTTGTTTGTATCCATGGTATCATTGAATCTCAACAGTGTGAAAGATAAATAGTGGGATCCCTGATTACTAATGAATAAACTGTGCAGTTTGAGTTTAGTTCAATTCTAAATTGCCTTCCCTTTAAGCAGATGTACTCCCTCAATTAGTTGCACTAGTATATATAGGAAAAAGAATATCATTGCCTGTATATCTAGTGAGAACTTCCCTAGCTCTCTCTCCCGATTTTTACCAGGAAGAAATTATCATCACAATTATAGTTTTGTGAAGTGTGTTCATAACACTGTAGCTCCTTGTTCTTCCTGAGGAACTCTTGAAATGTTCATTATAGAAAATAGGAAATACCAACTCTATTCCTGCATTTCATTCATCAGACTCTTCTAAAATAAATGTGACTACTGGCTACCCTTTCAGTCTGCCTCGACCCATCTCCCCAGGGTGATGGGGAGTTCTTATTTATGTTACACGGTTGATTGGTTGTCATATTAATTTCCAGCAACTCAAAACACTGTGCCTGATATGCTTCCCCATAGAACTGCCTTTGGCACTAGAGCAGAGTCTGCTCTAAGATACTGCTTTCAATTTTTCATGCGTAGGTTTAATTAAATTTTGTTTTATTTAATTGACTGTACACAGCATTTGGAGACCTCTAAAAATGCAGCGTGTGGAGCAGGAGAAAGATTAAGCAAAATCTTCCTACAGGAAATCAGACTGTGCTCAGTGAGGATGGCATCCAGTACAAGCTGGGGAGAGATTCCGAAGGACTTCCACCTCGTGTTAGGAAATGACGTTTATAGCATCCTTATAACTTC
Organism: Oryx dammah; assembly: GCF_014754425.2. Taxonomy (NCBI): domain Eukaryota; kingdom Metazoa; phylum Chordata; class Mammalia; order Artiodactyla; family Bovidae; genus Oryx; species Oryx dammah. Next base: position 59,981,713 of record NW_024070194.1, read on the forward strand.
AAACTTGGTGTATTCGAATATGATTGAGTTACTTGCTATATACATATATATCAGAAAAATGGAGGCTTCCCAGGTAGTTCAGTTGATAAGCAAGCCGCCTGCCAGTGCAGGAGATACAAGAGACATGGGTTTGATCTCTGGGTCAGGAAGATCCCTTTGGAAAAGAAAATGGCAACCTACTCCAGTATTGTTGCTGGAAAATTCCATGGACAGAGGAGCCTGATGGGCTATAGTCCATGGGGTTGCAAAGAATCAGATGTGACTGAGCATGTACATGCATGTATCAGATATGTATCCATATACATTTAATTTTTCTTTTCCATTGTGGCTTATTACATGATATTAAATATAGTTCCCTGTGCTATACAATAAGACCTTGTTTATCCATTCTATTATACTTATTTTTCATGAATATATTTATTTTTAAATGATATGGGAAAATAAATATTTTTAAAGTCTAAGATTATAATTTTATAGTGAGTGATTATTCAATTTTATACATTAAAAAAATTAGGTATGTTCCATAATAGACTCCTAAAAGGAAGCATTTATTAATTGCAGGGTATACCATGTAAGATATATTGAAATATACAAAACTTTGCAAATGAA